>NC_041384.1:290308834-290543449 GCF_002162155.2 Triticum dicoccoides
CGCGGTCGAGGCTGGCAATTAACAGACCCAGGTTAGGAGCAACTGGAATCCTAGTGGACATGCTAGTATGATCCGAGGTGCAAGGTCACAATGCAAAGACAAAATCATGTCAAAACTGGCCATGCACACCAGGTGTTTGACAAAATGTTAAAGGCTTCTAAGCAACTCTTGGGGTGGCCCAAATCTCCAGATCAAGATCTCCTTAGATGCAAGAGAGAGTGGTGAGGTTATTTGGCCAAAAGCAGAAACTTGCTAGTGTAATTTTAGCAGAATTTCAATTCTGGACAGGGAATAAATGACATTATTTCATGAACCAAAAATGATCCAAAAGGTGCATGCTCCTGGACTTAAGGGTTTAACATGGGGGACTACAAGTAGGAGAAATAATCAAGGGTTAAAGAGAAAGTAAAAACATGGTTGCTGTACAAACCATCAAGTTGGTCCAGAATGAAGATGAGGTTGATTCACTCAAATTTTTCAAAGAACATAAATAGGTTTTTGCACAAAGTGAAATAATAGGCTCCTACTGACCTCCCCTAATTTTGGTAGAAGTTTTAAAGAAATATTTAAATAGGTTGTAGTGCAAAAATGCACTCTGGACCAGACAAGAAAAATTGAGTGTAGGGCTCAAAATATTTCATGAATGAAATATGTTTTTGCATAAAAGTGATTTAAAAACATCACATGACATCTCCAATTTTTTTTGTGGGAATTTTAAGTGAATTTATCAAATGGTTGTAGTTCAAATAAGGCCATTTAACCTTAAAAAAACCATTTTTCAAGAAAACAATGATCAAGCAACTAAATTAGTTAATTAGTTATACTGGATAAGGGAAAGTTTTACTTGAGAGGTTAATCAAGTCCAATAACACATTTGAAAAATTTCTCTCTGGGAAAAACTCATAATAACAGGGAAGGAAATGATTTAAAAATCAAAATGGAGCTCAAAAGTTCAAAGTTTTAAATCCTGGTAAAATTTTATTCCATTAAAACAAGGCCAAATTTTTGGGGTGTCACAATACTAACCCCCTTAAGAAAAATCTCGTCCTCGAGATTTGCTAAAAGCGGTGTTTAGAAAATAATTACGCAATGACGATGTGGCTACAGTGAGAGGGCAATAAGTGGTGAAAAACCACAGTGTGAAAACTGGTGCTGCGTGGAAGAGTCTACGGTCCGGGACAAAATCAGGTGATTTCTACGCTGGATATAAATTTAGGATAACTCCTAAATTTAGATATACGCTGGTCGTACCCGAGAGCACAGTGCTCTCTCTGGCCGACAGGTGGACCCGGGGTCCACTGTCAGTCTCCTCTTCTTCTCCCTCTGGCCCTTTCTTCTTCCTCTCTCCCGTGCGCTTTCTCCACCGGCGACGCCTAGTGTGTAGGGCATCTAGGCCGTACCGTGGTAGTGCGCGGCGTGCTAGTTGCTGGTGCAGCGTGCATTCACCTCGCGGGCCAGCGCGCTGTTGGCACTGCTCACGGATTCGACTCCGAATACCGGCGATCGGCGACGAGCGGCGTTGGTGGACTTCGCCCACCGTACACCGAGCTCGAGCTATAAAAACGGCCAGGGTGCCTCTCTCTTCTTCCTCACACCTGGCCTCACTTCTCCTCCTCCTTCTTTCTCCATTACTGCTTACAGAAGCTCGGTCGAGGCTCTAATGGCGGAGGCGATGCTGGACTGGTTTGTGATCCTGATATGCGGAGGGTTGGCGACGCTGCTGGGGCTCTTTGTGCTCCTGTGCGCGATGATCTTCGACGAGTATCGCGACGCTGCGGCTCGGGTGTTGGCTCTCCGCGGTGGTGGTGATCATGAGGAGTAGATGGGTTGTGCCGGGTGCTAACTGTTGTTAGGGGGTGGTGATTAGTTGGATGTAACACCGTTGCAAAGTTTTGCAAACAGTGTATATGTCCGAAAGATTATGGTTGTGAGTCTGCTGCGTGGTGCTATGTGAAATTAATTAATCCATGTCGTGAAGTGGCAGGTGTAGCAATTCAGGGAAAAGAAGTCTCACTCCAGGATTTTCCGAGGAAAAAAAACAGTTAATTTAAAGGAGCATGAACCATGACAAAAACTACACACATTAGCAGAAGCCAAATAATTGACTCGTCGTACAAACTCAGGGTATCACGCTGAAGTCACACACATAAATATAAATGCTGCAAAAACAAATACAGTAGTGACGTCTAAAATGAAAACGGTAACTGGACGGGGTCCTGATAAAATGTCTCTGGTAAAGGGATACATTCTTCTTCAATCGGAGGCAGTGGATTGACCAGTCGATGTATGCGTCTCTCCGGGTCGGGTCTTAGTGGTCTGCCGATGGCAATGTGAGGATTTAAATCTGCGAGGCTCTGGAGATAATCCATCACTCGCTGGTTTAAATGCTCTTGAGCAATGATGTACTGGATAAGGTTGGCGAGAACTGGGTCTCTCTCAATACGTCCACCGGGAAAAGATGTAACTTCTACGGGTGCTGCATGGCTCGGAAAGTAATAATATCCTCGTTCGCGGGCATAGGGTACTGCGGATCAAAGACGAGCAATCGCTTCTTTTGCAGCAGCTTCTGTGGCCAAGTGTGGGGTTGGCATAGATTTCCCCACGAAGGAAACTTCTATTGGATCTTGGTTGGGGTCTACAGGGGGAATGTGTACTGCTGCCCAATATTCTGAGGTGGATGGGGTGATCCTTGATTTGAACAGCTCGTACTGGGGTGGCTGGGTAGAACCCATGGTACTGCGGGTAAAATCCCACAATATTTTGACAAAGCTACCTGGAGTTGCATCTGGGGTTCTCAGATGAATTCTGGGGTTTGGCATGACAAGAAAAAGCGTGAGTGTTGTGCACAAAGTGAGGGTTGCTGGGTAAGGTCACAAGGTGGCCTTTATATAGCAATGGAGTCGGGTCTTTTTACCGTGGTGAAAGGTAATAAATTTGCCAGCTTAGCTCCAAAGGTCGGGTCAGTGTCAGAGATACACATATCTCATAAAGAGACGTGTTACTGTGGTTGTCGTCGGGTTGGTTTTGGTAGTTGTGCCCGGAAAATATGCAACTATGCGCTGACCAAAAATGCAAGGCTACTATTAAAACAGAGGCACAAAGACAGGCTGCATTAATATACGCGGTCGCATGACTACAAAGCGAGGATACATTGAAACTTGGTGCTACTCATACGGCTTAGTCTACTTCGTTTATGTCTAAACGGGCGTGCCTGGTGGATGTCGAGGCTTCTCCACGTGTCTCTCTGCCGGGATTAGTTGGAGATGGCGGAGGAACTGCAGGGTCGGGGTAGTGATGATGACCATCGCGGGGATTGTTGGCCACAACCCCGTTGGAGTGTGCTCCCAAAAGGCGACGAAGCACTTCTGGGGTTATCGCAGCACCTTGGCCGATGGCTGGGGCAGATCTCGGGGTCTCGATCGGTTGTCCAAACAGCACGACTGGGTTGTCGGTGTTGGCTCGTTTTCTTCTCTCGCCGGGGCTCGACGAACCAGCTCTCCACGAGCTGCGATTAGATCAATAGTGATCTGGTCGAACAGTGCCTCTAGTGCACTTACATAGCGCACTAGGTGCAACAATGCGGGGTCCGTCTCGTGATCTCCATTGGCAACTTGGGGTGGTCTACCATACCCTTCACGTCTGGGATAGTAGTGGAACGAGCGACAGTTAACCCTGGGCGACAAGTGCCTGAGATGAACTATAGCCTCTCGAGCGGCTAGCTGGATGGCTTGTGGCTCAAAGGAAGTTGTTCTTCCGGTGAACCGGTAGGGGCGCTCGGGTGCTAGACTCCTACCGTAAACGTGCACAGTGGCCCAGAATTGGCGGTCTTCACCACTCATGGGTCCTTGATACACAACATATTCTGGTGGCTCCTCTAATGCGTAGGCACGACGGGTGAGGTTTGCGAGGATGGTCACAAAACCTCGAAGGTTGGTTGCTGTGGTTTCGTTGTGCACTATAGGTCCAGGCATTGTGGCTCGGTTTGGGGTAGCGGTTGTGCTGTGCTGGTTTGGTGCTAGCGCTCCCTTTTTATAAGGAAAAGGGGACGGAGTCTTCCTTCGCATGCTTGTGAGAAAGGACTATTTAGGGGCCGGTCACTGGCGCATGAGTGACAGGTTGGGTTGGTAGGTTGCGCACCGACTGTAAAAAGGAGTCGGGGTCACTGTGTGGCTATCTTGCACGAGAAGCTTGGCTGGGGTTTGGTTAAGGTCTGGTGGGTTGGTTTGCCTAAGTTTATTGGCTAAGAAAGGATTAGGCAATGGTCAGCCTGGCTCTAATGCCAAGTCTGTCACGACCGGGTTTTCCGGGTAATAAATTTCCAGAAAAGACCGTCGTGCTCATCAGCCCCAGGATTACTGTTAGCTGATGAGGCTCCAACTTGATACAGAAATTCCAAGCAAAATACAAAATATGTAGTACAAGACCATTCTGGCCTGTGAGAACAACAAATGGTTTCTAGTGGTTGATGGCGGAAGCGTGTTGTGAAACATCAGTGTCTATGGGACTCCATTTCCCACGGGAACAGCTGACCAGGTTAATTCCTATCTTTGCGAGGCTGCTATCTCCATTGAGTGGGTTCCGGGGCTGGCATCGCGTCGCTCCTCTCCGTGCGAGAAAAATCTGGCCAAGACAATAGCCAGGGACAAGCCAGTGAGTACTTTGAATGTACACGCAAACATTAAGAACACAGGTATAATATAACAATGATGTGCTGAAAATATTTTATGCTCATGACGTCAGTCACAATAGATAAATGAAACTCTGATGCGTGCAAGTAAGTTATTCATCAAAAATGCAATAACATGGTAGTATATAAAAAATTTGAATCAAATAACAAGCAATGCCACAGTCGGGCGTCTTAGCGACACCACATAAAGGGCTTTAAAAGAAATGCCACAGTCGGGCGTCTGAGCGACACCACATAAAGGGCTTTAAAAGAAATGCCACAGTCGGGCGTCTGAGCGACACCACATAAAGGGCTTTAAAAGAAATGCCACAGTCGGGCGTCTGAGCGACACCACATAAAGGGCTTTAAAAGAAATGCCACAGTCGGGCGTCTGAGCGACACCACATAAAGGGCTTTAAAAGAAACAATCATAATGAATATCCCGGAGGTAGAACCATCCCAGAGATATTCGGTAATAACAATAATATCACGGGTTAGTCAACAATAATAATAATCATAGATATCACAAGTCACGAGTAGTAATTCCATTTCTGGTTAACCGTTTCACCTCCGAAGACCGACACTAAGACCGACACCTGACCCATCCCAGACTGTTATCCTTAACCATGGACACAGCTATTCGAATAGGTTTATTCTCTGCAGAGGGTGTACTCTTTACCCACGAGTAACGGATTTCTCTAGTCCAGCAGGACTAATTCCGTCTACGGTCTTTTTGTTGAAAACACACCTAACTTGCACACACCAGCTTATCTCACACGTGTCTGGAATCACCCACGACACCTGTTAAGCAAACTCTAAGTGGGGAGGCTACAACCTCGCGTAGCATGGGATCAAATTTATATCACGCGCTCTAAGGGGTGGCCTCCCCTCTCGGTCCCAACCGGAAACACCCATGCCCCCGGACGAGGTGGCCTGCCTACCAGCTACAACCGGTATCTTCCACCATGGCCTCTCTGTACGGTGTGTGCTGGAAAGAGGTTGAAAACTTACTGAACCGTACTCTACTTGCTGTAGAGACGAGTGGTAGTACGAAACAAGTATGGGGTTTACTGGAACAAGACTCGATCTACGGTCGACTCAAGAGGTTTAAGTATTCCCTGCATGATTAGCATAATGATTATATTTCATCCAGCAGAGTCACTTCTCATATCACCTTACCATGCCATACCAGACATAACCGTCCCGACGGAGACCGGCGACAAACTCATGCCTACCCAAGGCAGAGGTTTTCCCGGGTTCCTGCCGGTATGCATGCAAGGCATATGAGGGTGATTATCATCACAAGTGTGTTCATTACCAACAGCATGGAAATCAATAACATGCACCTATGCATATGATCATATCACATGAAATAACAAGTCCTTCGAAATGCGGTGGTGTTATAAATGTATCAACGATCACACCAAAAATATTATGCCGGGGTTCAGAATGCTTGCCTTCAATGTGTGGAAAGGCAGGGTGCACTCCAAAACTTTTGAAAGTTTCTTCTCTCTCCCCAAAATCCTATTTAAAAAATATTTGAATTAACACATATTTCAAAAACAGAACCAAAAAGTTGTTTGAAAATTTTTCAAATAAATCTTAAAATAAACTAGACCAAATTTAAGGAAGGTAGGAAAAAGAATCAACTCATTTGGAGTTATATTTAAAAAGTTATAGCCAGTCAAAGATTTGGTCAAATCTGTTTTTAAAATAAGACAGAAAAGAAAACGATTCAGATAGAAATACGCTTTCGGTGCAGAGGAGGCGTACTTGAGGCTTTACGCCTCCACTTAACCACGCGGACGGCGCGGGGTGTCACTGACAGTGGGCCTGCCTGGCCCACTGGTCAGGTTTGACCAGTCGCCGCGCGTCGTCTCCCTCCTTTGCCCGAGCGGAGCGGGGCTCCGGCGATCGTCGCCGGTGTTTGGCTGCTCCTCGCGGGCCCCCGAGGGTGGGGATGGATCCGTAAGGTTGGGGCGGTTCTCCCGGTAGTCGTTGGGTCGGCGGGGATGGAGTGAGCTGACGGCGGCGAGCTCCGCGGCGGAAGAAGGCTTCGGTGGCGAAGTGACTTTGTGGCGGCGTTGGCTCCCGATCAAAATCAAGTAGGGGAAAAGGCTCACGGGAGGATGTGGAAGCTCTTGGTGAAGAGAATGGAGAGGGGGAAGCCCTGATGGCGCCGGAGTGAACGAGACAGTGGCGGCGGCAGGAGTTGCCGGAGATGAGGAAGGCGGTGTTTCCCTGACGATTGCGGGCTATGGGGGTCCCATGGGGGTGGCCTGAGGTCGCGTGCGTGCTCAGAGGGGCTCGGGGTGTCCATTTATAGCGCGACGAGGTCGGTTCCGCGGCGGCCGTGGATAAGCTCTCCGGCGAACCGCCTCTCTGTGGCTAGGGCGACGTGGCGGCGACGAGCGCTAGGGGACGAAGCTGTGGATGAGCACGCACTGCTCACAGGGGCAGGTGGCGAGTGGGAGTGGCTTGGGCGGCACCGACATGGCCAGAGGCTGTCGGGCGGCGGCGGCCGCTAGCGCTTGGCCTGCCGGGCGCGGCGGGGCTGCTTGGCGTGTTGCGGTGATAAGGGGAGTGCGTGGCGAGGTGCTGCAGAGCGGGCCAAAGCCGTGGGGCCAGTGTGTCAGCTCGAGCGCGGGTCGTGCAATATGCGCGCTCTGCTCGCGCTCCGGGCGTGCACGGGACGTGTTCGACACTATGCCAGAGCACGCTAGAGGTCGCGGTCGAGGCTGGCAATTAACAGACCCAGGTTAGGAGCAACTGGAATCCTAGTGGACATGCTAGTATGATCCGAGGTGCAAGGTCACAATGCAAAGACAAAATCATGTCAAAACTGGCCATGCACACCAGGTGTTTGACAAAATGTTAAAGGCTTCTAAGCAACTCTTGGGGTGGCCCAAATCTCCAGATCAAGATCTCCTTAGATGCAAGAGAGAGTGGTGAGGTTATTTGGCCAAAAGCAGAAACTTGCTAGTGTAATTTTAGCAGAATTTCAATTCTGGACAGGGAATAAATGACATTATTTCATGAACCAAAAATGATCCAAAAGGTGCATGCTCCTGGACTTAAGGGTTTAACATGGGGGACTATAAGTAGGAGAAATAATCAAGGGTTAAAGAGCAAGTAAAAACATGGTTGCTGTACAAACCATCAAGTTGGTCCAGAATGAAGATGAGGTTGATTCACTCAAATTTTTCAAAGAACATAAATAGGTTTTTGCACAAAGTGAAATAATAGGCTCCTACTGACCTCCCCTAATTTTGGTAGAAGTTTTAAAGAAATATTTAAATAGGTTGTAGTGCAAAAATGCACTCTGGACCAGACAAGAAAAATTGAGTGTAGGGCTCAAAATATTTCATGAATGAAATATGTTTTTGCATAAAAGTGATTTAAAAACATCACATGACATCTCCCATTTTTTTGTGGGAATTTTAAGTGAATTTATCAAATGGTTGTAGTTCAAATAAGGCCATTTAACCTTAAAAAAACCATTTTTCAAGAAAACAATGATCAAGCAACTAAATTAGTTAATTAGTTATACTGGATAAGGGAAAGTTTTACTTGAGAGGTTAATCAAGTCCAATAACACATTTGAAAAATTTCTCTCTGGGAAAAACTCATAATAACAGGGAAGGAAATGATTTAAAAATCAAAATGGAGCTCAAAAGTTCAAAGTTTTAAATCCTGGTAAAATTTTATTCCATTAAAACAAGGCCAAATTTTTGGGGTGTCACAGTTACCACTCATCATAAAGTTTTCTAGTGATAGAGACTTCTAATTCAAGTTTTTCTTCATAAGATTGCATCAAGGCATCAACGATATGTTTAGTGAACGCTTTATTTTGACTATAAGCGTGAGGAGAATTTAGCATGGATTGCAACAAGGAAATAAAATAAATCAAAGAGCAATTTTCATAATTAAATTCCTTGAAATCCAAAATAGTGGGTTTAGCAACATCTAGGGTTTTAGTTTCTTCAATCCCACTTTCATCAATTTTAGCATCAAGATCTAAAAACTCTGAATTCTTGGAATGTCTTCTAGGTAAAGGTGGATCATAATCAGTCCCATCATTATTAATATTCATATTGCAAAACAAAGATTTAATAGGGGACACATCAATAACTTTTATATCTTCATCTTTATTTTCATAGCAACTAGAAGAACACGCTCTTATAAAGGCATCTTTCTTAGCACGCATCCTAGCGGTTCTTTCTTTGCACTCATCAATGGAAATTCTCATGGCTTTCAGAGACTCATTGATATCAAGCTTAGGTGGAATAGATCTAAGTTTGAAAGAATCAACATCTAGAGAAATTCTATCAACGTTCCTAGCCAACTCATCAATCTTAAGCAATTTTTCTTCAATCAAAGCATTGGAATTCTTTTGCAAAGTAATAAATTCTTTAATATTAGATTCAAAATCAGAGGGCATGTTATTATAATTTCCATAAGAATTGTTGTAGGAATTACCATAATTATTAGAGGGATTACTAGGATAAGGCCTAGGATTAAAATTTCCTCTATACGCGTTGTTACCAAAATTGTTCCTACCAACAAAATTCACATCCATAGATTCATTATTATTCTCAATCAAAGTAGACAAGGGCATATAATTAGGATCAGAATAAACACTTTTACTAGCAAATAATTTCATAAGTTCATCCATCTTTCCACTCAAGACATTAATTTCTTCTATCGCATGCACCTTTTTATTCGTGGATCTTTCAGTATGCCATTGAGAATTATTAACCATAATATTATATAGGAGTTTAGTATCTTCTCCTAAAGTGATTTCCATAAAAGTGCCTCCCGCGGCCGAATATAAAAGATATCTAGAAGCAAAATTCAATCCAGCATAAAAATTTTGTATAATCATCCACAAATTCAATCCATGAGTAGGGCAATTACGTATCATTAATTTCATCCTCTCCCAAGCTTATGCAACATGTTCATGATCGAGTTTCTTAAAAGTCACAATATCGTTTCTAAGGGAGATGATCTTAGCGGGAGGAAAATACTTAGAGATAAAAGCATCTTTGCACTTATTCCATGAATCAATACTATTCTTAGGCAAAGACGAAAACCAAGCTTTAGTACGATCTCTAAGTGAAAAAGGAAATAGCTTCAATTTAACAATATCATTATCCACATCTTTTTCTTTTGCATATCACACAAATCAACGAAGCTATTTAGATGGGTAGCGGCATCTTCACTAGGAAGGCTGGAAAATGGATCTTTCATGACAAGATTCATCAAAGGAGTATTAATTTCCCAAGACTCAGCATCGGTAAGAGGAGCAATCGGAGTGCTAATAAAATCATTGTTGTTGGTATTGGTAAAGTCATACAATTTAGTATTATCTTGAGCCATTGTGACAAGCAAGCAAACTAACACACAAGCAAACAAAAAGCATGGAGCCAAAAAGAGGCAAATAGAGAAAGAGAGGGAGGATAGAGAGAGAGGGCGAATAAAACGGCAAGGGTGAAGTGGGGGAGAGGAAAACGAGAGGCAAATAGAAAATAATGTAATGCGGGAGATAGGGATTGTGATGGGTACTTGGTATATTGACTTTTGCGTAGACTCCCCGGCAACGGCGCCAGAAATCCTCCTTGCTACCTCTTGAGCACTGCATTGGTTTTCCCCGAAGAGGAAGGGATGATGCAGCAAAGTAGCGTAAGTATTTCCCCTCAGTTTTTGAGAACCATGGTATCAATCCAGTAGAAGGCTACGCGTGAGTCCCTCGTACCTACACAAAACAAATAAATCCTCGCAACCAACGCGATAAGGGGTTGTCAATTCCTACACGGCCAATTACGAGAGTGAGATCTGATAGATATGATAAGATAATATTTTTGGTATTTTTATGATAAAGATGCAAAGTAAAATAAAAGGCAATGAAAATAACTAAGTATTGGAAGATTAATATGATGAAGATAGACCCGGGGGGCATAGGTTTCACTAGTGGCTTCTCTCAAGAGCATAGGTATTTTACGGTGGGTGAAAGAATTACTGTTGAGCAATTGACAGAATTGAGCATAGTTATGAGAATATCTAGGTATGATCATGTATATAGGCATCACGTCCGAGACAAGTAGACCGACTCCTGCCTGCATCTACTACTATTACTCCACTCATCGACCGCTATCCAGCATGCATCTAGAGTATTAAGTTAATGAAAACAGATTAACGCCTTAAGCAAGATGACATGATGTAGAGGGATAAACTCATGCAATATGATGAAAACCCATCTTCTTATCCTCGATGGCAACAGTACAATACATGCCTTGCTGCCCCATCTGTAACTGGGAAAGGACACCGCAAGATTGAACCCAAAGCTAAGGACTTCTCCCAATGCAGGAAAGAACAATCTAGTAGGCCAAACCAAACTGATAATTCAAATAGACTTGCAAACATAACCAATCATACCTAAAACAATTCAGAGAAGATTCAAATATTGTTCATAGATAGACTTGATCATAAACCCACAATTCATCGGTCTCAAAAAACACATCGCAGAAAGAAGGCTACATCGAATAGATCTCCACAGGAGAGGGGGAGAACATTGTATTGAGATCCAAAAAGAGAGAAGAAGCCATCTACCTAATAACTATGGACACGTAGGTCTGAGGTGAACTACTCACACTTCATCAGAGGGGCTATGGTGATGATGTAGAAGCCCTCTGTGATCGATGCCCCCTTCGACGGAGCTCCGGAACAGGACCCAAGATGGGATCTCGTGGATACAGAAAGTTGCGGCGGTGGAATTAGGGTTTTGGCTCCGTATCTGATCGTTTGGGGTACGTAGGTATATATAGGAGGAAGGAGTACGTCGGTGGAATAACAGGGGGCCCACGAGGGTGGAGGGCGCGCCTGGGGGGTAGGCGCGCCCCCCTACCTCGTGGCCTCCTCTTTTGTGTCTTGAGGTAGGGTCCAAGTCTCCTGGATCATGTTCGGTTAGAAAATCACATTCCCGAAGGTTTCATTCTGTTTGGACTCGGTTCGATATTCCTTTTCTTCGAAACCCTAAAATAGGCAAAAAAATAGCAATTCTGGGTTAGGCCTCCGGTTAATAGGTTAGTCCCAAAAATAATATAAAAGTGGATAATAAAGCCCAATAATGTCCAAAATAGTAGATAATATAGCATGGAGCAATCAAAAATTATAAATACGTTGGAGACGTATCAGCGTGCGCTTAGGGACGACTTTTGGGTTTTGCGCCAAAGGCGGTCTCCGGCAGACTATGGGCCGAAATTTAGTTCTCCCGACAGTTTTTAGGTCGTAAAGTGTACCGGTAGTTACAGCGTCGTTGTTGCTCAAGTTCTCCCGACAGTTCTTCTGCCCTAATGTGGTTGTAATGGCAGAAACTGATGTCCCGATAGATAGTTTTCCCTTAGATAGGTTTTTCTCCCGGGAGTTAACTATCCCCAAGCAAGTGATCTGGTGTAGTGCGCGTGATGGAGTAGGCCATGTGCCATCCATTGTTCCAAGCAACACGAGGAAAGTCTGACATTGACTCCTGTAATGGACGTCCTCAATGGACCCTGGCGCCAGCGGAGGCTGCAGGACTTCGATTGATGGATTGACCACTTCTTTGACATGCACGAACACTCGAGATAGTTACATACCTAACGTGGTCCACGGCGGCCTTAGTGGCGATAAATAGTTCAACCCCGGTTCCTATGCTGGTATCACAACACCAATCACCTTCGGAATGGTGGACGAGTTCTTCATCCATGCCATAACCGTCAGAGCCCAGCTGTCTGGAGGAGTAATCATCCTTACAAGCTCACCTCCGAGGTCATTGATAAGCTCATTCATGGACTCGTTATTACAAGCACATAGAGGCATGCCATGGAAGGTAACCTTTGTTACAAACTAAAGCTCAGAGGGCACCGAGCCCCATCCTGGGTGCCACCGATCAAACCTCACGAGCGCGCCATCGCAGAACAAACACCGGGAAGATTCAAACACACGACTACACTCGAAAGTTGTCCGGAACCTGACAAAGAAATCACCCGGTGGCGGATAGACTTTGACGAGCAAGTCACTTATTTGGATGACATGCACAATGCCAAGAGCTTTGACAAGATCGTCCGGTGATACGGGAGGCCAGTCACCATTGATGGTTTCCATCAGCACTTTCCTGAAAAACTGGTCATCAAGCGCCTCCATGCCACTGTTGAGCGACAGCACGCAGTGCCCGAAGGCAGGACGGACCTCAGGATCTCCAGCTCACAGATCTGTGTTGACTGACGGGATGATAGTGTGCTTGAGTATAGGGAGTACAAGAGGGGGATTTGGGGGAACTAGAGTAGGAATCAAGATTCTAGAGGTGGGCGAGGGGCGGGAGATTGGGGATGAAGCGGCAACATGAATTTTGAACACGCATTAATATGCTCTCTACGTGCATGCCACTAAAACACCGCTGGCGCTCACATGTCGGCCTAAGAGTCATTTTTTTTTTGAGAGCCCGGCCCAAGAGTCATAATTGACTAGTTTGGCATTGCGTTACTACTCGGCCCATATTCAACGACACCTCACTGGCCCAAACAAGTGTACATGATCGAAAAGACAATGAGCTCAAATTATAACTCGAAAAAGGATATATACTCTGAACACTGGATAATGGTGATGCCCTCATTTAGCCCACCAACCGTTCGAGACAATAAACAGTTCAAAACAACAATATATACAACATTCAAACACTGACCAGTGACTACTACTGACATAAACATCAAGACATGATAGTTCATAAGCAACCTTGCTACACCACCAAAACACACCCATCTGCAGTGCTTAGACTCTCGTGATCTAGACGAGAATGGCATTCTAAATAGAGGCAACTATTACACCGTAAGAGTGACATACACGAGGATGGCCAAATGACAAGGAATATGCATGACAAAAGAAAGAACTACCAATCCAGAACAAGCAGCAAAGACAACAAGTCATTCAAAGAGGGATGATCCAACACCATCATAATTTGCAGCGTCACTTTAGACACCACTGATTAGGAGACACCAATACTCCACCATTTCAACGCAACAGCCCAATTACCTATCAACCTCAAGGCTTGAACCACATCACTTCCTGTCGGGCTTGAGAGATCCAAGGATCAAAGTTAATCCATATGTCTTTGTCATTCTCGCCTTCTTTTGGCTGCAGACTGCATCGTTGACAATCAGGGGAGTCTGCGGCCGAAGTCCTAGGGCTCGTCGTGTAGAAACAGTTTTCCGTAGAAAATAGAGCCTCTTTGCCATCAAGTGTCGGATTTCGGGTTCCGGCAGACCCTTGAGGTTCGAACACTGGGGTGCGCGCGGAGATTTCACCTTCTACCTACCTGCACCCTTCCGCCTTGCTAAGATCTAAGCTATGGAAAGAACAGCACAAGAGACACAGGGTTTATACTGGTTCGGGCCACCGTTGTGGTGTAATACCCTACTCCAGTGTGTGGTGTGGTGGATTGCCTCTTGGGATGATGATGATGAGCAATACAAGGAAGAACAGCCTCGTGAGGGTCTGTTCTTGGCTGGGGGGATGAACTGCTAGGAGGAGTTCAGTCACCCTTCTCTATCTCTCTCTTCTCGATTCTCTCTCCGATCTCCATCATAGCTAGTTTCTCTCTTGGCTTCTAGATTCTCCCTTCTTGATTCCGATTTCCATCCTCCTACCCTGGGGGTGGCTAGTCCTATTTATAGGCAAAGGCCCTGGGCCTCTTCCCAAATATTGAGCGGGAAGGGCGCCAACAATTGGCCATTTTGAACGGGAACATCTAGTACACTTATCCTGACTAAAGTTGGTCCTCGCCTACCAAAGGCTCTGGTGGTGACGCTGGCTTGGGCTCCACAATGACTGCCTCCCTACCGTTGGACTGGTCTTGGTCTCGTTGCACCGAAACGGGTGCCTTTGCTTGATGCTCTCGCCTGCGCTTGCTCCCTTTGCACCAAAGAGGAAAGGAGGACACTGCGCTGGCTTGTGCCCGCCTGGCACCCTTGGTCGTCATGGCTTGCGTCACGGGCACCTCGTGAGGTGCACCGCCTTGATCTCTCCGCCTCCTCGCGAGCCAGCCTGATGAGGCCGTGCCTGAGGAAGCTTCGTGTCGTCCGCCCCATGAGGCTTGGCCCCTCGCAAGGGTCTTGGGTCTGTGTTGATGAAGATGGGCCGCGCTGGGCCCTCTTTTGAGCCACGCCGCAGGCCACAGGCAGGCAAATCTGGGGACCCCCGTTCCCAGAACGCCGACATCAAGGTCCTTGCCAATGGTGATTTCCTGGTTAATCGGATAATTGACTCTGCGAAACAAAGAGTGTGAACCAAGGTCGTTTACCTGCCTCCAACTCAAAAATCCCGAAGGCCCCAACACGTTGGTATCCTGCTCATAGACGTAACAACCACTGTCCGGATACTCACGTATTGCATGGTGGTTGTACACAGTGGGGTTTTTTGCAATATAACTTTTCCGTCTCATGTGTGCGAATGATCATCAGTCGTTTGCCATCGTCTGATCGAGCAAGGAACAAGTTGTGCTTCCCTATTTTTGGCAAAGGTGGTGTGATTACAAAGGGCAGTAACTGTAGGGACACTACATCATATCAAAAAGGACATGCATTGTTAATTTAAGATCAACATTGTTCAGAGTATGAGTAGGATAATGCAAGAAACATCATTGATTTGTCCCTGTCGGAACTGAGAGGAAAATACTGGGAAATGTATATTGGGTTCGGAAATATAGAAGTGCCATGCATGGTTATACTCATGTTATCTCACAGTCGATTCTTCACGGGAAACTACCATGTCATGCATGTTATGTAACAATGTTCTGTCCTCACAAACAAATTCTTCAAGGAAACCAACAGACCATGCATTGTAATATACTCATGTTCTGTGGGCAAATTTTTTGTCAGGACATTATTCTAGCCATTGGTTGTTGAAGGGCGAATATCGGCATGTACACATGGTAAGCATTACAGGATTTCACTACTTCCAAATATAGACTTCTCCATATGCACATTTACTTCCCTAATGTATGGTTAGATGAAACAAACAGTGTGATGCATGTTTCTACATCATGGAAATTAGGAAACTAACATGGCTATTGATACACACTCATATTTAGTAGTATATAGATTACTATAAGGTAAGCAGAATATCCATATCTTCCTAACCGTTTGATTATTCATGGGTACAAAATTGGCTGTAATGACATGGTCACAATCGCAAGAATTAACTCATTCCAAGTATAGTTGATTTGCAGCATCTCTAATACATTGCCATAGATCTACTCAAATTTTGCTCAAACAAGGATAGGCCAATCATGACAAAAAGGTCAAACAGTGTCCTGCCGTTATCATTAAAATCAGACGAAAACAACTTACACGCGCCGTCCCAGCAATACGTGGTGCCATCTTCTTTTTGTCGATTGCGTAGATGATGCCATTGTGTTTAAGAGCATCATAGAAGTATGTATAAGCTTTGATGATCCACTGCAAGCTGAGTCGTCTCCAGCTAAAGAAGGCACCGGCGAAAAGATATGCGAGTCCACGGTCAAACAAGGAAATTAGCCTGAAGTCTGCATAATCCGCAGGTCGTGTGGGCACTTGGCAGATTACAGTCTTCTACAAAACAAGTTCCGTCGAACTGACGTGATGATCTAGATGACTTGGACTGTGATGATAAATCCCTACATACTCGAACAAAGGAAGGATAATCTCATCGGAGGTCTGGAAGTTCACAAGCACCAACTTTTTCCCGTCTTGTCTGATGATAGCCATCCAGTGGGAGTTCATGCCGACCGAGTACATACCTGCCAAAAAGTTTCAGGCGATGGTGATCAGATTCAAGTTAAGGGAAATGATGTACGACGACCCACTACATACCTGCAAAGAAGTTTCGGCTAATGGAGGTCAGATTGAAGTCTAGGGGCATCATGTACACCTCCGTATCATGATGATCAAATCTCGCTAGACCAGATAGTAGCAAGTAGGGTGTCTTGAAAAGTTGAGGCCTCGCTTAGACGATGCCTACATGCATGTCCCTCGAGCATGCAGCTAGCCACACGATGCTCAACATATCCATACACGAACAACAGAGGTCGAGGATGTCACTGGGGAGATTGCTCCAATCGTGGCTCTTATGGATGTTGCACAGTTCCCGTTCGGCCATGGTGGAGTTTGGAAGGTGGGGTTTTGGGGGGCTTGATTTACGGGGGAGAAGGCTCTCGATGCTGGAGCGGCTAGCATGGGAATATTAGTACCGGGGCAGGCGAGCGAGGCAAGGGCAAGGTGCACTGTGAGATGATGAAGAGTGACCTCAGGATCTCCGGCGAGATGGAGATGGAGATGGAGTGGTGCTAGGGGAGAGGGAGATGAGGCGAGGCATGCTATACAACAGTGGTGATAGTGACTACACAATGCACAAGGTGACGTTGACTTTGGTAACCCAAACATGCCGGATGGACTAGTGTCACCTCAGATGCAAGGTCTTGTCACTTCACTGTGAGGACCAGATGAATAATATTTTGACTATCAAGTGTACCACAGTTGTACTACTACTAGTAGTAGCATACGGAGTAGTACTGTAGTATAGTGGAAATAAGTCTCAAGTGATAAGCATGCCTCTGAGTTCACTTCATCCTCCAGGTAGCATCCATATTGCGAGCAGAACCAAATTCTCATCCATGCGGAAGTGCGAAGAAGGGCTTTTTCCATTTTAGGATAACCACATATATTACTTAACTAGAAAAGGTTGTGTCTCGCAGGCATGCGCCAATATCAATCCGAACTAGCTATGACATATTTTTTGTGCAAAGAGATCGATATGTTTGTATATCTATTCGTCCACCCAATTGGATTTGGCATAGATCCCACCTATCAGGAGGGGTGCAGAAATAAAAAGTAATCATAAAATGTTTCGCCTCGGTGATTCGAAAGAGTGACCTCAACTAAAAAGTTGCACATGCAGCGATAGAAGGATGGGCACGTACACGGACACGGACCATTCCTCAGTATGCTACTTGCATAACCTTTTTGTTTTGCAGGTTAGTCTACCTAGTCGTCTAATCAACTGCATGCATGCCACTTCTCCCATTTACTTCTCCATCGAGAACCGATTTTCCTCATCTTCTTCACCTCTCCTTCATTTGCATTCAAACCCCACTAGATTCGCATCCTCCTTGAGTAATTCCGAAGCCCCTTTAAATAATCATCTTCTTCAGTTAGATTGGCCATTTTTATCCTAATTCTCCAAACCATCGGCCTCCGGTCCAGCGGTTCCAAATGGCGAAAGAGATTCCTGTGCAAGTTTTTAGCATCAAACATGTCCTCGTCGAAGGCTCATTGAGCATAGTTGCCACCGTCAACGACCACCCAAGGGTTGGTCATTAGTGAATCAACAACGTATCCATCTCCCTCCAAAAGGTGGAGAGGAAGGTCGTTGGTCTTGGTGCAGAGTACACGGAGTATGCCACTGGGAAGATCCAACGTGCCGCCGTCCTTCAGCTGTGCCTGGAAGATGATATTTTGGCGTATCACATCATACACGTGCCCTCCATACCAGGTGAGATCCATGATTTCATGTCTCGGGAGGACAAATACTTTTGTGGGGCAGCCATCGAAAGGGACAAAGAGAAGCTGGCGCCGTGCAACCTTGACTTAAAAAAACATCGCTAACCTACAAACGAGAATTCTTGTAGACAGTTGCGATCAAAAACACCATCCCTATTCAACATAGAAAATTCTGTGCTCAAAACAAATCTTGAGAAGCGTGACGAGATGATGGGATTAAGGTTGTCTGGATGGGAGAATTATCCCTTGACCTATGAGCGGATAAAATATGCTGCCCTCAATGCCCGTGTGAGTTTCGAGATAACCGCAAGGTCGAAAGAGCTTGTTGGGAAGCCGTCTCCCATAGAAAATGAGAAGAAGAAGAACAAGAAGAATAAGAACAAGAAAGAAAGAAGAAGAAGAAGAAGAAGAAGAAGAAGAAGAAGAAGAAGAAGAAGAAGTTGCACTAGCAACAGGGCATTATAGATGGATGAACGATTTCCTGTCTTGTAAAAATTATATTTCCTCTCTGTGTACATTGATATAGATGAACTATTTCGCTGTTGTGCATGTCTTTGGAACAAGCGTACTATGTGGGTGCATTGATATAGGTCTCCTTTACTATAATGAACTATTTATCCGCCTAGTTTTCTCTACTACTACTCCTTGCAGTGAGCGGTATGCAATGCATGTGTCAGTAGACATGACATCTGTCCATGGAAGTTGAAACATGGTGACCATCACGTTTCTACCACTACCGCACGCGATTCCCATGACGCCGCTCCAACCCACGGCACCACGTCCCTCGACGTGCGCCTCACCCATCTCGGCCCACCGCTCCTCTGCCTTTCTGTCATGACATGCGGGCTAGCTGAACTGCGGCGACCATCAAGTTTCTACCACAGCCACACGCGATTGGACGTGGCTTGCATGCTCTGCTCGTGGCTTCGATTCGTACTCCTGCACCATCCAATTTTCATCCAGCGGCTGTGACACATTTCGTGTCGGGCATCACTCCTTATCCACAAATAAAATAAATAAAATAAAGGCCCGTCTTTGCCTTCTACTTCTGTAATATAGGTAGTACGCGCCGGTGTGGCCATCTACGCCTCATAACAGCCCAACGTCCAGTTGTGGCACCCTCGCAATGGCCAGGCCACCACTGGCCGGTTCATCTCAAAGGAGTGAGTCACGAACGCCACAGCAATAACAGTCAACTGGGCATCTCGAACCACACAGATGCTGCTTCCCCTTAGCCAACCTATGTTGGCCCGTGGTCGCACATCGTTGAGCCACGCATCAATGTACGATGGCAGGAATGACACTAGGCTCACTGGCTCAACTACGTCGAGTAGATCACTTTCGCAAAGCGGTATGTATTGAGCAGGTTGCTCCCGCCCACGAGGACACGCCTATACGTATCCAACATTCTAGCCTCACCGCTAAGTGGTACATCCTCGGGGTGGTGGAAGCAGTTGGGATCTCGAGCCCAAGTCGAGCTATGTGCCCCGGGTAGATCACTGGATCCCGCCCGAGCTCATCTGGAGCGGCAGCAAGTAAACATTGTGTGGCACGTCACAACAGACAAGCACCTCGACATGCGTCGGCCGGGCAGAGACATTTCTTGGCCACAAGCTCCATGGTCTCGTCCAAGATTGGTGTGTTACTGCAGTCGAACATGCGGGTAAAATACTATGGGAGCAGCTTCATGCGCATGGCCCAGACATCGATGCTGGCGTGGAGGAGGTGCTACTTGTTGGTAGCGCAGTGTGCTACATTGGTTAGGCAGGCACCTGTTGCCATGCTCGGAAGACGAGCAGGAAAGAAAAGGGTCTTGCATGTGTGTATAGATTTATGCAAGAAATTATTTCTTGGAAATACGTCATTTGTTTTCCTTTTTTTGAGGTTGTAGATGACCCACACGAAGAAATCTATTCTAACCGTTGGATGAAAATTAGTGGTGCGGGAGTATGGATCGGAGCATGGGAGGGGAGCAGGCAAGCATCGTCCCACTCGATTCCCACGAGGTCATTGGAACACATGACACCACACGTCTGTCGACCTTCACCTCACCCCTCTCGGTCCCACCACATCTCTATTTTTATGAGAATGACATGCGGGCCAGCCGCATTCAGGGTCCACATATCATGGGACCAAGGCATGCTACTGGAGCACAACTACACTCCATGGCTGACGATGGAGAGCTACTAGATCACAATGTCCTCCACGTGGACAGTCAGCGAGCGCTACTCGCGGCCGTAGAGGGCATGCTCCACCTGAGCGATGTCAGAGACTCTGTCCTCTTCCCAGGCCACAGCGACGTCCACTTCGGCAATGGCTGCGTGCTCCAGTGGGTGTTGTGTCCATATGGGAGCTTCGAGCTACAGTACCAGTGGGGGCGGGGGTGACCTTTTTGAGGTTTCACATGGTCTGAGGAGAAAAATAGAATCAGAAGAAGCACAATATCTTTGAACGTGTCGGAGGAAGGCTGGCAGGACCAATACAACAAACATCACATGCACATCGTATTTTGAGAAGGAGTTAATGCAATTTGTGTGAAATGGGTATGTGTGATGTATGAGTAGTACATCCATATCATTGACATTCATGCACGCAACAAACATTTGTGTGCACGATTTCACCCTATTTTCTTATTCTGTTTGGGAGTAGATTTGATTTCTTGAATGAGAGCTCATTTCTGTACTTGGTTTCAGTTTAGACTATGCATGTATTATTCCGAGAGAGATATATATAGAGAGAGAGATAATATTTGTGTGACAAAGAGGGGGCGGGGGCAGTGATACCTAACAAAGAGAGGGGCATATGCTTGTTCAAAAGATTGTGTCTTAGAGAGAAAGGGTGTGTGTGTGTTAGATAGAGAGGGAGAGATAGAGAGAGTGGTGCTTCTAATGCCGGGATCGACAAGATTACGAGGTTGCGGATATGGGAGAGCGATGATGTGTGTGC
The DNA here is from genome assembly GCF_002162155.2 of Triticum dicoccoides. Taxonomy (NCBI): domain Eukaryota; kingdom Viridiplantae; phylum Streptophyta; class Magnoliopsida; order Poales; family Poaceae; genus Triticum; species Triticum dicoccoides. The sequence continues at coordinate 290,330,015 of NC_041384.1, forward strand.
GATGAAGGGACACACAGCAGGCAACGTATGTTTGGATGTGAGAGAGCTGGATAGACCTCCACAGCCCGACTGAATAGGGGTGGAAGGTTATGTGTGGTAGAAAGCGATAGTAGAGAGATAGATGAATGCTTGTTCGTTGCAAGGTGACCTAACTACATATATGGGGGTAGCAAGAAGAAGAGAATGGCGGTGTGCCTTTTTGTCATGGGATGGAAGAGAGACCAAGAGACATGCATCGTGTTGAGAGGTGTGTGTGTGTTTCCAGAGAGAGAGAGAGAGAGAGAGAGAGAGAGAGAGGCGTGGACCTGAATAAAGAGATGGGTGCTCATGTGTATGTCATAGGGAATTCATTGCCTAGGTGGTAGTCTTATGATAGCGACCCAATGTTTCAATGAGGGTGGGGATAAGTATCGACTTGGTGGATTTTGACGTTGATGATCCAGCTATATCATACCCGGTGATACAAATCGACAATCGTTACTAAACAAATCTTCGATGGACCATTGTCTTGTTGTATGCACAAAATAAACCTGAATAACGGGATGGAGTTCCTCCAAGCAACCGAAGAATCGGCTAGAACAAATATAATGCAATCGTAATTGCCAATACGAATTAATTAAGGATAATGGTGAGGTTGTTGGTACTGATCTATGAGGCCAGTCTAGATCCCGCCAGGAGTAACGACCACCGGCTGGTGTGTCCGGGGCGTTACACAACGGAAGCATAAACATGTTTGGGTACAGACATTTGAAAAAGGAAGAAGGCTTTAGATCCTGAGTATCTACAAGACCCTCCCAAGGGTACAAGATCGTAGGTGAGGTAACAAGCTAAATGTAGAAGTCCACGCGGAACTACTAGTAAGACTGCAGTCTCTGTGCAAAAACATAAATTAAGCAAACATGAGTACAAATGTACCAAGCAAGACTTACATCAGAACTATCTACATAAGCATCAGTATCAATAAAGGGGTGGTGGAGTTTAACTACAGCAAGCCATCTTTGACTTAGTGGCTATCCTGTACTACGATTGCTGGTAACTCTTTTGAGGTGGCGCACACAAGTCCACATATTCACCATATCAATACACAACTATGGATCTGCTCTCGTCTCTCTATGAGAAGGCCATCCATAGCACTCACGCTTATCTTGCGCATTTTAGAGTATCCACTTTCACTTGTCTATGGACTGCATAAGCAACCCTTTAGTCCATTACTGCGAACGGGGCTATTCGAATAGATCATGTTAACCCTGCAGGGGTGTACTTCTTCACACACACTCTCGCCATTTACTGCCATGTACATGTCATGTATCTCAACAACCTTCAAGCAGAAGCCTGGCAAGGGTGTTGGCCACAACCTGACTAACCACACAAGACTCTAGTCTAGGTTTATCGCCTATTCGGGTTCCATCCGCAAGGGAATCCGGCCGAGGTTTCCATCACTGCTCCAAATGATGTGAGCAGTGTTCCCAAGCCCACCATCCGGGTGCCACTTAGTACACCATGCCACTGCACCGAGTCTGTCCCAAGCCCACCTGTATCAGGTGCCACTTGGTACACTACTAGCACTACCTACAAACACCATAAATTAGTTGCAACTCCTGGATAGAGATCGAGGCGATTAATAAGTCGAGAGGGGTCAAGTTACGGGAACCCAATGTGTGGTAGTAACTGTCTTGGATCAGAGACACATAACTCAGTTCCCGAGGAAGGTCCCAATGAGACAACCCACCATGTACTCCTACATGGCCTCTCATCGCTACCTTTACCAAATCGTGTTCACACACTTAGCTCTCAACAGTAGGGCATGTTCATCACCATTCCAATCCATCCCAAATGAATCAGACCCGACACAACTCTATGCATGGCAGGCATAACAAGCAAAGCATAAATCTGTAGGCACATCATGGATCAAACAACTCCTACTCATGCTAGTGGGTTTCAACTATTTACTGTGGCAAAGACAGGTCATGCAGAGGAAAGGGGTTCAGCTACCGCAACATGTAACAGTTGAAACATTGTTGTCCTAATGCAGTGAAAGAGAGCAAGAGCGAGAGAGTTGGATTGTATCAGAATGTTCAATGTGTGTCTTTATCAGTGACATCAATCTCAACACCGGAAAAAACATCTACAATAGGGAAAAACCATCGACAAACACAAAAGGAAACAACATTCAATGCAATGCACAACCAAATGAATGGCATGACATGTTAAGGTACTGAATTAACCTAATGCAATGGTTAGCCATATTAATTGAACTGGAATTCAAACAAGTTCAAATTCCAACTCCAAATCTATTTCCCAAATATTCCATAAAAATGTGCACTATTTTTGGTTTGGTCTCAAAGCCTTGCCAAAATTATCAAACATTGATGAAGGGCATTTTCGGTTCATTGAATGAGATTTTAGGGTTCTTTTCCCTTTATTAAAATAATTTTTGAGGCTTTGAATAATCCTCAATTCAGTTTCTTGAATTTAACAAGATGCATGGATGCAATGCCACTAATTACAAGAATTACACTAGGACTATGACAACTCACCCCCACTAAACAAGAATCTCATCCCGAGATTCAAGATGTGAGGTAAGATGACAAAGGGGACACAAAATTACACAATCTTCATGATCCAAGTGCCCTTCTCGGAGATGTAGATTCATCGCATCATATTGATCTTGACATCTTTGCCTTCGGGAACTTCATCCAACATGATGATGACATAAAGAAACTCTATTGGAAATGATCTTCTTGAGATCGGGCAACTCAAGATCAACTCATGGATTGAGACATAAGAACACCTCTTGAGTTGAGACTCAAAACACACATCGGAGGGATGGAAAAATAACAGATAACGAAGGTTCAGTTTGGTAAGCAACAATTCCATGCTTGGTTAAGATGACAAAGGGGTTTTCAAAGTAGCGAGGAGTTAATTTCCCTTAATACCATAACGGGGCACCTTAGGGAAGGTAACTTGTAGAATTATGCCCTTAAGTGGCAAAAATAATTACTTTTGATCCAGAGATAATTGAAACTCTTCATACCAGCCTGAGACAATTCACAATTGATCGTTTGAAGGCATTCTAAAGAATGCCATACTTAGTTTGGAAAGGAAACTAGAGTTATAAGACAACTCGGCAAACAGAAGGCACATTCCAATTGATACCAAGGATATAACCTAGTGTCCGAGCGTGCTCTCAAGAACTTGAGCATTTCCATATTCATCAGGATCTTACCAACATCCGTGTCGAGGATCCTGGCAACATATCATACTACCATGATGAATAGTGATGGATGACGCAAATGCAAAGTAGACATCATTTTCTCAGATTTCGCCTTAGCGATGCTAAGGAACTAAATCTGGATGACCGACCGAGAGACATTTCGCACTGTGCTTCTAATGTTCTCCTTAATGTATCAGCTTAACCCAATACCATTCGGTATCTAGAACATCAAGTAAAGGTCTGACTTCGGGATCTCAAGGCACCCATAAGGAACGACTTATGGACTAAGTCATACCAACTCCTCATGGAAGAATGGCCAAATTGTTGACTCAAGATACTAAAAAAAGAGATCTCCCGGATAAGTGTGTTGGCCATGACATCCACTTAACGGTTCAAAAGACCAATATTATAATTCTTGGGAACGTCCCAACCATCATATCCGCCTGAGATTCAGATCTGGTTGGTGTCAGGATATTCCAGACTCAGCATGTCTAGAAGGAAAGTTTGCAACACAAATCAAAGAGATGACTTTGCAAGATTCTCGGGAAATGGATTGCGGTATTAAGATCTAAAACATGAGCTGGTTCTGCTGCACACATGTGAACACACTGTCCCAGACAAGCATGACCACATAGAAGTCTTACAACAAAACACTACCGAGTTTAGGTGGGGAACCATAATCGAGGATATCGAAGCCCTTACATAAGTCTTGCTTTTAAGAAGGAACTTCCTTTCCTTGAACTAATCAATCAGTGGCTTGGTGTGCTAGGGAATACATATGGAATGAACATGATCAGTCTATCAGACCATAGAATACTTCTCACATGCATGGCTGACTTGGTATGATTCCAGAGGAAGCAAAAATAAGCTTTCTCGAATTCACGGCAGAAACTTGCACCAAATGCACTTGAATTAGAGGAAGTCACTTCTTTCATAGAAAATATGCTTCATGAATGGGACACGAAGAAAATGCTTGCACAAGTTTCCAACACTAGCTTAATGTTCAACATGAATCATGGAGGAGATAAAATGCTGTCGATGGGCTCAACAACAATCATCGAGATTTCCATGAAGATGGAATTCCACAACTGTGTGAACAAAGTGGTAGCATTGGTTAGACCCAAAAGACATAATGGTGTATGCTCGAGGAAAACACCCATGAGTAAGACAACTTTACGAACATCATTGGTTCTGATATGCTTTGACGATAGCCCATACTCAAATCAAAGGATTGGTTAAGACAATAAATCCATCAACTGAACACGGAGGTCAATCGATGAAGATATCATCTTTATTCAACACACACACCAAAGATATCCCTTGAAATGAACTAAGTCAGGCAAGTTTTTATCTTCCAACTCTCCAAGTTGTTGTTTAGCTTAACCAACTAGCTCAGGGGTATCCAACACCAAATCTTGGAGAAAGGGTGGTTTAGAGGGATAAACCAACTTGATCATTAGCTCAACATAGCGGTCAGGGGTCAACCTAGTGATACTTCTGAGAAGATATCCGGAAAATCGCAAACCACCAATATGTTTTAAGCTCGAGAACAATATTAATTTTCAGGGCGAGACAATATGATCAAAAGAGTGAGGGATTGACACAAACCGAACTCATTGATCGAATAGTGCACCAGAGAAAATGGACTAGGTAGCAAGATCAATCTTAGGATGGTCATTCAATAACCAACACGCTAAGGATGAGAATATTGTCCTTTAACTACCAAGCAATGGGATTGCTAGGAGTATTGAATTCACCCATCATAGTTGACTTGTCAGCATTCTGGTTGCAACAACACGGGACCGAGGAATGAATGATGATGGTGAGAAGTATCACTACATCAAGAATTCATATGATAGTGTGCAGTTCCCATGATATTCTTGACGTAAGGAAGGTAATACTCCAAGGTAATACTCCAAGGAATACAACTGCTTTGACCCAATCCAAGAAATGGATGAGGTGCTGGAGTTTCTTTCTCCTAGTCATTCTGGAATAGAATGGCTTGACGGACCGCAAGAATAATAGGCATCGATGAACACAAATGCACACATACCCTTGACTATCAACCGATAGATGAAGATCAGGAATACAATTAAGGAGGGACAACTCAAAGGAACATACGATGTTCTAACTTGTGGACGCATAGATTAGCATGTCGAACAAGGTTCAACACATTTCTTCCAGATAATCCATGCAGAAAGGTAGGACTGGCAGAGTCACAATTGTTAAATGGAGAACTCATCATGAGAGCTCTTATTGTGATCTTTTGGTTCAAAAGAACTTCTGCCAAGGATGGTTCATGGTATTTGGAAGAATGATATACCATGGACCTCGAGGACTATCACAAGGGTTACTAATATACTAAAGGGACGAGCAAACACTATCAAAACGAGGAAAGTAGAGTGAATCCTAGGTTCAAGAACCCAGGAATAGAATGCCTACTAACTAAATGGCATCATGGCATGCTTTTGAAAATGATGGCCAGAATCATCACACTAGGAACACAAAACATGGCTAGATTACTGGGTGGTTCTCTAGGATACCCTAGTGTCATAATAATAGCTTCAACATATATGTCGAGGCAATGAACTACCTCAACACACTGATTAGTGTGGTTAATATATCACAAAGGAACATCGGGAACAGGAAGAATAGATTTGTTAATGCATCAGACTATTTAGAAACATGGCATGACTCGGACAGCATAACGGCTATAAATGCTCAAAAAGATTTCGAGATCTCCTGCAAAATGGTGGCATAACCACTCAACATCACTGTACCAAGGTTCCGAGACAAACTGTTAACACATGGTAGTACTAGAAACTGAGCTGAGACTCGAATCCATCATGCCTATAAGTATCTATCATAGTAACTCGTCATCCTAATAGATAGATGAGAAAGCCTAGTTTCCTAACCCCGTAGAATAGATAAAAATATTCCCTACTTTTGGTTTGGTCTCAAAGCCTTGCAAAAAATTATCAAACATTGATGAAGGGCATTGGGTTCATTGAATGGGATTTTAGGGTTCTTTGCCCTTTATTAAAATAACTTTTGAGGATTTGAATAATCCTCAATTCAGTTTCTTGAATTTAACATGATGCATGGATGCAATGCCACTAATGACAAGCATTACTCTAGGGCTATGACAAGTACGGCGATGTTGTCCGCGAGCTTCTTGACGACGGTGAACTTGTTGATGGTGGCAATGATCATCTTGTCCAACTGAGAGTCGTAGCTGGCGTCGACGATGGCCATGAACGAACCAGCCGCCAACACCCTCGGGAGATGATCCTCTGTGCCATGCCGTAGGCCGGCATTGTGGACCATTTGGCACAGCCGCTAGCCTCTCGCACGCATCGCCGCCATGGGTCTGGAGTGATAACTTTTGTGCTTAGTGTAGGTGCTTAGGTGCGTACGATGTGGTAGATGCATTCAAATGGAGGGGCGCCTTTATATGAGTGCCAACTGCGTTGCATTCACATCATGCTGCCTCTTTTCCCTGTCCTCCTCCCATTACTTCCCTGATGCATTCAGGATGCTAATTGAAGGACGATGCATCATTGGCAGTTCAACATTTCGGGAACCGCTACCCTCTCCCTCATCTGCATTGAAGCCGTATCGAGAACTGTCATGGTTTACTAGTAGCTGTCAAAACAAATAGTACTGCACCGCATGTTGCATGCCTAGCTGAACACGCCTCCTCGCCTCCATCAAACGCCTCCATTAAACCCGCATGAAAACCAAGAAATCTATTCTAGCCACACGTCCGTTCTTGAGCAGGCCGGAATTAAACGCAACGCCGACCGAGCTCCTCTTGTCTGCCCTTAGTTTAAATGACACCAGACGCCGCCAAGCTCCTACCATCCGCCTCTATTTAAACGAGGCCAGACAGAAGGCCAGAATCGCACCCCTCCACCGCAACCCATCTCCTCCTTCACCATTTTCTACACTCTTCCGATGGCTTCCGAAGAGCTATTCTCCGGCATGCTACCCGGCTAGGTGGCCCGCTGAGCCCCCTAGATACGAGCAAGGCCGCTCGGTGTGTCACCTACATCGCCAAGACCGACGGAGCCAGTTGCCTCCCCAAGTCGGCCCGTGGTTCAGGAAATCGCCACTCTAGTTTAGCTCGATGAGGAGTGGCGAGTAGCTCCACGCCGGCACGGCGGAACGGGCATCATTGCAGCCCCACTGTACCGTGCCACCAGTGTCTTCGACCACTCCTCCCGTGTCTGCGGTGGCCGCGCCTCCCGTGCCTGCAGCAGCGCCATGCAGGCAAAGACAAAAGCTGGGTGTGCGAAGAATGATGACTCGGTGGCCAGCTTCTCCGTGTCTTCTGCCACCATCCAGGAGAATTAGAACACGGGAGGCCGATGCCGCTTGGATCCCATGAAGGCCACCACGGAGGCAACAACTATCTATACTGGTGGTTTCTTGGTTGCTTCTTCTCTTGAGAGGAACTTCATCGACCCCGCAAGTCTCAGCCGGACAGGAGGAAGACAAAGGGATCCATGGGCGGTCATTTAGATTAGGTATTAATTATACCATGAGAGCCGGATTAGCATCTCTTAGTTCATGTAAATGTAATGAAATCCATCATGTTTATATGAAGATCCGGCTTTTTTATACGAAATCCTTCATGCTTATATGAAATCAGTCCGTGTTTGCACGAATTTCCTCTGGTTGGTTAGAGTTGTGAAAATGTATGCCGCTGGCGTTGGATGTCGTCCTCCACGGAATGAAGCTGGAGGAAATTTGTCAGTTTCCATTGGAGGTGCTCTTATGCTGGAAATAATAGAGTCACATCCAATCCATTTGAGTTAATTGTGTGTATGATTCTCCCAGTATAAAAAGTTAGTTGCATGTATAGTGTACATGACTTGCAGGGTGGCTACAGATTCATACAGAATGTTTAAAAGAAACAAATCCATCATTAATGTTGTATTCTAAGTACTCTGTGGGTTGCACTTTCAGTATAGTAGCGAAAGAATTATATATTAAAGAAAATATAAAAAGATATAGTTTAGGACAAAATTCGAACTCAGGTCAACGCGTTGCGTGCATCGGGCGCTAACTAGTCCAGCAGATGTTCAGTGTGGACGATGCTAGAGATATATCTCTATGTCTACTCTTATAGAAAACAGAGTTGGTAATGCTGGTGTGCCCGCCATCCTGCAATATAGGCCATCCAATTTATATCTCACGGATAGGAAGGAAACTATGGCAATTTGGAAAAAAGATACCGAGACCCCTCTCCACATTTGCAAATAGGGCCTTCCCTCGTCCATCCTTTTCTCTCACAAGATAAACTACTCATACAATGCATCTTGATGTTCAGTGCAATGCACCGGCATCTTGCTAGTTTCTTATTAAATAGTTACTTCGGTAATTGGGTTGAAGTGATATATTTTTATGTCTGCCCCGAACGATCTCAAATTCAATAGTAGTAACAAAGAAAAGGTTGCCTTGTTAATTAATAGAAAACAGGGTGAAAGCTATCACATGAGGCCGGTAAAGGTAAGGCACACTGGGTTCAGCGTCATCTTCACTAGAGTTGTGTGCGCGAGAGAAGTCTTCATACACTACAAAAAATACACTTCCGTGATGATACATGTTTGTCGTAGTAGGTCACATTTTCTATCATGCATGTACATCCATGACGATTTTATAACAGAATCAAGATAGTCATACTTGTGCTGTCGTAGAAGTGTTCCATGACATTACCAAAATTATCATCACGGAAGTGTCCACTTTCAAGGGCGACCGACACGTGGTGTCCACCGTAACGGGTCACCGTTAAGCTATCGGGTCCGGTTTTGGATCATATAACCCGCTAACAGCAATGCCCATTGCCAATTTTCCACGGGTAAAATTCTCATTGGCCGACGGAACCAAGTGTCAGCTCCGCGTTGGCACAGGTGTCACTCATCCAATGGGCGAGATGCGCATATGATATGTTGACACGTGGACCGACCCAAAAGTGGCCCATAAAGATTAAATGGGCTGGCCCAACTAAAGGCCCACAAGATTTTGCGGACCATAATGGGTTGGCCCAGTTAAAGGCCCATGAGATTTTGCCAACCATAATGGGTCGGCCAAGCTAAATGCCAACAAGATTTTGAGGACACTAGTGGGTCGGCCCGTTAACGGGCTGCCATGTTTTGGGCTGAATGCCGGCCCATATTTGATTTGGTCCATTAACAGCACACCACATTCCGGGCCTAATAAAGGCCCATGTGAGATCTGGCCCATTAAAAGCCTACCACCTTGTGGGCCAAATTATGGCCCAGATTAGATCCGGCCCTTTAAGAGACTTTGGGCTAAATTATGGCCCATATCAGATTCGGCCTGTCAACTGGACGCCTGCTTTTGGGCCCACTTGCTAAAGGCCCATTTAGTAATTCGGCCTGATATTAGTTTTGGCCTGTTAAAGGCCCGTTTAACGTTTTGTCCCTATATTTATTTCGGCCTATTAAAAGCCCGTCATATAGTTGGGCCTAATACGGCTCGGTTTGCATCCGGCCTGCTCATAGCCGATAATCTGATTGCGACAAACAAGGAGTGAGACAATTTTGGCATGTTAACGGCCCATGATCTGATTGGCACAATCATGGGCCGGGGTCTATTTAGTCTTGGTGCCGGCCCGTGAGCTGTTCGGCATGTTTCAGACCCATCCTACTTTTCATCCACCTGAAAGTCCACTGACTTTCCTTGCGAAAATAGGGCCTGCGGTTTACTCGACCTATTAAATGACCGAATCTACTAGTGGGCCAGTTTACATTTAGGCCTGTTAATGGACCAAGATGACTGGGCCCATGATGTGGATCATACATAGTGATTTGCATGATGGCCCAATTATGTACCGTAATTTTACGGTTTGCCGATTTACTGCGAAGACAGGATATATATATACAGTAAAATAACTGCAGCATCATGAATAATAAAAAACCTAGACTATACAATAAAGAAATTACGGCATATTACATCCACTGGGCATCAAAGTTCACCACTATGATAATAAAGCACAAGCAAACAACAGATTACATACACTGGGCATCAAAGATCGCCACTAGTGCAACTAAACACACCACAAAATAATATACAAAACCGACAGCACTTCAATAGAGTTCAAGAAAGGTTAGCCCTGCTCGGGAGCTGCAGCGCAAGTAGCCGAGCAAGCTGATGAGACTGTGCTTGTTTGACACTTATATCCTCCTCGCTCTGAAAGATAAACAAGTAGAAAGATGACAGGTTTTGCACATATAAGTATCAGTGCTGACAATTCATCACATTTCTTACTGACGAATAAAGGACACAGTTTAAAATAGCATTAACACAATATGGTATTGTCCAGGGTAAGACATGGCAGGAAATGATACTGCGAAGGAGTTGGCAGCTTCACAAAACCACTGGATTACAAATCAAGAACTCATAAGTATCAATGGTTAGTGTGCTGTCAATTTATCCTATTTCAGATTGGGAAATAAAGAGACTGTTTAAATAATAGTAGAATGATATGACATTGTTCATAATTGAGACATTGCAGAATATGACATTGTGCTATAGTGGATAGGTTCACCACACCACTGGATTACAGATCAAGAACAAAAGCATACATGCAGTGAAAAAGAAGATCACTTGGTTAGTTTAATTTACATGGTATGAAGAAGGAACTTGGTTGTACAACTTAAAATTTGAAATGAGAAGGAGAAACTTTTGTTTATGAACTACATAATAAACTTTAAACATGCAATTTGATGCAAACACCAAAAAAAAACAACTATTGCAGTCATGCCTAACAAAATATACACAACAAAGTTTAAAGCCTTGAGAAGGACAAACTTGCATTATTGGTGAAGACAGGCTCTATAAAGCCCTTGTCCATGCTGATGGGGGGGGGGGCAATTCAAGAAGTTTACCACAAAATCTTCTTCATAAGCATTGCCTTTATTCTACCTTTTGTTACGATTAAATATAGATGTGATAATATAAGAAAAAATGGAGAACATTTAAGATAATATGAGGAGTGATGCTACATAACCAAGTAGCTATAAATGTAAGTATAGCGATATAGGCAAAAGGTATAACCAAGAGCAATGCCGAGCTAAATTTCTTCAGTACCATCGGTGTTATCCAACCTTATGCTAAGAGTACATATAGATCTGATGTGTACAAAATGGAGGGCAAAGGAAAATAGGCTGCAGAGTGATGGCACATGAACAACTACCTGTTAATATAAGTACACCGATAAAGGATAGCAGGTACTTACAGGAACAATGCAGAGCTAAAAAAATTCATTGGCATTGGATTTATTCTACACTAATGTAACCATTCATATAGATCAGATAATTTGGAGCGAACAATTGATAAGCAAGATATCATGCATACTGCTATCACATAATGAACCAGGTACGAATGCAAGTAAAGTGATACAGGACAACAGGTACTAACAAGAGCAAAGCAACGGGTAGCATATTTGCGATATCCTGTCATTCTTTTCAAAACGGAATTTTTCTTCAAGCAGATTTGCTACAAAAAAGATCCGTACACATGCGGAAAAGTAGAAGTTCAAATTGTCATGTGATATCATAGACAGTACCTCATCCTGGGAACGGGACCAGTGCATAACAAGGTTTTTCCATTCAATGTCTTCTAAATTTAGCACAGGAGAGTTCATGGGAAATTCGTTTATAGACTTGCCATCAAAGTGTGATTTCCTCAGGTAACATCGATACTGCTGCAATGCTTCCTTGAAAAGGGAAGCAAGCTTTTCTCATCATGACTATCTAGATTGACCATCGCCTACTTACAACAATGTAATGTAAATCATTGATATGTTCAATCAACAGAAAACAGGAAAATAATCACCATGAATAATAGCACTTACACGTAAGTGGGACAAGAAGATGTGAAAATGGTGTTTATCTTCACTATAATCTTCCCATGATGGGAATATATGCACGTAGTCCCTAACAGCATTGAAAGCATTGTCCTTTAAACTGGTAATAACTAGAATGGGGTTCCAATCTGCAGGAATTGGCCGTCTCTGTAGTTGGGATAGGCCTTCGGGCGATGGACTTGTTGTACTTTTTGCTGGAGTGGGATTTTTTAGTGGTATGGCTGGTGCTATGGCAACTGAAATCGGCATACCTTTTCCTGGAGTGCAGGTCATGTGTGGTGGGGCTAGTGGTGTGGCCAGTGAAGTATGGGTATAGTCTGCTGGATTCGGTCCTACATTTTGTGTTACTAGTTGTACAGCCAATATAAGTGGGGCGATGTCTGATTTCTTCGGCACCACCATGTTTTTCAAGGACTTTGCTGGTGCTCCTTCAGGTTCGGCAATCACCCTCTTCATTTTTATGTCTGGTGCACAAGAACAACATTTGAGTGAAAAAACAAGGTATGATGACAGATGGAATATGTATTGATAATGGATGGGCATGGCATATTGACCTATATGATGGGTAAACTAAGCAGATGGCAGTGCAACAAAGTAGAAGAAATGCAAGACAACATATGCAATATATGTGCAATCAATAAAACCTTGCCAAATTACAACAGGCACCTTGATGGGTGAACAGGACACGCCATCTACCTTTGACTCCTCGAGGTCAGAATAGTCATTAGGGTCATATTCTGAACAAGAATCTACAGGTGGGAGCGTATGAGTTTCATTGCATCCAGAATGGCACTCAATGCCTTGGTGCCAATTTTGTAAGTCGTTGTAATGCTCCACAATATTCTTCTGATGTGCGGATTCTGATATTCACCGTAATTATGTATAATATCTGAGAACCATGAGAACATAAATAGTAGTGAGATTATCTTTGTAATGCAGAGGATATTCTAATATAGGGGTGCCCCTATAAACCCTTGTGTGCTATCGCTGGATTCTGATGAGAGAGCTCATGTGTGCTATAATATGTTGTGTGCATTAATATAATCTGGCACAAGTACACAAAAAATAGGCTCCAGAAGTAAGGATAGTTGGCAGATGGTAGGTTCATAATATACTTTATAGAGAGTTTATTGCCAAACCACGATAACAAGAGCACACAACAACTAGGTAGATCGTAGTGTACATAAAAGGTGTACACCATAACCACGATATATAAATCGGGAAAGTGGAACTGGCTGGAAAATACGGTGTTGAATTGCCGCTACTAATTGAAATCCTATCGATCACGTACAGGCCAGCTCTATCAGCTGTCGATTGTAGATGTCCCTGCTCCCCTTCCTGACAAGGAATATACTACACGTACTAAATACAGAATAACGAAAGAGGAACATGTTAAAGAATAGAAGAGGAAGCATATTCTTGAGGTTCTGCTTCATTGCATATAATGTTAGTTGCCAACTCATGAGGAATCACAATGCCCAAAGAAATGCAATTCCATGTTGTCTCTCTATATGTGGCCACATGCATTTGGAACATCAAGTGGGAGCATTACCTGACCAATTAAATGTGTGTCTGTTAACTAATATCAGTATCATATCACAATTCGTATTTGAAGAAGTAAGCTTTGGACTTATGATTGGTGTGTTGTTTAGCTTCAAGAGATAACAGCTATTAGTGCGACACAAAGCAGCTACATAGATCATAGTGTAGATATGACGGGAAAACCGTAAGCATCAGGAGTAAAATCAGCAAAGTGGAACTTGCTGGAATATATGTGCTAGTATTGCCGGTACGGCTAGAAAGGCTTCGGATACTAGCTCTCTACAACTGAAGGTGCGGTACTGTTAATATCAGTGTAACTCTAAAAAGCAACACAGCTCCCCGCATGTCTTAGCTAATCTTATAGGATTCAAGTGGGCAGGCCACTACAATTCCTATTCCTATGTTTACAAAATCCTACGAATCAAAGAGGCCCTAAGAGTTCAAAGTGTCCATCACAACCGACCATATAGACCTCTACACCGCAAATGTCCTTACTCATCTTCACTACAAGGAACATGTTGTACTACTATCATACTCCCTCCGTTCCAAAATATAAGTCTTTGTAGAGATTTCCACTATGGATCACAGACAGATTTATACAGGTACATTTTAGAGTGTAGATTCACTCATTTAGCTCCATATGTAGTCCATGGTGGAATCTATCAAAGACTTGTATTTAGGAACTGAGAGAGTACTTATTAAAGAAGAACGGAAGAGGAACATGCTAAAGAAGAGCAAGCAGATTTTGGATAATAAAATGTTCGTTGCGCAGTGCCCACACATGATGAACCAGAGCGCATTATTATGCTACTCCCTGCTATCTCTCTATGTGTGGTGCACGGGCTTTTCGAAAGTAAAGTAGGAACATTAGTTGACCAATTAAACGTTATCTATTTTAGTAATATTAGCATCATATCAGATTCGTATTTGAGCAACAAGTATGGAATTATGAGTGGCACGTTGTTTAGCTTGATGGATTCAGGAGCAGGGCTAAGCAGCTACGATGATGGTACTTAATATAAAGGCATGTCTGCATGCAAGTCCTGTGACTTTTGTCATTTGGGTCAGTCGACCATTTCAGGCAGTTGGATGATGATACTACATCTCCTAACCCTTCTTCTTCCTCGTCTCTGATTCTTCCCATACAGAACACCGCACGGGCTGCCGGCCCCGACCCCCCTGCCCTCCCCTAAACCACCACACCGCCTGTGTTCCTCCCCACCCCCACCCCTGCCCCTACCCACGTCGAGTTTTCTTCGTTCGGCGAGGCCCCACAACCACCATCCCCACCCGAGCCCCTTCCTTCGCACCGGCGAACTCCGGCGAGCTCTTCGAAATCGACTGACCCAATTTTGATATTTAGTCTACAGTCATTTAACTAGTGTGGAATATAAAAGGGGAAAACCATAAGCATTGCGAGTATAGTGTTGAGCGTGCCATGGAGGATCTTAAGGTGCAAACCGGACAAAGGCAAGTTCGCAACCAATGTTTGCTTTCAACTAACAAGTAAGTGATGGACAAGAATTCAGAGTAAAGCAGTGGTTATCTATTTTCTTGTTGCGATAAATAAGTTGAGCATATATGAAAGAGTACCGCCTCTGGTGCGGCGCCGTGTATGCATCTGCTGAGAATTTGATGGTGCTATGGTAGCGATGGCTGTCGGCGGCATGGAAGTAGATCTAGGAGGGTAGACAGTAACGGCGAGATGTGGTGGACGAGACGATCGTAGGAGTGGTGCCAGCAAGGTGGACGACGACGGGGATGAAGCGAGAGGATGGGATGCAAGAATCCCAGTCCAAAGCCGTGGATGAGAGAGGTCGATCTCTTGTAATGGATGCGAGAGGACGGTATCAGTTCCAGCATGGTGGAGGAGGATGGCAGTGGATGGAGTGGCGGACGGAGGAGGCTGGGGAGGAGAGGGAGTTTTGGCGCCCACGGAGTACGAATGGGGAAATTGAGGGAGAGAAGAATGGGGGAACCATGTCTTCAGGGCGCGCTTGTCTCAAATGCGAGGAAATTTACAAACATAGCCCACGTTTAAAATTTAGTACATCACAGCAATATTAGTCGGTTGGGGATAGGACAGTAATCTCGCATACACCAAATATTTGCCTATGAGAGTTTGTTTTTGGCGCCCACCCTGTATGAATCAGGGAGGGAGTCGATTTCGGCTGAGGAGACACTGTGTTTTGGCGCCCACTCTGTATGAATCCAGGTGAGAGGCGGTTATGTCATGTTTGAGTGAAATTACAAACCTACCCCTATCGAAACCTATAGAAATCGAGCCGATAGGCTTTGCATGTAAAGGATAGATAGTAATTTCCATCTCCCAGATTTTGGTTTTGGGCGGTTACTGTGACTTTCCCGCTTCGTTCAAATTTTTGCAGAGCAAGAGTGCACGTTTACCGTGCCAACTCAATTCGAATCCAGTTTGTACTCTATTTTTTCAGGCAGGATCCATTTTTGATTGGAATAAAATTCTATATACATTATTTTATTATATACTTTCAAAAGCACAACAAAGAATTATGCTCCTTTATATATATAATGTGATTTACAAATACAATGATCTCAAAATCATAAAGTTGAATTCAAAAAATTTAACCAAATTATGTTCTACTAAAATGTATGGATGTGTGATATCTACATATTAAATAACATAGATGCGCGTGAATTCATATGAGTATGTGTGTTTGATAGATCAATTTTGGTTCAAGTATGAATTATACGTATCATTATCTCGAATTCAAATATTTGAATCCCTTTTATGTTGACTCCTTTCATGACCATCTCTCTTGCATGCTCCTTCATGTAGCTATCACTCTCTTTTCCCTAGCTCACCCGCATGCTCACTTCATGTTTCTCCTATGTTCGCAAACATGGTCTCTCGATGTCTACCTTGAGAAGTGTCACACTCTCCCTATCAGTATACATTACACGTTTTCATTATCTATCACTAGGTGCCTAAGCTTTCTTTTTCACCGCCACACACACAGTCTCACTCGCCTTTCACTTTGTCTTTCTCCCTATGGGGTTCTCTCACACACCCTATATGTCTCCAAATATGACTCATACCACTAAAATTACTCTCTCCTGCAGACACAGCATTTGTTGCAGTCTCCTTTTCATCTCCATTTCAGTTATAAAACTGACATTATTCATTTGTTTACCGATCAGACAAACTCTCCCCCCTCTCTCTCACACACACACAACTCCTGCTTCCACTCTCCTTCCTGACTACCATCTCTCTCTCACATACAAAACTCTCGCTTTCGCACCCCGACTCGTGTTTCTCTCACAAACATTGATCGACTAGCCTCCAGATAGGTTTATACACCCACACACTCGTGCTTCTACTATCGCGTACACGTTTGTCTCATGCTCCTTATATCTATGTAGATTTTTCATCCCTTCTTGAGACACGCCCTCTCGATCGTGCACACACACACTATCGCCTCATTTTAAGCTGATACCTCTCGCACACACACTCTTTGTGTCTTTGTCACACATGCACTCCATCCTGCTCCTCCCTCCCTCTCTCTCACACACACAACACACACACACATGGGCTTTTTGCAACAACTAGCAAGATGCCCATGCGTTGCACGAAACATCAAGATGCATTTGTATGAGTAGTTTATCTTGTGGGAGTCAAGGATGAACGAGGGAAGGACTTATTTGAAAATGTGGAGAGGGGTGTGCGTATCTTTTCGCAAAATTGCCATAGTTTCCTTCCTATCTGTGAGATATAAATTGGACGGCCTATATTGTAGGATGGCAGGTACACCATTGATGTCTACTACGCAATTTTATTCTTGTAGACACGTGTTGGGCCTCCAAGGGCAGAGTTTTGTAGGACAATAGCAATTTTCCCTCAAGTGGATGACCTAAGGTTTATCAATCCGTGAGAGGTGTAGGATGAAGATGGTCTCTCTCAAACGACCGTGCAACCAAATACAAGAAATTGGTTGTGTCCCCAACACACCTAGTAGAATGGTAAATTGTATAGGTGCACTAGTTCAGTGAAGAGATGGTGATAAAAGTGTAATACGGATGGTAGAAATATATTTTTATAATCTGAATAAATAAAAACAAAAGGGTAGAAAATATTAAATGGGCACAAAAACGGTGTTTCAATGCTTAAAAACAAGGCCTAGGGTTTGTACTTTCGCTAGTGCAATCTCTCAACAGTGCTAACATAGTTGGATCATATGATTATCCCTCAAAGTACAGCAAACAATCACTCCCAAGTTCCTATTAGCGGAGAACAAAAGGTAGGAATTGTTTGTAGGGTGCGAAGGCACCTCAAAGCTATTCTTTCCGATCGATCAATTCAAGAATTCATACTAAAGTAACACAAAGCTATTGTTTCCGTGTGATATATCCTAGAGTTCATACTAGAGTAACACCAAAGCATATTCATATTCATAATACTCAATCCACACAAAGAACTATAAAGAGACCCCAAAGTTTCTATCGAAGAAAAATGTGCATCAACCCCTATGCATAGATTACCCCAATATTATCGTGGGAACCCACGAGTTGAAGGCCATAACATATATGAAGTGAATCAATAAGATACCCCAATTGTCACCTCAAGTATTGATACTACAAGACATATATCATGTGTTCTCGTCTCTGAATATTCAATCCGACATGACAAAACTTCAAAGGGTAAAGATTCAATTCATCACAACAGGAGTATAGAGGGGAGAAACATCATATGATCTGACTATATTAACAAAGCCCATGATATAGATGATGAGAGATAGAGAGAGAGTTAAACACATAGCTACTGGTACAAACCCTCAGCCCCGAGGGTGGACTACTCCCTTCTCATCGTGGTGGCCGCCGTGATGATGAGGATGGCCATCAGAGATGACCCCCCCCTCCGGCAGGGTGCCCGAACGGGTCTAGATTGGTTTTTGGTGGCTAGAAGCCCTACGACGGTGGAACTTCTGATCTAGGTTACCCCCGAGGGGTTTCGGAATATTTGGGAATTTATATTGCAAAGAAGCGGTGTGGGAGGCCACCGAGGTGGGCAGAACCCACCTGGGCACGCCATGGGGGCCTGGCACGCCCTGGTGGATTGTGCCCCCCTCGGGGCACCCCCCAGGTGCAGCTCTAGCACATTGGGTTCCTTCCGGTCCATAACAAATCCACAAAAAGTTTCGCGGTGTTTGGACTCCGTTTAATATGATTTTCTGTAATGTAAAAAACAAGCAAAAACAACAACTGGCACTCGGCACTGGGTCAATATGTTCGTCCCAAAAAATGATATAAAGTTGCTATAAAATGATTTTAGAACACCCAAGAATGATAAAATAACAGCATGAATACTTCATAAATTATAGATACGTTGGAGACATATTAGCATCCCCAAGCTTAAATCCTACTCTTCCTCGAGTAGGTAAATGGTAAAAGAAATAATTTATGAAGTGTGAATGCTAGACAAGTGCACAAGTTTGATCAATGATAATTTCAATCACTTTTCCTAGCATCATAATAACAATTCTTTCTTATGAAACTTCTCATGTTATAGTGGCAGCCAATTCACATGTTAAGGTTCAAACAATGAATTCTCTTGAAACCCAACAACCTATGTTCTTAGTCACCAAGTAATTACAATTCAACTTATTCAAAGGAGTTTAAGAAAGAGCTCCACATACTCAACCATCATATAGTCTTCTATGATTGCTACCACTCAACTTGTACACATGAGCAAAATGTTTCAACCGAACACAAAGAAAGATAGGGGCTTATAATTTCGCCTCCCAACGTATTCACCTCAAGGGTGATGTCAACAATAATAACTCATGCTACCCATATTCAACTGGACATATGTTCCTAGATCTTTCCTCACCACATGATGCTTGCCAAAAGAGAAAAATAAAAAGGAATAGAGAGAAAAACTTTGACTCTTGCATAAAAGTAAATACATAAAAGTAAAAGACATGCCCTGCGCAGAGGAAGGTAGGGATTTGTAGAGGTGCCAGAGCTGAAAGAGAAAATTGAGAGATAAAAACATTTTGAGAGGCATACTTTTCCCACCAACGAAAATGACTTAGATCTCCCAACACGTTCCATGCTAGATATATCATAGGCGGTTCCCAAACAGAAAATAAAGTTTATTCCTTTTTCCACCATACTTTCACTTTCCATGGCTAACCATATCTATGGGTGCCCTCCATACCAACACTTTCCAGGGAATTTATTATTTCACAACATAAAATAAATTCATTTTCTCATTTTGTGACTAGGCATCCCTAATATCGTTGCCTTACTCTCGTGCAATGACAAGTGATTAAACACTCATCGTGAGAATAACACATCTAGCATGGAAAATATTGGCCACCCCTCACCGCCTCGCGAGCGGTATGAGCACACAAAAGAGAAATTTATTTTGAATATTAGATATGGCACATACAAATTTGCTTAGTACGGCAAAAGAATACCACATATAGGTAGGTATAGTGGACTTTTGAAAACAAGATTTGGGTTTAAGGGTTTTTGGATGCACAAGTAGTATCTCTAGTTGGTGTGGAATTTTTGGCTAGCAAAGATGGGGGCAAGCACCACATGCTGAAAGATCTATGACAATATAACTTCTACGTGAATATGAACAAACATAAACCATTACGTTGTCTTCCTTGTCCAACATCAACAATTTTGGCTTATAATATTTTGATGGGGGCTCACAATCACAAAAGAATTCCATGATAGTGTATTTATATGTGAAATTTCTCTTCCTTATACTAATTATTCGTGAATTGCTTGTATGACCAATATTGTGATTGTCAAACCTCAAAAGATTTCACTTTCTATACCCAATGTGAAGCTACCACTAGGCATTATATGATTTCAACTTTATGCTATTCAATGTATTCAACAATTTACTCATAGGATATAAGTGAAGCACAAGAGTAAATGACATAGAAAAGAGCTTCATTGACGAGATGTGATTGCCCCTTACTTAGCCTCCCTAGCAACTATTTGAGGACTCTATTTTATTTAAAATATTTCAGATCTCAGTACTTTATTAAACAGCAAGAAAAACAAAATAAAATGACATTCCAACAATAGCACACATCATGTGGAGAAGCAAAAACTACGGCTCAACCGATACTAACCGATAATTGTTGGTGAAGAAAGGTGGGATTCCTACCGGGGAATCCCCAAGCATAGATGCTTGAGACCTCTTGAAATATTATCTTGGGATGCCTTGGGAATCCCCAAGCTTGAGAATTTCTGTCTCCTTAATTCTTCTCATATCACGGTGTTCCTAAATCTCAAAAAACTTCATCCACGCAAAACTCAACAAGAACTTGTGAGATAAGTTCGTATAAACCAATGCAAAAACTTTATCATTCTCTACTGTAGCAAATCACTAAAATTATTATTCAACATTGCATACTAAATGCCTCTGCATATTTAATACTCCTATCCGCAAATAGAATAATAAAACAAGGAAACATATGCAAACAATGCAACCATAACAGCAATCTACAAAATAGTATAGTATGTAAAGAATGCAAGAGTATCAATACTTATTCAACTCCAAACATTATTAAAATTTACCACACTGTAGAAAATTTATCAGAGCTCATTTTTCAAAAAGTTTCGACATTTTATCACATGCTGACTTTTCTAGGGAATTTTTGCAACAGTGGTAAACTTTCTGTTTTCAAATAGCAACATGTATACTTGCAAAATAAGCATGGCAAAGGCTATCATTGCCACTTTTATTGAAATAAAAGATGCAAAAAATTATTATAAATAACCGCAAGAAAATAAAAATAAAATAAAATGACACTCCAAACAAAACTCATATCATGTGAGAATGAAAACATAGCTCCAAGTGAGGTTACTAATAATGTTGGAGACGAGACAGGGGATGCCTTCGGGGGCATCCCCAAGCTTACTTGCTTGAATCTTCCTTGAATATTACCTTGGGGTGCCTTGTTCATCCCCAAGATTAGGTTCTTGTCACTCCTCATTAACCTCATATCGACATCTCACCCAAAACTTGACAACTTCAATCACACAAAACTTAACGGAACTTCATGAGATAGGTTAGTATGATAAAGAGCAAACCATTCCACTTTTGTTACTGCCAAAGACAAGATTCATAATTGTTATCACAAAAATACTACTGTAGCATATCATTTCTAGAATTTACATTGAGCAATATAAGCCATAGAGACTAGAAAACAAAGCAAACTATGCATTGAAAACAGAACCTGTCAAAAATAGAACAGTCTGTAATGATCTGGACTCAAACCATAATTCTGCTACTCCAAAAATTCTGAAACTTTATGACCATGTGAGTAATTTGTATATTAATCTTCTGAAAAAAGAATCAACTAAATATCACTCTTCTGTTAAAAACTAGAATTATTTTCGTGAGCGTGAAAGTTTCAGTTTTTCAGCAAGATCAAAGCAACAATCACCCAACAAGATCCTAAAGGCTTTACTTGGCACTTTATTGAAACAAAAGCAATAAATCATGATTAATACAGTAGCATAAGCACGTGAACACACAAAAAAGAAGGTAAAAGTCTTGGATTGTCTCCCAACATGGGCTTTTCTTTAATGCCTTTTAGCTAGGCATGATGATTTCAATGATGCTCACATAAAAGTAAAAAATTGAAACATAACGGGAGTATCATGAAGAATATGACTAGCACATTTAAGTCTAACCCACTTCATGTGCATAGGGATTTTGTGAGCAAACAATTTATGGGAACAAGAATCAACTAGCATAGGAAGGCAAAACAAGCCAAACTTCAAGATTTTCAACACATAGAGAGGAAACTTGATATTATTACAATACCTACAAGCATATGTTCCTATCTCATAATAATTTTCAATAGGATCATGAATGAATTCAACAATATAGCTATCACATAAATCATTCTTTTCATGATCCACAAGCATAGGGATTTTATTACTCCCCACATAAGCAAATTTCTTCTCATGAATAGTAGTGGGAGAAAACTCAAAAAAATAACTCTCATGTGATTGGAAATTAAAATCATGATGACAAGTTTCATGTTTATAATTATTCAATATAGCATACATGTCATCACCATAATCATCATAAATAGGAGGTATGCTTTCATCATAATAAATTTGCACATCAAAACTTGGGGGACTAAAAATATCATCTTCGTCAAACATAGCATCCCCAAGCTTATGGCTTTGCATATAGTTAGCATCATGGATATTCAAAGAATTCATACTAACAACATTGCAATCATGCTCATCATTCAAATATTTTGTGCCAAACATTTTATTGACTTATTCTTCTAACAATTGAGCACAATTTTACGAACCATCATTTTCAAAAAAAGATATTATAAAGATGATCAATAATATGATGCAACCTAAATTCCATTTTTTTGTAGTTTTCTTTTTATAGACCACACTAGTGATAAAACAAGAAACTAAAAGATTCAATTGCAAGATCAAAAGATATACCTTCAAGCACTCACCTTCCCGGCAACGGTGCCAGAAAAGAGCTTGATGCCTACTACCCAACTTTATTCTTGTAGACACGTGTTGGGCCTCCAAGCACAGAGTTTTGTAGGACAGTAGCAATTTCCCCTCAAGTGGATGACCTAAGGTTTATCAATCCGTGAGAGGTGTAGGATGAAGATGGTCTATCTCAAATGACCCTACAACCAAATACAAGAAATCTCTTGTGTCCCCAACACATCCAATACAATGGAAAATTGTGTAGGTGCACTAGTTCGGCGAAGAGATGGTGATAAAAGTGTAATACGGATGGTAGAAATATATTTTTATAATATGAATAAATAAAAATAGAAAGGTAGCAAATGGTAAACGGGCAAAAAAAGGTGTTTCAATGCTTAAAAACAAGGCCTAAGGTCCGTACTTTCGCTAGTGCAATCTCTCAACACTGCTAACATAGTTGGATCATATGATTATCCCTCAAAGTACAGCAAAGAATCACTCCCGAGTTCCTATTAGCGGAGAACAAAAGGTAGGAATTGTTTGTAGGGTGCGAAGCCACCTCAAAGCTATTATTTCCGATCGATCTATTCAAGAGTTCATACTAAAATAACACAAAGCTATTGTTTCCGTGCGATATATCCTAGAGTTCGTACTAGAGTAACACCAAAGCATATTATATTCATAATACTCAATCCACACAAAGAACTATAAAGAGACCTCAAAGTTTTCGTCGGAGAAAAATGTGCATCAAACCCTTTGCATAGATTACCCCAATATCACCATGTGAATCCGCGATTTGAATGCCATAACATATATCAAGTGAATCAATAAGATACCCCAACTGTCACCTCAAGTATTCATACTGCAAGACATATATCATGTGTTCACATCTCTGAATATTCAATCCGACATGACATAACTTCAAAGGGTAAAGATTCAATTCATCACAACAAGAGTATAGAGGGGAGAAACATCCTATGATCCAACTATATTAATAAAGGCCATGATATAGATCACGAGAGAGAGAGAGATTAAACACATAGCTACTGGTACAAACCCTCAGCCCTGAGGATGGACTACTCCCTCCTCATCATCGTGGCCGTCGGGATGATGAATATGGCCACCGGAGATGACTCCCCCTCCGACGGGGTGCCGAAACGGGTCTAGATTGGTTTTCGGTGGCTACGGAGCCCTGCAGCGGCAGAACTTCTGATATAGGTTAACCCTGAGGGGTTTCGGAATATTTGGGAATTTATAGTGCAAAGTGGGGCTGCGGGAGGCCATCGAGGTGGGCACAACCCATGTGGGCGCGCCCTGGTGGGTGGTGCCCCCCTCGGGGCACCCCCTAGGTGCAGCTCTAGCCCATTGGGTTCCTTCCGGTCGATAAGAACGCACAAAAAGTTTCACAGTGTTTGGACTCCGTTTAATATTGATTTTTTGTGATGTAAAAAACAAGCAAAACAGCAACTGGCACTAGGCACTGGGTCAATATGTTAGTCCCAAAAAATGATATAAAGTTGCTATAAAATGATTGTAAAACACCCAAGAATGATAAAATAACAACATGAACACTTCATAAATTATAGATATGTTGGAGACGTATCAACCATCTTCACAAACTCTGTTTTTATCTCTACTCTTATAAAAAGCATAGTAAGTGATGATGGTGTGCCTGCCATCCTGCAATATAGGCCATCCGATCTATATCTAACGGATATGAAGGAAACTATGGCAATTTACCCGCAGTCCTCTGCACATTTGCAGATAAGGCCATGCCTCGTTCATCCTTTTCTCCCACAAGATCTTGCTGTTCCATGCAACGCACGGGCATCTTGTTAGTAAGAGTAGAAATTAGAGATATACCACTTCTCGAATCTTCAAACCAACTACATTCCTCCCTTATCTCATCCAAACCGCCAAAATGATATATTTTGAGTGAAACATAACATATTTTTAGTGATATACGTATTTCAAAACTAGACTCTTTTTTCTATCAAATCGGTGAATATGTATTAATCTACTTTGATCGTGTGGCAACGCATTGGCACATTGCTAGTAGTTATTAATCTACTTTGGTCTCTCGCTGTCTCGCACACATGAGAGTTACGTAAAGGCACCATTAACAAATAAATCCTAAAACCCTAGGTGCACGATTGATGCATGTGCGGGTACCAGGTACATGGTGGAGCGCACCTTTGTAGGAATAGTCAGCTTGCATGATAATTTGATCTGTAGGAGTTGATGGTCAGGACCATAGGTGAACGACCTAGAGGCAGTGGCTCGCCAGTTGCCACAGATCGAGTAGCCACGTTTAAAATATCATTTTTAGCGGGGTAAGAGTTCATATTTTCAATGGCGCGTTATAAGTACTTAAGTAGTCTTTAGAATGATTGGTATGGAGCTAAAATGGAATTCATAACTACTACCTCCTTGGCGTATGGTTGTATGGGTTTATTCTGAAAGATGTCGAATCTAGTAGTTCTAGGACAAATACTATGGTTTAGATGTTGGTTTTTAGTAATGAAAAGCGGAAGGGGGAAACCCTTCTTTGATAAAAAACTACTACCTCCGTCCT
Source organism: Triticum dicoccoides (assembly GCF_002162155.2). Classification (NCBI taxonomy): domain Eukaryota; kingdom Viridiplantae; phylum Streptophyta; class Magnoliopsida; order Poales; family Poaceae; genus Triticum; species Triticum dicoccoides. The sequence goes on from NC_041384.1 coordinate 290,355,719, forward strand.
GGTTTACTAGTCCCCATCGTATTTTGGGTCAAAGTCTGTCCACGAATTTTACTTGTAAAATGTGAATGGAAAATGAGATTTTGTTATACCCACACAAAAAAGGACTGGAGGGAGTGATTGCTCTGACACGGACGTGGCCTCTCATAGTGCAGGCCTTGAACCGGCACGCTGGCCAAGAGGGCCCCACTCACTACAGGCCCGGCTGAACACGCCTCCTCGCTGCATGCAACCGGCTTCAGACTACCCCGCCTGCCTCCATTGAATCAGCGTGTGTGCCGGCAACATGTCCTTCTGTGAGCCGGCAGGCATTTTAGAACACAAAAAATGACCAAAATATAATTAATTACGCATGGTCTTGACTTGTTGTGCTCGCACTGGTAGCAGGAACTAGAGGTTTTTCTTTATTTAAACTCTCCTAACATTTTTTGCTTTGAAGGGAATCATGGTTGTGGACATTATCTATGAATGTGCATATATCTGTGAACATGAGTTTGATGTGGAAGTTGAACTTGGAATGTTGGGCTTGCGCGTGAACTATACCATGTCCAATGCTTTGTCTGTTATTGTTTGGAAAGTAATTGATGTTATTACATGACCCTAAAAAAATTATTTTGTGCCACATCAGTAGATGCACGGACATCACAACAGGCATGTTGACTGGATAAACATTTGACCTAGCTATTATGAAGGAAAATTTGTATTGACAACAGTTCAAGATAGCAGGAGACGCCTCGCCTGCTCTGCCTCTGCTAGCTTCTTTCTGGCTTCTTCCATCTCTTCTTTGGCTTCGGTGAAGAGAGAAACTGATTGCTCCTTTTGCTTCTTCAGGAACTCAGCTACATTCTCAAGGGATGCTGCACACTTTTTTCAGCCTTTACTAGAGCCACGAGGACACGAACAGTTGCCGACTCCAGCTGGCTTGTCTGTAATCCAGCATCATCTGGGAATTTGCACCTTGTGTCTAATCCAGCATCATTAGGGAACTGGCACCTTGTGTGTAATACAGCCTCATTTTGGAAACATGAATTTGAGGTTGACCATACTTCCCTCCTGGCAGGAAATGCATCCTGACATGAAGTTACTTCCTTTTAGATCAATACTCAGAGCAACCCAGGTCCATTTAGTAGAAGCCAGATAAACAGGACTTGAAGAAGTGAATTCAAAAGGACAAATATAAAAACAGACTATAAGGTGAGAACACCCACTTCCTACATCAAGCTAAAATGAAAAGCATTAGGACAATTAAGACTCTTCTTATTACACATCGAAGAACACGAGGCTAAGAGAAACAGAAACTACAACATATACACATCGAAGAACACGAGGCTAAATGAAAGTAATTGAAACGGTCTTACTTACCAAAGCTTGTTTTATAGGTTTGGTGCAGCTCGTCTTTAACTTGCCACGCTCCTTGAAGATGTCACCAATATCTTGTGTTTGGTCTTCACTGCTCCTCTACATGTTTGCACTCGTGGTTTTAAAATCTCAACATGGCAAGAAAAATATACTAGTAATACTCACGCATCTTGTGGGTAACATTAAAGCACTCGTCTGCCATGTTAGAGCATCTCCAACAGAAGTGCAATGCGTGGTGCTTTAAAAAAGTGTTTACAGTGCCGTAATAGCCAGTTTTTGCGGGTGTAGAGTGCTGAGATCGAGAAGTAGAGATAGAGAGTAGAGACTAGAGACTAGAGATATACATAGTTCTCAGCATAGATATAGCATAGATAGATAAAAAATAGATAGTTCAACTACTCCTCGTCGTCCGACTCCTCCTCGGTGATGTCCTCCTCCGACGTCTCAATGTACGCGTGAAGATACCGATCATCATTGGATTCCCAGGGCGACACTCCTAGCCTCATGTTGAATTGAGCATCCGCTTTTTGCTTACGCTTGTCCTCGCGATAGGCGGCTCACTCCGCCATCCTCTTCTCCCTTTCCGCCCTCCTTTGCGCGTAGAACTCGTGCTTGTTGATGACATCCTGATGTCCATCTTGGTGATGCCGAGACGGTGCTCTCACCTCCGGTTGTCCCGACGATCCTCGTCGGTGATAAGCCGTGGCAGAGGCGCGAGCTCCTGCACCCGCTCCCGCATCGGCATGTTGGGGAAGTTCAATGTTCTATGAGGCCACCGGAGGCGCCACGCCGCTGATACGTCTCCATCGTATCTACTTTTCCAAACACTTTTGCCCTTGTTTTGGACTCTAACTTGCATGATTTGAATGGAACTAACCTGGACTAACGCTGTTTTCTGCAGAATTGCCATGGTATTATTTATGTGCAGAAACAAAAGTTCTCGGAATGACCTGAAACTTCACGGAACATCTATTTGGAAATAATAAAAAATCCTTGCAAATGATGAAGACCAGGGGGCCCACACCCTAGCCACGAGGGTGGGGGGCGCGCCTGCCCCCTGGGCGCGCCCCCCTACCTCATGGCCCCCCTGGAGCTCCTCCAACCTCAACTCCAACTCTATATATTTGGTTTCGGGGAGAAAAAAAATCAGAGAGAAGGATTCATCGCGTTTTACGATACGGAGCTGCCGCCAAGCCCTAAAACCTCTCGGGAGGGCTGATATGGAGTCCGATCGAGGCTCCGGAGAGGGGAATCCGTCGCCATCGTCATCATCAACCTTCCTCCATCACCAATTTCATGATGTTCACCGCCGTGCGTGAGTAATTCCATCGTAGACTTGCTGGACGGTGATGGGTTGGATGAGATTTATCATGTAATCGAGTTAGTTTTGTTAGGGTTTGATCCCTAATATCCACTACGTTCTGAGATTGATGTTGCTATGACTTTGCTATGCTTAATGCTTGTCACTAGGGCCCGAGTGCCATGATTTCAGATCTGAACCTATTGTGTTTTCATCAATATATGAGAGTTCTTGATCCTATCTTGCAAGTTTATAGTCACCTACTATGTGTTATGATCCGGCAACCCCGAAGTGACAATAATCGGGACCACTCCCAGTGATGACCCTAGTTTGAGGAGTTCATGTATTCACTATGTGTAATGCTTTGGTCCGATACTCTATTAAAAGGAGGCCTTAATATCTCTTAGTATCCATTAGGACCCCACTGCCATGGGAGGGTAGGAGAAAAGATTTCATGCAAGCTCGTTTCCATAAGCACGTATGACTATATTCAGAATACATGCCTACATTACATTGATGAATTGGAGCTAGTTCTGTGTCACCCTAGGTTATGACTGTTACATGATGAACCGCATCTAGCATAATTCTCTATCATCGATCCATTGCCTACGAGCTTTCCATATATTGTTCTCGCTTATTTACTTTTCTGTTGCTATTGTTACAATCACTACAAAATACCAAAAACATTACTTTTGCTATCATTACCTTTTGCTACCGTTACCACTACTATCATATTACTTTGCTACTAAACACTTTGCTGCATATATTAAGTTTCGAGGTGTGGTTGAATTGACAACTCAGCTTCTAATACTTTAGAATATTCTTTGGCTCCCCTTGTGTCGAATCAATAAATTTGGGTTGAATACTCTACCCTCGAAAACTGTTGCGATCCCCTATACTTGTGGGTTATCAAGAATATTTTCTGGTGCCGTTGCCGGGGAGTGAAGTGCCTTTGGTAGGTGGAATTTGGTAAGGAAAAATTTATATAGTGTGCTGAAATTTACTGTCACTTGTTACTATGGAAAGTAATCCTCTGAGGGCTTGTTCGGGGTATCTTCATCCCGACCAGTAGAGCAAAGAGTTGCTCCTAAACCTACTGAACCTACTGAAAATGAAAATGTCTACTTTGAAATTCCTTCGGGTATGTTAGAAAAACTGCTAGCTAATCCTTTTGCTAGAGATGGAACAAAGCATCCCGATGAGCACCTAATATATGTGGATGAAGTTTGTGGATTATTTAAGCTTGCAGGTGTGTCCGGAGATGTTATTAAGAAGAAGGTCTTCCCTTTATCTTTGAAGGGAGATGCGTTGACATGGTATAGGCTATGTGATGATACGGGGTCATGGAACTACAAATGATTGAAATTGGAATTTCATCACAAGTTTTATCCTATGCACCTTGTTCATCGTGATCGCAATTATATATATAATTTCTAGCCTCGCGAAGGAGAAAGCATCGCTCAAGCTTGGGGGAGGCTTAAATCAATGTTATATTAATGTCGCAATCATGAGCTCTCAAGAGAAATGATTATTCAAAATTTTTATGCTCGGCTTTCTCATAACAATCGCACCATGCTCGATACTGCTTGTGCTGGCTCTTTTATGATGAAGACTATTCAATTCAAATGGGATTTATTGGAAAGAATTAAATGCAAATCTGAAGATTGGGACCTCGACGGAGGTAAGGAGTCAGGTATGACACCTAAGTATGATTGTGTTAAATCTTTTATGGATACTGATGTTTTCCATAAATTTAGCACTAAATATGGACTTGACTCTAAGATAGTAGCCTCTTTCTGTGAATCTTTTGCTTCTCATATCGATCTCCCTAATGAGAAGTTGTTTAAATATCATCCTCCCATAGAAGTAAAAGTAGCTGCACCTATTAAAGTTAAAGAAAAGACTATCACATATAATGATCCTATTGTTCCTAGTTCTTATATTGAGAAACCACCTTTCCATGTTAGGATAAAGGGTCATGCTAAAGCTTCAACTATGGTTCATAAAAGCAATAGTATAACTTATTCACCTCCTGAGCAAGTTAAAGTTGAACCTAATATTGCTATTGTTAAAGATCTCTTGTCTGATAATATTGATGGGCATGTTATTTATTTCTGTGATGAAACTGCTAGAATTGCTAAACCTTGTGCTAAAGATAAACCTAGACCTGTGCTAGGCATGTCTGTTATTTCTGTTAAAATAGGAGATCACTGTTATCATGGCTTGTGTGATATGGGTGCTAGTGCTAGTGCAATACCTACTAACTTATACAGAGAAATTATGCATGATATTGCACCTGCTGAGTTAGAAGATATTGATGTCACAATTAAACTTGCCAATAGAGATACTATTTCATCAATGGGAATTGTTAGAGATGTTGAAGTCTTGTGTGGTAAAACTAAATATCCTGCTGATTTTCTTGTTCTTGGTTCCCCACAAGATAGCTTTTGTCCCATTATATTTGGTAGACCCTTCTTAAACACTGTTAATGCTAGGATAGACTGCAAAAAGGATGTTGTTACTATTGGTCTAGGTGATATGTCTCATGAGTTTAATTTCTCTAAATTTAGTAGACAACACCGTGAAGAGGAATTACCTAGTAAGGATGAAATCATTGGTCTTTCTTCTATTGCCGTACCTCCTAGTGATCCTTTAGAACAATATTTCCTAGACCATGAAAATGATATGTTTATGAATGAAAGAAGGGAAATAGATGAAGTATTCTTTAAACAGGAACCCATCCCGAAACACAATTTGCCTGTTGAAATCCTACGGTATCCTCCTCCACCCAAGGGTGATCCCGTGTTTGAGCTCAAACCGTTACCCGACACTCTTAAATATGCTTATCTTGATGAGAAAAAGATATATCATGTTATTATTAGTGCTAACCTTTCAGAGCATGAAGAATAGAGATTATTGAAAACTCTGAAGAAGCACCGTGCTGCTATTGGATATACTCTTGATGATCTTAAGGGCATTAGTCCCACCCTGTGTCAACACAAAATAAATTTGGAGGAAGATGCCAAACCAGTTCCTGATCATCAACGACGGTCGAATCCTAAGATGAAGGAAGTGGTAAGAAAGGAAATACTAAAGCTTCTTGAGGCAGGTATAATTTATCCCGTTGTAGATAGTCAGTGGGTAAGTCCTGTCCATTGTGTCCCTAAGAAGGGAGGTATTACTGTCATTCCTAATGATAAAGATGAGTTGATCCCGCAAAGAATTATTACAGGTTATAGGATGGTAATTGATTTCTGCAAATTAAATAAAGCTACTAAAAAGATCATTACCACTTACCTTTTATCGATCAAATGCTAGAAAGATTATCCAAACATACACATTTTTGCTTTCTACATAGTTATTCTAGTTTCTCTCAAATACCTGTGTCTGCCAATGATCAATAAAAGACTACTTTTACTTGCCCTTTTGGTACTTTTGCCTATAGACATATGCCTTTTGGTTTATGTAATGCACCTGCTACCTTTCAAAGATGCATGATGGCTATATTCTCTGACTTTTGTGAAATGATTTGTGAGGTTTTCATGGACGATTTTTTCATCTATGGATCCTCTTTTGATGATAACTTAAGCAACCTTGGCCGAGTTTTGCAGAGATGTGAAGAAACTAATCTTGTCTTGAATTGGGAAAAGTGCCACTTTATGGTTAATGAAGGTATTTTCTTGGGGCATAAAGTTTCTAAAAAAGGTATTGAGCTTGATAAAGCCAAGGTTGATGCTATTGAAAAAATGCCATGTCCCAAGGACATCAAAGGTATAAGAAGTTTCCTTGGTCATGCCGGTTTTTATAGGAGGTTCATTAAGGACTTCTCAAAAATTTCTCGGCCTCTGACTAATTTATTACAAAAAGATATACCATTTGTCTTTGATGATGACTACGTAGAAGCATTTGAAATACCTAAGAAAGCATTAATCTCTGCACCTATTGTTCAGCCACCTAATTGGAATTTACCTTTTGAAATTATGTGTGATGCTAGTGATTATGTTGTAGGTGCTGTTCTAGGGCAAAGAGTTGATAAGAAATTAAATGTTATTCAATATGCTAGTAAAACTCTAGACAATTCTCAGAGAAATTATGCTACTATTGAAAAGGAATTCCTAGAAGTTGTATTTGCTTGTGATAAGCTTAGACCTTATATTGTTAATTCTAAAGTAACTATTCACACGGATCATGCTGCTATTAAATATCTTATGGAAAAGAAAGATGATAAACCTAGACTCATTAGATGGGTTCTCCTGCTAAAACAATTTGATTTGCATAATGTTGATAGAAAGGGAGCTGAGAACCCCGTTGCAGACAACTTGTCTAGGTTAGAAAATGTTCTTGAGGACCCACTACCTTTTGATGATAGCTTTCCTGATGAACAATTAAATGTCATAAATGCTTCTCACACTGCTCCATGGTATGCTGATTATGCTAATTACATTGTTGCTAAATTTATACCACCTAGTTTCACATACCAGCAAAAGAAAAGTTCTTCTATAATTTGAGACATTACTTTTGGGATGACCCACATCTTTATAAAGAAGGAGTAGATGGTGTTATTATACGTTGTGTACCTGAGCATGAACAGGAACATATCCTATGCAAGTGTCACTCTAAGGCTTATGGACGACACCATGCTAGAGATCGAACTGCACATAAGGTATTACAATCCGGTTTTTATTGGCCTACTCTCTTCAAGGATGCCCGTAAGTTTGTCTTGTCTTGTGATGAATGTCAAAGAATTAGTAATATTAGTACACGTCAATAAATGCCTATGAATTATTCACTTGTTATTAAACCATTTGACCTTTGGGGCTTTGATTATATGGGACCTTTTCCTGCCTCCAATGGATACACACATATTTTAGTTGCTGTTGATTACGTTACTAAGTGGGTAGAAGCTATTCCAACTAGTAGTGCTAATCATAACACCTCTATTAAGATGCTTAAAGAAGCTATTTTTCCGAGGTTTGGAGTCCCTAGATATTTAATGACTGATGGTGGTTCACATTTTATTCATGGTGCTTTCCGTAAAATGCTTGCTAAGTATAATGTTAATCATAGAATTGCATCTCTGTATCACCCACAGTCTAGTGGTCAAGTAGAATTGAGTAATAGAGAGCTCAAATTAATTTTGCAAAAGACTGTCAATAGATCTAGAAAGAATTGGTCCAAGAAACTTGATGATGCATTATGGGCCTATAGAACTGCATATAAAAATCCTATGGGTATGTCTCCGTATAAAATGGTTTATGGAAAAGCATGTCACTTACCTCTTGAACTAGAACATAAGGCTTATTGGGCTATTAAAGAGCTCAACTATGATTTCAAACTTGCCGGTGAGAAGAGGTTATTTGACATTAGCTCACTTGATGAATGGAGAACCCAAGCCTATGAGAATGCCAACTTGTTTAAAGAAAAAGTCAAAAGATGGCATGACAATAGAATACAAAAGCGCGAGTTTAATGTAGGTGATTATGTATTATTATATAACTCTCATTTAAGATTTTTTGCAGGAAAACTTCTCTCTAAATGGGAAGGTCCTTATGTTATCAAGGAGGTCTATCGTTCCAGTGCCATAAAAATCAACAACTTCAAAGGCACAAATCCGAAGGTGGTGAACGATCAAATAATTAAACATTATATCTCAGGTAATCCTATAAATGTTGAAACCAATGTTATTGAAAGAGTAACCCCGGAGGAATACATAAGGGACACTTTCCGGAACGTTTCAGACTCCGAAAAGGAATAGGTGTGTGGTACGGTAAGTAAACCGACTCCAAAACAGTTCTAATGGCAATTTTCTTCCGTTTTGGAATATTTAGAAAAATATAAAAAATAAGAAGCAGTCCGGGAAAGACACGAGGGCTCCACGAGGGTGGAGGGCGCGCCCTACCCCCTTGGGCGCGCCCCCTACCTCTTGGGCACCTCATGTTCTCTCTGGACTTCGTTTTCTTACACGTCACGTATTTTGGTCGGTAAAAATTCATTATATAACCTCCCAAAGGTTTTGACCACCGTATCACGCAAAAATCCTCTGTTCTTGTTTCGAGCTAATTTCTGCCAGGGTTGTCAACACCAAGCATCATGTCGTCTCCCTCCTCCTCCAACAATGAGGGCAACGATGCTTGGCTAATGAAGATAGAGCTGAAGAGAGAAGAACCCATGGAGATCAACAAGGATGAAGGGATCAAGAAGGCCACGGAGGACCAAGTTCCGGCAACAGAAGACATCCTTCAACTTGATCACAATCTTCTTACCCCAACTGAGATCGAAGCTTTCAAGATGATTGAATTAGCTTGTATACAAAACAAATATCTCACACGTGAAAATATTTTGTTGAAGGAGCATATATTGCACTCAAGGGCATTATCCGCAAGTTGGAAGACCTCGTACACTCGATGTGCGACTATCCATCATCACCAACAACTCCTTCACCGATAAAAGAGATATAATCACATGGGTATGGGCACTCCCCTTGGCAACTGCCAAGCTTGGGGGAGTGCCCCGGTATCGTATCACCATCACTTTCATCTTTACCGCTTTTCTTAGTTCGATCCTTTTGATAATATCTTGATCTAGTAGAATAAAAGCTTTTTAGTATGATCTAGTTGTGAGTTTTGCTTTATGATCCTTCTATGTAATTGAGTCCATGAGCTATATATAATAAAGATTAGTGTTGAGATAAGGACTTGATTGTTTTGCCATGATCTTGAGTAAATAAAAGAGAAAGAGAAAGAAATAAAAGAGATCATATGGATCTTATGGAGAGTAATGAGCTCACATAGAAAGAGTATGATGAATAAAAGCTGTTGAGAGTTGACAAACATAGTTTTGGTCATCGTTGCAATTAACAGGAAGTAATAAAGAAAGAGAGGTCTTCACATATAAATATACTATCTTGGACATATTTTAAGATTGTGAGCACTCACTAAAATATGACATGCTAAAGAGTTGACGTTGGACAAGGAAGACAACATGATGGGTTATGTTTTCTTACATCTGAGATAAATTATATTGTCATGGATCATCCAACATGGTTGAGCTTTCCTTTCCCTCTCATGCTAGCCAATTCTTTGCACTAAGTAGAGATACTACCTGTGCTTCCAAATACCCTTAAACCAGTTTTGCCATGAGAGTCCACCATACCTACCTATGGATTGAGTAAGATCCTCCAAGTAAGTTGTCATCGATGCAAGCAATAAAAATTGCTCTCTATATATGTATGGCTTATTAGTGTGGGAGAAAATAAGCTTTATACGATCGTGTGATATGGAAGAAATAAAAGCGACAGACTGCATAATAAAGGTACATATCACAAGTGGCAATATAAAGTTACGTTCTTTCGCATTAAGATTTGGTGCATCCAACCATAAAAGTGCATGACAACCTCTGCTTCCCTCTGTGAAAGGCCTATCTTTTACCTTTATCTCCTACCTTACATAAGAGTCATGGTGATCTTCACCCTTCCTTTTTACATTTTATCTCTTGGCAAGCACAACATGTTGGAAAGTTCCTGGTATATATGGCTAATTGGATGTGAGTTTTCATGAACTATTATTGTTGACATTAAACTTGAGGTAAATCATCGGGAGGCAAATTATAAGCCCCTATCTTTCTCTGTGTCTGATTAAAACTCCATACCCATAAGTATTGCGTGAGTGTTAGCAATTTTGAAAGACTATATGATAGTTGAGTATGTGGACTTGCTGAAAAGCTCTTATATATTGACTCTTTCCTATGTTATGATAAATTGCAATTGCTCCAATGATTGAGATTATAGTTTGTTAGTTTTCAATGAAGTTTATGATTCATACTTGAAATTGTGATTGAATTATTACTCTAGCATAAGAGATCATATGACAAGAATTATATAAGTTGTTGTTCTAAGAATGATCATGATGCCCTCATGTCCGTATTTTATTTTTATCGACACCTCTATCTCTAAACATGTGGACATATTTTTCGATTTCGGCTTTCGCTTGAGGACAAGTGAGGTCTAAGCTTGGGGGAGTTAATACGTCCATTTTGTATCATGCTTTTATATCGATATTTATTGCATTATGGGTTGTTATTACACATTATGTCACCATACTTATGCCTATTCTCTCTTATTTTACAAGGTTTACATAAAGAGGGAGAATGCCGGAGCTGGGATTCTGGGCTGGAAAAGGAGCAAATATTAGAGACCTATTCTACATAGCTCAAAAAGTCCTGAAACTTCACGGAAGTCATTTTCAAAATATATAAAAATACTGAGCGCAAGAAGTTCACCAGGGGGGCCACACCCTGCCCACGAGGGTGGGGGCGCGCCCTACCCCCCTGGGCGCGCCCCCTACCTCGTGGCCCCCTGGTGGCCCTCCGACGTCTATCTTCTGCTATATGAAGTCTTTCGATGAGAAAAAAATCATAAGCCATCTTTCCGGACGGGACTCCGCCGCCACGAGGTGGAACCTTGGCGGAACCAATCTAGGGCTCCGGCGAAGCTGTTCTGCCGGGGAAACTTCCCTCTGGGAGGGGGAAATCATCTCCATCATCATCACCAACGATCCTCTCATCGGGAGGGGGTCAATCTCCATCAACATCTTCACCAGCACCATCTCCTCTCAAAACCCTAGTTCATCTCTTGTATCCAATTCTTGTCTCTAAGTCCGGGATTGGTACCTGTGGGTTGCTAGTAGTGCTAATTACTCCTTGTAGTTGATGCTAGTTGGTTTATTTGGTGGAAGATCATATGTTCAGATCCTTTATGCATATTAATACCCCTCTGATTATGAACATGAATATTCTTTGTGAGTAGTTACGTTTGTTCCTGAGGACATGGGAGAAGTCTTGCTATTAGTAGTCATGTGAATTTGGTATTCGTTCGATATTTTGATGAGATGTAAGTTTTCTCTCCTCTAGTGGTGTTATGTGAATGTTGACTACATGACATTTCACCATTATTTGGGCCTAGAGGAAGGCATTGGGAAGTAATAAGTAGATGTTGGGTTGCTAGAGTTACAGAAGCTTAAACCCTAGTTTATGCGTTGCTTCGTAAGGGGCTGATTTGGATCCATATGTTTCATGCTATGGTTAGGTTTACTTTAATACTTTTTTTGTAGTTGCAGATGCTTGCAATAGAGGTTAATCATAAGTGGGATGCTTGTCCAAGTAAGGAAGGTACCCAAGCACCGGTCCACCCACATACCAAATTATCAAAGTATCGAACGCGAATCATATGAACGTGATGAAAACTAGCTTGACGATAATTCCCATGTGTCCTCGGGAGCGCTTTTCTCTATATAAGAAATTGTCCAGGCTTGTCCTTTGCTACAAAAAGGATTGGCCCACCTTGCTGCACTTTATTTACTTTTGTTACTTGTTGCTCGTTAGCAATTATCATATCACAAAACTATCTGTTACCTATTATTTCAGTGCTTGTAGAGAATACCTTGCTGAAAACCGCTTATCATTTCCTTCTGCTCCTCGTTGGGTTCGACACTCTTACTAATTGAAAGGACTACGATAGATCCCCTATACTTGTGGGTCATCAAGACTCTTTTCTTCAGAAAATAATCTTGATAACCCACAAGTATAGGGGATCGCAACAATTTTCGAGGGGAGAGTATTCAACCCAAATTTATTGATTCGACACAAGGGGAGCCAAAGAATATTCTCAAGTATTAGCAGTTGAGTTGTCAATTCAACCACACCTGGAAACTTAATATCTGCAGCAAAGTGTTTAGTAGCAAAGTAATATGATAGTAGTGGTAACGGTAGCAAAAGGTAATGATAGCAAAAGTAATGTTTTTGGTATTTTGTAGTGATTGTAACAATAGCAACGGAAAAGTAAATAATCGAAGAACAATATATGGAAAGCTCGTAGGCAATGGATCGGTGATAGAGAATTATGACGGATGCGTTTCATCATGTAACAGTCACAACCTAGGGTGACACATAACTAGCTCCAATTCATCAATGTAATGTAGGCATGTATTCCGAATATAGTCATACGTGCTTATGGAAAAGAACTTGCATGACATCTTTTGTCCTACCCTCTCATGGTAGCGGGGTCCTAATGGAAACTAAGGGATATTAAGGCCTCCTTTTAATAGAGTACCGGACCAAAGCATTAACACATAGTGAATACATGAACTCCTCAAACTACGGTCATCACCGGGAGTGGTCCCGATTATTGCCACTTCGGGGTTGGCGGATCATAACACATAATAGGTGACTATAGACTTGCAAGATAGGATCAAGAACTCTCATATATTGATGAAAACATATTAGGTTCAGATCTGAAATCATGGCACTCGGGCCCTAATGACAAGCATTAAGCATAGCAAAGTCATAGCAACATCAATCTCAGAACATAGTGGATACTAGGGATCAAACCCTAACAAAACTAACTCGATTACATGATAAATCTCATCCAACCAATCACCGTCCAGCAAGACTACGATGGAATTACTCACGCACGGCGGTGAGAATCATGAAATTGGTGATGGGGGAAGGTTGATGATGACGATGGCGACGGATTCCCCTCTCCGGATCCCCGAACGGACTCCAGATCAGCCCTCCCGAGAGGTTTTAGGGCTTGGCGGCGGCTCCTTACCGTAAACCGCGATGAATCCTTCTCTCCGATTTTTTTCTCCCCGAAAGCAAATATATAGAGTTGGAATTGAGGTCGTAGGAGCTCCAGGGGGCCCACGAGGTAGGGGGCGCGCCCAGGGGGGGCAGGCGATCCCCCACCCTCGTGGCTAGGGTGTGGTCCCCTGGTCTTCATCTTTTGCAAGGATTTATTATTATTTCCACATAGAAGTTCCGTGAAGTTTCAGGTGATTCCGAGAACTTTGGTTTCTGCACATAAATAACACCGTGGCAATTCTGCTGAAAACAGCGTCAGTCCGGGTTAGTTCCATTCAAATCATGCAAGTTAGAGTCCAAAACAGGGGCAAAAGTGTTTGGAAAAGTAGATACGACGGAGACGTATCAACTCCCCCAAGCTTAAACCTTTGCTTGTCCTCAATCAATTCAGTTGATAAACTAAAAGTGATAAAGAAAAACTTTTACAAACTTTGTTTGGTCTTGTTGTTGTAAATATGTAAAACCAGCATTCAAGTTTTCAGCAAAGATTATGAACTAACCATATTCACAATAACGCTTAGGTCTCATGTTTACTCATATAAATGGCATAATCAAGTAGCGATCAATAATAATAAATCTCGGATGACAAAACTTTCTCAAAACAATCATAATATGATATAACAAGATGGTATCTCGCTAGCCCTTTCTGACACCGCAAAACATAAATGCAGAGCACCTTTAAAGATCAAGGACTGACTAGACATTGTAATTCATGGTAAAAGAGATCTAGTCAAGTCATACTCAATGTAAACCAACAGTAATGAATGCAAATCACAGTTGTGCTCTCCAGGTAGATCTTTCTAATAAGAGGATGATGACTCAACATAAAAGTAAATAGATAGGCCCTTCGCCAAGGGAAGCAGAGATTTGTAGAGGTGCCAGAGCTCGGTTTTGAAATAGAGGTGAATAATATTTTGAGCGGTATACTTTCATTGTCAACATAACAACCAAGAGATGGTGATATCTTCCATGCTACACACATTATAGGCGGTTCCCAAACATAATGGTAAAGTTTATACTCCCCCTCCACCAACAAGCATCAATCCATGGCTTGCTCGAAACAACGAGTGCCTCCAACTAACAAGAGTCCCAGTGGGAGTTTTGTTTGCAATTATTTTGATTTAGTTTGCATAAAGCATGGGACTGGGCATCCCGGTGACTAGCCATTTTCTCGTGAGTGAGGAGCGGAGTCCACTCCTCTTGAGAATAACCCGCCTAACATGGAAGATACCGACAACCCTAGTTGATACATGAGCTATGCGAGCATACAAAACAGGATATTTATTTTAAGGTTTAGAGTTTGGCACATACAAATTTACTTGGAACGGCAGGTAGATACCGTATATAGGTAGGTATGGTGGACTCATATGGAATAACTTTGGGGTTTATGGAGTTCGATGCACAAGCAGTATTCCCGTTTAGTACAGGTAAAGGCTAGCAAAAGACTGGGAAGCGACCAGCTAGAGAGCGACAACGGTCATGAACATGCATTAAAATTAATCAACACCGAATGCAAGCATGAGTAGGATATAATCCGCCATGAACATAAATATCGTGAAGGCTTTGTTGATTTTGTTTCAACTACATGCGTGAACATGTGCCAGGTCAAGTCACTTAAATCATTCAGAGGAGGATACCACCCTATCATATCACATTACAACCATTTTAATAGCATGTTGGCACGCAAGGTAAACCATTATAAGCTCCTAGCTAATTAAGCATGGCACAAGAAACTATGATCTCTAGTTGTCATTGCAAGCATGTTTATTCATAATAGGATGAATCAAGAACGATGAACTAATCATATTTACAAAAACAAGAGAGGTCGAGTTCATACCAGCTTTTCTCATCTCAGTCAGTCCTTCATATATCGTCATAATTGCCTTTCACTTGCATGACCGAAGGATGTGAATAATAATAATAGTGCACGTGCATTGGACTAAGCTGGAATCTGCAAGCATTCAATAAACAGGAAAAGACAAGGCAATATGGGCTCTTTTGTCAGATCAACAATAATGCATATAAGAGCCACTTTAACAATTTAATCATGATCTTCTCCTATAGACCCCCAAAGAAAGGAAAAGAAATAAAACTATTTACACGGGAAAGCTCCCAACAAGCAAAAGAAGAACGGGAAATCTTTTTGGGTTTTCTTTTTAATTACTACTACAAGCATGGAAATTAAAACTAGCTAAAAGCTACAACTAATTTTTTTGGTTTTTCTTAAGGTTTATCAAACACACAAGAAGAAAGCATAAAAAGGAAATAAGCTAGCATGGATGATACAATGAAAAAGTATGAGCACCGACATCTAGCAATGAGTGTGTGAACATGAATGTAATGTCGGCGAGAAATATGTACTCCCCCAAGCTTAGGCTTTTTGGCCTAAGTTGGTTTATGGCCACGGATGGCCTGGCGGATATCCATAGTTGTAGATGGGGTCGTACTGAGATGCAGCGGCTATCGCCTCCTGAGCTGCAGCATGGCAACGAGCGGCCTCCACCCTCCTCTCGTACTCATCTGCCTCCTCTCTGGTAATAACATATCTTCCTTTTGCCTCATAATCAAAGAAGGCAGGAGCATGGAGAGTAATACGGACATCACGACGTCTGTCAAAGATTAAGTGATACTGGAGAGGTGATTCTTTCCTGTCAACAAACTGGTGGTGAACCATAGCATTAAATTCTAGGTAAGCAGGAGGCAATTCAATATCATCATTACATATGGTTACACCAAGAAAATCAGCTAAGCGGGTTGCATAAGTTCCACCAAAGAAATCTCCATTAAATCTATTATTATGCAACCTACGTGCAACAATGGCTCCCAAATTATAAGATTTGTCTCCTAACACAGCACTCCTAAGAATACTGAGGTCAGGGACACACATATGACATGCTTCATCTTTACCATTTATACACCTACCTACGAAGAGAGCAAAATAATGTATAGCAGGAAAATGAATGCTTCCTATGGTAGCTTGTGTTATATCTCTAGATTCCCCCACAGTTATACTAGCAAGAAAATCTCTAAATTCAGATTTGCGGGGTTCACTAGCACTACCCCATTGTGGAAGGTTGCAAGCAGTGGTAAAATCCTCTAAGTCCATAGTATAAGATTTTTCATAAAGATCAAACAGGACAGTTGGAGAATTACGTGAAGATTAAAATTCAAACCTCCTCACAAAGGAACTAGTGAGATAGTGGTACTGACGGCATTTTTCTTCCTCGAAGCTCACAAGATCAGTGTTACGCAAATATGCGTTAAATTCTTCCTTGATTCCCGCTCGATCCATAAAGTTTTCTGAAGGCCATTCACAAGGCCGCACTGGAGCGTCCCTTGGTGGCTCATCATCAGCATCACGGACTGCAAGCCTGGGTCCTTGCTTCCTTGAAGAACTACCTTGGTACATTTTCCTAAACATATTTATTCCTCTGATTTTTTTTGAAATTTTTAGTAACTTCAAAATAAAAGTGAACCAAATTCAAGAAAATTGATAGCAACTACTCCTACAAGTGCCTAGATCCTATATCATGCATCAAAACAACTCTTGACCATATAAATTTGACATGCAAGCTCAAGAATAGGGTCACCTAAGCAGCAAAAATTTGCAATGAATAGAGCACTAGAACAAAAACTAATTGGACCAATGGAGGAGTCACATACCAAGGAACAATCTCCCCAAGCAGTTTTGTGAGAGGTGCTTTGAGCAAGGAGATCGAAAATGGGAGCAAAATGAGCTTGGACTCGGGTTTGAACTGGATAATCGTGTTTGTGGGAGGAAGAAGGAGTGTGTGGCTCCAGGAATAAGTGGAGGAGGGCCACCATGGGCCCACGAGGCAGGGGGCGTGCCCTCCACCCTCGTGGCCAGGTGGATGCCCCCCGTGCTGTGTTCTCAATGCCAAATATTCAGGGCATTTGGAGAACTTTTATTTTCGGGGTATTTTTATATTGCACGGATAATTCAGATAACAGACAGAAAATACTATTTTTGCTTTATTTCAACTAAATAACAGAAAGTAAAAAGAGGGTATAGAAGGTTATGCCTTCTAGTTTCATCCATCTCATGCTCATCTAAAGGAATCCACTAACAAGGTTGATCAAGTCTTGTTAACGAACTCATTCCGAATAATATGGAACCGGAGAAATTTCGAATAACACTACGTTACCTCACCGGGGATATGCACATCCCCAAAAATAAGAATATCATATTTCTTTTCGACAGTAGGTAGAGGAAATTCAAAACCTCCAATAATAATCGATAGAATTTTTCCAATAGAGTTGATACTATGAACTTGAGGTTGTTTCCTCTGAAAGTGTACCGTATGCTCATTACCATTAACATGAAAAGTGACATTGCCTTTGGTGCAATCAATAACAGCCCCTGCAGTATTCAAAAAGGGTCTTCCAAGAATAATAGACATATTATAGTCCTTGGGAATATCAAGAATAACAAAGCCCGTTAAAATAGTAATGTTTGCAACCACAACAGGCACATCCTCACAAATACCGACATGTATAGCAGTTGATTTATCAGCCATTTGCAAAGATATTTCAGTAGGTGTCAAATTATTCAAATCAAGTCTACGATATAAAGAGAGAGGCATAACACTAACACCGGCTCCAAGATCACATAAAGCAGTTTTAACATAGTTTCTTTTAATGGAGCATGGTTTAGTTGGTACTCCTGGATCTCCAAGTTTCTTTGCTATTCCACCCTTAAAAGTATAATTAGCAAGCATGGTGGAAATTTCAGCTTCTGGTATCTTTATTTTATTAGTAACAATATCTCTCATGTACTTAGCATAAGGATTCATTTTAAGCATATTAGTTAATCGCATACGCAAAAAGATAGGTCTAATCATTTCAGCAAAGCGCTCAAAATCCGCATCATCCTTTTTCTTGGATGGTTTGGGAGGAAAAGGCATGGGTTTTTGAACCCAAGGCTCTCTTTCCTTACCGTGTTTCCTAGCAACAAAGTCTCTCTTATCATAACGTTGACTCTTTGATTGTGGGTTATCAAGATCAACAGCAGGTTCAATTCTATATCACTATCATTGCTAGTTTGAGCATCATCATGAATATTATCATTAACATTATCACTAGTTTCAGGTTCATTACCAGATTGTGAGCATCAGAAATAGAAATATCATTTGGATTCTCAGGTGTTTCAGCAATAGGTTCACTAGAAGCATGCAAAGTCCAATAATTTTTCTTTTTCTTCCTTTTAGAAGGACTAGGTGCATCTATATTATTTCTCTGAGAATCTTGCTCAACTCTCTTAGGGTGGCCTTCAGGATACAAAGGTTCCTGAGTCATTCTACCAGTTCTAGTAGCCACTCTAACAGCATAATCATTTTTCTTACTATTCAATTCATTGAGCAAATCATTTTTATCTTTAAGTACTTGTTCTACTTGAGTGGTAACCATAGAAGCATGTGTATTAATAAGTTTAAGTTCACCTTTGACATTAGCCATATAATCACCCAAGTGTTCAAGCATATTTGAATTGTATTTCAATTGTCTACCAAAATAAGCATTGAAGTCTTCTTGATTAACCATAAATTTATCAAACTCATCTAAGCATGGGCTAGCAAACTTAGTAAATGGGATTTCAGCTTTATCATATCTATAGAGAGAGTTTACCTTTACTACCTGTGTCGGGTTATCAAGACCATGTATTTCTTCAATAGGTAAGGGATTAAGATCATATATTTCTTCAATAGGCGGTAAATTAAGACCGTGTATTTCTTCAATAGGAGGTAAATTCTTAACATCTTTAGCTTTAATACCTTTTTTTTCATAGATTTATTTGCCTCTTGCATATCTTCAGGACTGAGAAGTAGAACACCTCTTTTCTTAGGAGTTGGTTTAGGAATAGGCTCAGGAGCTGGCTCAGGAAATGTCCAATTATTTTCATTTGTCAACATATTATTCAATAGAATTTCAGCTTCATCCGGTGTTCTTTCCCTAAAAACAGAACCAGCACAACTATCCAGGTAATCTCTGGAAGCATTGGTTAGTCCATTATAAAAGATATCAAGTATTTTATTTTTCGTAAGAGGATGATCAGGCAAAGCATTAAGTAACTTGAGAAGCCTCCCCCAAGCTTGTGGGAGACTCTCTTCTTTAATTTGCACAAAATTATATATATCCCTCAAAGCAGCTTGTTTCTTATGAGCAGGGAAATATTTAGCAGAGAAGTAATAAATCATATCCTGGGACTACGCACACAACCATGATCCAGAGAATTAAACCATATCTTAGCATCACCCTTTAGTGAGAACGGAAATATTTTAAGGTTATAAAAGTAACGAGTTCTCTCATCATTAGTGAAAAGGGTGGCTACATCATTTAATTTAGTAAGATGTGCCACAACAGTTTCAGATTCATAGCCATGAAAAGGTTCAGATTCAACCAAAGTAATTATATCAGGATCAACAGAGAATTCATAATCCTTATCAGTAACACAGATAAGTGAAGTAGCAAAACAAGGTCAGGTTTCATTCTAGATTTTAGAGATTGCTGCTTCCATTTAGCTAGTAACCTCATGAGCTCCTATCTATGTTTGCAAGCTAAAATAGCTAAATCAGCTTCTTTTTCAAAAACATAACCCTCAGGAATAGCAGGCGATTCATATTTATTAAGGGGAGAGTCTGAAAGGATCGAGAAGAGGTGTCTAGAGAGGGGGGGATTAGACACTAAGTACCAAAAGTTACAGTTTTTAATTTCTTTAAGTTTAAGTGGAGTTTTGGCACACGTTTAACAAACACAATACATATCAAGCAAGCATGCAAAGATTATATGAGCAGTGGAAAGTAAAACATGCAACTTGCAAGAATGTAAAGGGGAGGGTTTGGAGAATTCAAACGCAATTGGAGACACGGATGTTTTTGTCGTGGTTCTAATAGGTGGTGCTATCGTACATCCACGTTGATGGAGACTTCAACCCACGGAGGGTAACGGTTGCGCGAGTCCATGGAGGGCTCCACCCACGAAGGGTCCACGAAGAAGAAACCTTGTCTATCCCATCATGGCCATCACCCATGAAGGACTTGCCTCACTAGCGGTAGATCTTTACGAAGTAGGCGATCTCCTTGCCCTTACAAACTCCTTGGTTCAACTCCACAATCTTTGTCGGAGGCTCCCAAGTGACACCTAGCCAATCTAGGAGACACCACTCTCCAAGAAGTAATAAATGGTGTGTTGATGATGAACTCCTTGCTCTTGTGCTTAAAATGATAGTCTCCCCAACACTCAACTCTCTCTCACAGGATATGGATTTGGTGGAAATAAGATTTGAGTGGAAAGCAACTTGGGGAAGGCTAGAGATCAAGATTCATATGGTGGGAATGGAATATCTTGGCCTCAACACATGAGTAGGTGGTTCTCTCTCAGAAAATATGTATTGGAAGTGTAGGTATGTTCTGATGGCTCTCTCCACGAATGAAGAGTGGGTGGAGGGGTATATATAGCCTCCACACAAAAACTAACCGTTACACGGAATTTACCAATCTCGGTGAGACCGAATTGAAAAACTCGGTCGGACCGATTCAGCAAACCTAGTGACTGTTAGGGTTTTCGGTGGGACCGATTCAACTCGGTGGGACAGATGTGCTAGGGTTAAGGTAAATCCAAAACTCGGTTTGACTGATTACTCAAAGTCGGTGGGACCGATTTGGGTAATAAGTGAAACAGAGAGTTGGCCAAGCAATCTCGGTGGGGCCGATTGCATATCTCGGTGGCACCGAAAATATTGCAATAGGTAACAGAGAGTTTGCAAGCCCATCTCGGTGAGACCAAGATCCCATCGGTGAGACCGAATTGATTAGGGTTTTGGCAGTGGCTATGTCAACTGAACTCGGTGGCTCCGGATAGAAAGAATCGGTGGGGTCGAGTTGGACTTTTGGTTTAGGTCATATGTGGATGTGGGAAGATAGTTGAGGGTTTTGGAGCATATCACTAAGCACTTTGAGCAAGCAAGCCATTAAGCAACACCTCATCCCTCCTTGATAGTATTGGCTTTTCCTATAGACTCAATGTGATCTTGGATCACTCAAATAGAAAATGTAGAGTCATGATCTTGAAGCTTGAGCCAATCCTTTGTCCTTAGCATCTTGAAGGGGTTCCACATCCTTTAGTCCAAGCCACTTAATTTGTTGAACTTGCATGAAACTGTCGGGGGAACCTAATCCACGAACACCTATGGGGCCGGCGGACCGGTCCCCTTTCGGTTCGGCGGGGGGCGGAGATAGCACGAAGAGCGGATCGAGGCGAAGCACACGAGCAGTTTACCCAGCTTCGGAGCTCTCCGGAGAGATAAAACTCCTACTGCTGCTTGTTTGATTATCTTGTGTTCTTGCTCCAGAGAGAGAGCGTAGTGTTTTTCTGGGTTCCGAACCAGTCCAACCCTCGAACCCCCTCTACGTTGCGCATGGGCCTCCTTTGATACGCTAAAGGGGTCACCGACAGGTGGCAACGCAGAGAAGGGTACAAATGTAAAAAGTGAGGTGGTTGGTACAGTTACTTGTACAGTGCACCCTACCTAACCCTGACGGTAGAGGACAAGGGCATTAAATGCCCGTCTGAGTCGCCCAAATAGTGCAGAAAAGGACCGTTAGGGGCACCACCGTTCGCCACGATGGCGATCTTGTCAGCTTCGCATGCCACTGCGCACCGCTGGCTGCACAGCTCCCGCCACGCGCGCCTGGAGAGGCCCCCAGAGCGACACGTTGGTGGATCCGCTAGAGCGTGGGCACAGAGTGGCCGCCTGCCGCAGCAAGTGCCTTGCCGCTGTTGTTATCTTGTCGGGTCCGGAAGCTTGTCGCTCACCGGGCCTCGAGGTACCTTGGTTGGTCTTCCCGGAAAGCTCCTCTTGCCGGGGCCTTGTTGCCTTGCCGGAGCGCGTGGCGCGTCGCGGCTAGTTCCTTGGAGTGCCTTGGTTGGCCTTCCCGGCAAGCTCCTCTTGCCGGGGTCTTGTATCTGTCCTTCCTAGCAGGGCAGGATGCTCCTTGCCGGGAAGGTAGCTTGAGTCTTCCTTGCCGATGTAGCGCTTGTCGGCGAAGATGGATCGTCTTTAGCGTAATTGCATACAGTCGTGGTCCATGCCCGGCGGTTAGTGTAGCCCTGGTTTTCACTACACCGACAGTAGCCCCCGGGCCCGGCTGCAGTGGAGAACTTCATGAATTCGACGCTGGAGACGGGACCATGCTTGGCATGGGCCATGGTTGTTGTTGCACTCCAAGGAGCTACAAACCCCCGAGCCTACTTCCATGGAAATTTTCTGGCAGAGAACTCTATAGATCTCGATGCCAGAGTGTTGCTTTGTTTCCTTTCTTGCTCCCGGCAAGGCTGTTGCCAGGAGGTCTTTTGTTTCTCGCGGAGACTTTTGACGTTCTCGACGCCGGCTTCCGGCAAGCTCGTCGCCAGGAAGGCTTTTATCTACAGCAGAGAACTTTGACGTTCTCGATGCCGGCTTCTGGCAAGCTTGTTGCCGAGAAGGCTTTTATCTTCAGCAGAGAACTTTGACGTTCTCGATGCCGGCTTCCGGCAAGCTTGTTGCCGAGAAGGCTTTTATCTTCAGCAGAGAACTTTGACGTTCTCGATGCCGGCTTCCGGCAAGCTTGTTGCCGAGAAGGCTTTTATCTTCAGCAGAGAACTTTGACGTTCTCGATGCCGGCTTCCGGCAAGCTTGTTGCCGAGAAGGCTTTTATCTTCAGCAGAGAACTTTGACGTTCTCGATGCCGGCTTCCGGCAAGCTTGTTGCCGAGAAGGCTTTTATCTTCAGCAGAGAACTTTGACGTTCTCGATGCCGGCTTCCGGCAAGCTTGTTGCCGAGAAGGCTTTTATCTTCAGCAGAGAACTTTGACATTCTCGATGCCAAGAAGATTGGTCCTGAGGGTGTTGCCAGCCCCCGGGCCATAACTACGTTTAAACATGACAAGTGATTAGCATCTGAAGTTCACTTAACTCACTTGCAAATTTTGACTTCTGCTACATATTCCCTATGCCTGCTGGAATGCTTTCCGGTGCGTACGATCCAGCCAGCAGCGCTTGAGGGAACGGGCCCTTAGCGGCTATTCGGGAATGTCGCCTCCCGGATAGGTTTACCTTCTTGGCTCTAGCGCAACCGCACAAGTTGCCGAGTGGACTTGAGGCAACATGGAGCGCAACTAGCCCCGAGAAGGTTCCTTGGCATACAGGTCTAGGCAGAAATCTCAAATAAATAGTGCATGGTGTCTTCCTGTTCAACCTCCCTTTGTACGTCCACCCTACGCTTTTAGGGAACTTGTCGGCGCAGGCACCTTAGCCGCGAGCGCTGATTGCGGGATGTTAGCAGCCTGCTGGCGGTGCCGCTACCGACAAGAAACCTTGTCGCAACTAGTCGCAGCTCACTTAAGTTGTTGAGCGGACTCGAAACAAAGTAAGGGCGCAAATAGCTACGAGTTGGTTCCTCCGTGCACAGGGTTTCCATACAAAGAACAAGATCTCCGAGGCGGATAACCTTATATAGAAAGGAAATATCTAAAGTTTCGCATGACTTAGCTTTTCTGTTGCCGCACTGGCGTCGTTCTTTTGGTCGCCTGCTTCTTAGGAGCCATGACGATGAAGAACAGCTGAGCCTTGATGAGGACGGAACGGCTGCCGCCGAAGTCTTCTTCTTCGGTGGCATGTCGATGAAGAAGATGAAGATCTAGCTCGTGTGGACGCCGGATCAGGTTCACACAATCTCGACGCCCCCTACCTGGCGCGCCAAAGATGTCGGGGGAAACTGATCCACGAACACCTATGGGGCCGGCGGACCGGGCCCCTTTCGGTTCGGCGGGGGGCGGAGATCGCACGAAGAGTGGATCGAGGTGAAGCACACAAGCAGTTTACCCAGCTTCGGAGCTCTCCGGAGAGATAAAACTCCTACTGCTGCTTGTTTGATTATCTTGTGTTCTTGCTCCAGAGAGAGAGCGTAGTGTTTTTCTGGGTTCCGAACCAGTCCAACCCTCGAACCCCCTCTACGTTGCGCATGGGCCTCCTTTTATACGCTGAAGGGGTCACTGACAGGTGGCAACGCAAAGAAGGGTACAAATGTAAAAAGTGAGGTGGTTGGTACAGTTACTTGTACAGTGCACCCTACCTAACCCTGACGGTAGGGGACAAGGGCATTAAATGCCCGTATGAGTCACCCAAACAGTGCAGAAAAGGACCATTAGGGGCGCCACCGCTCGCCACGATGGCGATCTTGTCAGCTTCGTATGCCACTGCGCACCGCTGGCTGCACAGCCTCCCGCCACGCGCGCCTGGAGAGGCCCCCAGAGCGACACGTTGGTGGATGCGCTGGAGCGTGGGCACAGATTGGCCGCCTGCCGCGGCAAGCGCCTTGCCGCTGTTGTTATCTTGTCGGGTCCAGAAGCTTGTCGCTCACCGGGCCTCGAGGTACCTTGGTTGGTCTTCCTGGCAAGCTCCTCTTGCCGGGGCCTTGTTGCCTTGCCGGAGCGCGTGGCACGTCGCGGCAAGTTCCTTGGAGTGCCTTGGTTGGCCTTCCCGGCAAGCTCCTCTTGCCGGGGCCTTGTTGCCTTGCCGGAGCGCGTGGCGCGTCGCGGCAAGTTCCTTGGAGTGCCTTGGTGGGCCTTCCCGGCAAGCTCCTCTTGCCGGGGTCTTGTATCTGTCCTCCCTAGCAGGGCAGGATGCTCCTTGCTGGGAAGGTAGCTTGAGTCTTGCTTGCCGATGTAGCGCTTGTCGGCGAAGATGGATCCTCTTTAGCGTAATTTCATATAGTCGTGGTCCATGCCCGGCGGTTAGTGTAGCCCTGGTTTTCACTACATCGACAGAAACATACTAGGTAAAAGTATTAGTCCAACAAGAGATATGTTGTCATTAATTATCAAAATCACCCAGGGAGCACTTGTGCTTTCAGAGTCTTCATCATCACTTTCGTCAATATAATCAGTTTCAATAATTTCATTCTCTCTAACCCTAGCAAGTTGTTCATCAAGAAATTCACCAAGTGGCACAGTAGTATCAAGCATAGAAGTAGTTTCATCATAAGTATCATGCATAGTAGAAGTGGCATCATCAATAACATGCGACATAACATAACGAATAGCAGAAGCAGGTTTAGGTGCCGCAAGCTTACTCAAAAGAGAAGGTGAATCAAGAGATATTTTGATGGAAGTGTTGAGGAATAAATCTTGGTTTTTTGATCTCTCAAGTTCTTCATAATGATAAGCAGATATAAATCCCAAGTGACTCAAAGAACAGAGCTATGCTCCCCGGCAACGGCGCCAGAAAAGGGTCTTGATGACCCACAAGTATAGGGGATCTATCGTAGTCCTTCAGATAAGTAAGAGTGTCGAACCCAACGAAGAGCAGAAGGAAATGATAAGTGGTTTTCAGCAAGGTATTCTCTGCAAGCACTGAAATAATAGGCAACCAATAGTTTTGTGACAGGATAATTGGTAACGAGCAACAAGCAACAAAAGTAGATAAAGTGCAGCAAGGTGGCCCAATCCTTTTTGTAGCAAAGGACACGCCTGGACAATTTCTTATATAGAGAAAAGCGCTCCCGAGGACACATGGGAATTATTGTCAAGCTAGTTTTCATCACATTCATATGATTCGCGTTCGGTACTTTGATAATTTGGTATGTGGGTGGACCGGTGCTTGGGTACTGTCCTTACTTGGACAAGCATCCCACTTATGATTAACCTCTATTGCAAGCATCCTCAACTACAACAAAAGTATTAAGGTAAACCTAACCATAGCATGAAACATATGGATCCAAATCAGCCCCTTACGAAGCAACGCATAAACTAGGGTTTAAGATTCTGTCACTCTAGCAACCCATCATCTACTTATTACTTCCCAATGCCTTCCTCTAGGCCCAAATAATGGTGAAGTGTCATGTAGTCGACGTTCACATAACACCACTAGAGGAGAGATAACATCCATCTCATCAAAATATCGAACGTACCAAATTCACATGACTACTAATAGCAAGAGTTCTCCCATGTCCTTAGGAACAAACGTAACTACTCACAAAGCATATTCATGTTCATAATTAGAGGGGTATTAATATGCATAAAGGATATGAACATATGATCTTCCAACAAATAAAGCAACTAGCATCAACTACAAGGAGTAATTAACACTACTAGCAACCCACAGGTACCAATCCCGGACTTAGAGACAAGAATTGGATGCAAGAGATGAACTAGGGTTTTGAGAGGAGATGGTGCTGGTGAAGATGTTGATGGAGATTGACCCCCTCCCGATGAGAGGATCGTTGGTGATGATGATGGCGATGATTTCCCCCTCCCGGAGGGAAGTTTCCCCGGCAGAACAGCTCCACCGGAGCCCTAGATTGGTTCCGCCAAGGTTCCGCCCCGTGGCGGCGGAGTCTCGTCCGGAAAGATGGCTTATGATTTTTTTCTCATCGAAAGACTTCATATAGCGGAAGATGGAGATCGGAGGGCCACCAGGGGGCCCACGAGGTAGGGGGTGTGCCCAGGGGGTAGGGCGAGCCCCCACCCTCGTGGGCAGGCTGTGGCTCCCCTGGTGAACTTCTTGCGCTCAGTATTTTTTATATATTCTGTAAATGACTTTCATGAAGTTTCAGGACTTTTGGAGCTGTGCGGAATAGCTCTGTAATATTTGCTCCTTTCCAGCCCAAAATCCCAGCTGCCGGCATTCTCCCTCTTTATGTAAACCTTGTAAACTAAGAGAGAATAGGCATAAGTATTGTGACATAATGCGTAATAGCAGCCCATAATACAATAAATATCGATATAAAAGCATGATGCAAAATGGACGTATCAGTCGCTGCGTCGTACACGCAGGCGGGCTCGTTGGTGGTGTCGAAATTGCCGAGGCCGAGGCGCACCCCGCAGAACTGGATCTCGGCAAAGAAGCCATCAGAGGGGCGCGCGCGGATGCCGTGGTATCCCCAAGTTTCCCGGTGATGCGGCGGCATGGTGGGGCGCGGCGGTGAGGCGCGAAGGAGCGGGGAGAGAGCGGTGGCGAAGCGCAGATCGGGGAGAGAGCGGTGCCGAGGCATAGAGAGGGGAGAGGGTGGTGGCAAGGCACATAGCGGTGGCAGGGTGTTGGATTTTATAAAGCGTGCCGGACGCCGGGTGCCAAAACTAGCGTGCGGCCGACCGCTTTTTCCCCCGCGCACGCGATTGTTTCCCGACGTCCCTGGTATCTCTACTATCTTCTCTACTATTATATTTATTTTATATTTAATATTTATCTCTACTTCTCTCCTTTTTTCTTTAAAAAAGAGAGTTGGTGATGATGCTATGCGTACCATCCTGCAATATAGGTTGTCTGATTTATATCCAATGGATAGGAAGGAAACTATGGCAATTGAGAAGAAAGTATCCACACCCCTCTCCCAATTTGCAAATAAGGCCTTCCCCCATTCATCCTTTTCTCCCACAAGATAAACTACTCATACAAATGCATCTTGACGTTCTGTGCAACGCATGGGCATCTTACTAGTTCTAATTTTTTTCATCATTTGCCACACTACTAGTTTGCAGATGAATAACCTAGCCAAGCATAGCGTGATACATGAGCGACGCACAATTACAAGTTGATATTCTGTTGGACAATGGAGGCTATAACCAATTACTTTTACGGGAACAATAGCAACTAGGAAATTTGAAGGGTAGGTATGAACAAATTTGGAACTGCACATGTACTGCTAAGTGATTCAATGCACACATTACCAATCGTGGAGGAGAACGATGGTCGCGGCGGCCTTTGTGCATCATGGTCGGCAATAGGAGTCAGTTCATTGTCCATGACGGTGGTTCTTCTATGCTTGGTGTCGGCTCCCGGGAAGAAGATCCGAGACCATGGAAGACCGTGCCGGGGAAGAGGATCCGTGTACGACAATGGTGGACTGGCTCTAGTGCGGCGTACAAGGTCGTCGATGAGGCAGATGCACTGCGGTGGACGAGTGTGCCGATGTAGAAGGGGAGGAGCACGAAGGCTGCGGTGCCGTGGAGAAGTCTATTTTGAAGTGGGGATAGAAAATGGGAAGTATTCAGGTGTACTACTCTGGGTGCCGGGATGCGGTTGGCTGGGTAGGGTAAACCTGAAGTTACGAAAACAGCCCCCTACCAAGCATCATCCGTAGGCCTGTTCCTAAGGCTATGATGGTAACTTCGCACTGCTTGAATCAGTGTCGCGGGAGATTTTCCTGCCGACCTCAAAATTTTGTGACATGAACTCCCCGTGTGGCGTGTTGGGTGATTGGGCTAAACAACTAGTGAGTAGTACTATTAGTTAGTAGTACTAGTAACTACTAGTACTCCCTCTACTTTTATTAACTCTGCATATTAGGTTTGAGCGAAGTCAAACTTCCTAAAGTTTGACCAAGTTTATAGAAAAAATATAAACATTTACCATAAAAAATATGTATGATGTCAAAGTACATTCAATAATAAATCTAATGGTATTTATTTGTTATTGTATATGTTAATATTTTTTGTTATCAACTATCTGAGAGTTTACAAAACTTGACTTTGACCAATGCTAATACGTGGACTTAAATAAAAACGGAGGGAGTACACATTTGTTTTCTTAGTTTGTGGTGAATTAATCATTTTTTATAATTGTGAAATAAATATATTAGGCTACTGACTTCGAATGTAATGGTCTATACAATTCAATAGTTACAATCATTGTTGAATTCCAAGATGTATACGAGGTCTATAGTACTTCACAATATGCTCAAACTCACATAATCCCAGTCAAATGAGAATCTAAATGCATTTCATAGTTATTACTTTGTAGGATGCAACAAAACCAACCATAACTCTACATCATCCGTTATAAAAGCAACATTTTGAACACATCCCAATGTGTGAATGAAACATGTAGAGAGGGCTTGCGAAGATGGAGCAGATAGGGTGAAAAAGATTCTACGTATGTGGACGAGAGAGTAGGAGACAAACCTAATGAGAGAGAGATAGAGAGGGAAAGAGAGAGGAAGAAGTTAGGTCTGTGAGAAAGATGGAGACATGTAATATACGTGAGATGCGTGTGCATCTGGATTCTATACACATGGAAGGAGAAGAGACAACAAGTTTGATGAGAGATCTGGAAAAACATGGACGAGAGGGGAAGTATCTCGTGGGTTGAGGGGTTGATAATTTTGTGCAGGAAAGAGAGGGATTGGTAATTTTGTGCGGGAGAGAGAGGGGGGAGGAGTCAGTCAACCACGTCACATCATCCTGCTCCCACATGGCCCCGCATTATCTAGTGCAGTGTGGTCGCCGTCTTTGATCTTCTCGATGCCCTCTTCGAAGATTGAGGTTTTGTGCATGCTGGGGTGCAGAGAAGCACAAGCGAGAATGGTTTCCATATAACCTTGGATGGGGATGAATTGTGTGCTCGGGGGAGGGGGGTTTGTGTGTGTGGTGGGTATGTGTGTCAGATATTGAGATAAATCAAACCTATGGAGAGAAATGTGTGTGTATGTGATGGAAAGCTACATGCTAAATAGGGTGTCCACGAAGAGATTGTGTGTGCGAGATAGAGAGCGATGTGCGGGCCTTGAGGTGGGCAGGGGCCGTGTTAGGGTGTCAAAATGTGTTTGTTGATGCATGTGTTACATGTGATCATGCGGGGGACGGACTAATCGAGAGAGATGGCTGTTGTGTTACGGATGCTCCTCTCTCTCTCACACACACACAAGTACAAATAGAAGACCGTTCTCTCCTGTATACACAACGTATCGGCATCTGTCTATGTCTCACTCATGCATGATCATTTTCACATTCACACCTCTCTATGTCTCTAGCACACGCACACAGTCTCCACATTGCCCTTCTACCACAACACACATATGGACACATACACACGTTCTCTCTTAGTCACACACACAAAATCATTATTAAAAAAAACTAGGGCGCACCTAAAACATGAAAATCCAAATAAACACGAACTGGAGCTAAATTCAAATATATGGAAATATTGTAGCGTCAAGAACTTTTGTAGGAAAAAAAGGTGAGTAATATTCGGGGATTAGTTTCACACACACAAAAGGTTTGGTGGATGTCCTTCGAGCGTGACATGGTGACACACCGTTCGATCGACCGTGCGGTAGCGGTTCACGCGCTTGCATAGGATTCCGTATCATGGCTATGGTAAAAAATATAAGCGCTGTCTTAGTCTAATGTTTACATGTACTAGTATGGTTTTCTTTTAAGTTTAACCAACCCTATATAAAACGGAAGTAAGCTCCAATACATGCACTCATCAATATGCCGCCGCCGTTGCGCATGCCGGCACCCACCTGCTTCGGCCAACCATTTCTCGCCCATCACCGCCACGTCGCCGCCATCCCTGTGCGATGAAGTCGAAGGCTTTCCTGCTCACGTCACCTGCAGTCCCTCCTCGCGATGCCGTCGCGCTGCCAAGCATGCGAGCAGCTGGTGGAGCCACGTTTACGCACGCAACGTATGAAGAGGAGGACGAGCGCGTGCTCTAGCACGCTAGCAAGGAGGAACTAGCGTGTCATTGTCGTCTCCGCCCGCGCGGAGGAGCCGCGCATGGTGGCTGTTGCGGCGGAAGCCGGTCCACACGCGCCGAGCCCGCAAACCAGGTGCGAACGCGGAATCTACCTTCGAGACCTTGAATGCCACGTGGATCCAGCAATCTGAAGCAGCAATTTGGGTCACTCGACTCTTGTGAGCCATTTGATGCAACATGGATGACCATAAGGGCTTCTTCAACCTCCGAAATTCATGCAATATTCATCTTCTCTCTCAGGCATCGAGCCGCTAGCCTGCCACACGCCTAACCGCATGCCGTCACCGCCCCGCCCTCTCCTAAACAACCTGCCACCGCCATGCTCCCCCCTCCCCGCACCCCCGCCATCCGTTTAACCTCGGGCATGATCCATTTTTTGGCGAATTGCATTCCACACCCAACCCTCATAAGATAGATCATGGGCACCCTGCCACCCTAATATAGATACTGGGGTAGCTTCTCTGCCGTCTTCTTCCTTCGCTCCGTCGAACTTCTTTCATAAATCGACTGACCCAAATTATACTACTAGTACGAACGTAGTATTAAGTACAGTAGGAACACAAAGATACGAGCAGTAGTACGAACTGCAAGAAGAACAGTAGTAAGACATAGTACTAGTACTACTATACGTACTAAGGAGTTCAAATAATGAGAAAGAACATAAAGTTCAAATAACGAGAAAGAACATAAATATAGTTCTGTTGGGGTCTCAGCAAAACACACCCTTGAAATAAAACTAAGCAACTAGTCCTCTTGACACTGCAGTAGAACCAGCATGAGCGACGACACTGCCACCTTACTCGGAGTCCGAGTCAACGTCCTCGACTTCGTCCTCGTGCCTCTTCCTCTTCCTCTTCGCCAACACTTCTTTGCTTGAACTGGACTCTGGGCTCTGCTTCTTCATCCAACCCTTGTAGATATTTAAACAAAGGAAGGCATCCATTGTTGCGTACATGATATGATCTTCATCTATTGTCTTAGACTCCCATGCATGATGAAACTCGTGGTGAGGTTTCTTCAGTTTAGTGTACGAAGGATCAATCATGGCTGCTGCCAGGGTAATCATTGAAGGCTGAGAGGAGGACACCAGGCTTACCTTCTGTAGATCAAAGGGCTAGCCTACAACGAGGCGTATCCGACCCAGGACATCCCTGTCATTCCTAAAGTCTACAGTAATTAATTTCACTCTTTCGTCCTTGAGGAAGTTCTGAAAATCCAGGCACTCAACATTGGCATGGCATATGTGGTAGACCAAGCACACACTGTGTATGCAAACCTAGATCACGGTGAGCTTCTTCTTCTATGCCTCCTTTAGAATCTTCTCGCTTTCCAGGACTGTGGTGTACTCAACATCTAGCCCAGCAACCCACTCATCCTTTGAACTGTTGAACATGCATAGGAAGCGAGCAAGGCATGCTTTCACCATCGTGGATCCACGGGTGTAGATGACGATGAACTCATCGCCGGTGAGGGCTCTAACCTGGTACTCAGTAGTGACCATGGAGATTTGGGAGGCCATGGATTTTGGAGGAGGGTTAGGAGAAGTTGAACTGGTGTAATGTGAAAGGATGGGACGACTGGGATCGAACTATTGTAAGGTAGAAGACGAGGCGTGGGGTTGTTGGCTTGCCCGATGGTTAAATTGCTGCAAGCTCCCAAAGAGTTCTGGGGTACTATGCAGGACCCACTAGATGTCATGTCTACTAGACCCATATCGTAGGCCTGATGGTATAGCTTCTGCCTATTCGCATGCCATGCCGATGCGTGGATGTAGCTTCACTTAATTTTGTCAACCGTTGCGCCTCCCATGACCTTCACCTCCCTCGCGCGGTCGCGCCCTTTGAGACTTCGACCGGCTATAAATGAGCAATTTTTTTGCCTACTCCGCATGCATGATACTCCCTCTGGTCCTTTTTAATTCCATCAACCGTTTGCAAAATTTTTGACCAAATTTATACTAAGAATATCAATATCTACAATACTAATTATAATGATTATACAAACTATGTTTTATAATGAGTATAAAAATATTGATTGGACATTGTGAATGTTGATGTACATTTTTCTATAAGTTTCGTCAAAGTAGAGGTACATTGACTTCAGACAGAACTTAAATGCACAATTCAGACTAGTTCCTCCGTCCAGGTGCGTGCCATGTCCTATCTAGTCATCACAACAAGGTTAGATATTAGAGTGCTACTACCTCCCTTCTAGTTTAAAGGGCTCGACTTAAAAATTTCACCTACTCTTACCAACATAGAGGCGGTGGAATAGTTTTTGTAGTGGTTTCTAGAGTGTGGACTCCATCTTCAGGAACCTTCGCCGCCGCCGGCAAGAATGCAAGGAGATGAACTAGAAAGGAAATGAGGCTGGAATGAGTAGTTCCGTATTTTATACAGTGGCTGAGGTGGGTAAATATCTGCTATACCTCCGGTGGCAAGGCCATGTCTCTATGCACACACATCTCAGCCGTTGGTTCCAAGTAGGTCGAACGGCTCACATTGTCCAAAGGTAGACATACCATCACCACCAACTAAGATTTTTATAGGAGTGGTCATGCATGCATGTGGTGTAACTAATGCATCGGTTTACACAATCTATTATGTACTTAAAACAGAAATAAAACAAACCATTACATGCGTCCACATAGATTAAATTATTTTGATTGTTTATTTTATCTTTTAACGGCTGAGATTAAAAGATGGAAACGTTACGTAAAAATATGTATACATGTACAAGTAGTAAAACATGCCACGTACAAACAACGCACATAGGTTCCATCCGAACGTCAACTAGCCCGCAGAAACAGAAAAAAATATCTTTCAATCAATGGGTCAAGGAATCAAAAATAATATGAAACCTAAACAAATAAGGACAACGATTGGACCTAACCAGATCTCACATGAGAAACTTCCAAAACAGGAACCATGACACGAAAAAAGACCGATATGCTTTCTACACGGTCACAACCACCTCAACCCACACACCTCCACCCATATATAAAAGAGTACAGCCGGCCGCAGAAGCACACACCCAAAGAATTAGAAGTCGGCAAACACGTCACACGCGACTAGGCAACTCGACGTCGACACGAAAAGCCACCTCCAGCCGCTTCACTTGACGTCCGATGAAGTCACGCCAAAGCACGCTCAACGCATGACGAGGCCACGCCCAGCTACTCCAATCGACATCGGAAGAAGGCACGCCAAAGCACTTTTGGCCTGAATCATCAGATAATTTAGTAATTGTTATTAACAGTCTTATTTTCTCTAGATAGAATCTTTATAAATACGGTATCAATTGACAAATTGTTCCCTGTTAATATTGAAGGCAAAACACTATGGCATGCAACAAGTTGAGCGACTTAAATACAAGGGGACATAACTGGAACATTCAAGTAAAACAAATGTGAATGTGGGATTCAGTCAATCCTACCACCGATGAGCTTATTAGCCTAGATATGATACACGTGCAAAGTAACATCACAAATCGACCAAATAATTAGTGCGGAGATCCTAGACAAAGATGACGATCCAGATGGATATGAAACTGTGGAAAATTTCATGATGCACGGGCCTTGCGGAGGGTCAAATACAAAATCACAATGCATGATTGACAATAGACTCACTAAGCACTTCCCAAAAGGATACAATGTCGATACCACAAACGATGAGGATGGCTTTCCAGTATATAGAAGGAGAGACAATGGAAGGAAGATCAAAAAGGGAGGAGCAATGCTCAACAACAGATTTGTCATACCCTACAACCGAAACCTTTTGGCCAATTCCAAGCTCATGTAAATGTCGAGTGGTGCAACAGGCCAAGGTCAATCAAGTACCTACCTATTTAAGAACATCCGTAAAGATGACGACCCGGTAACAACCTTACTAAAGGGAAGAGATGCGGCAAATGACTATGATGACATCAAGAAATACCTAGAGATGAGATACATATCAACAACTGAAGCATGCTGGTAGACATTCCAGTTTGATCTACACCATCATGATCCACCAGTCGAGAGACTACCATTCCACATTAAAAATGAGCAAGAACTTATTTTTCCGGACTCGACTGACATAGAGAAGATAGTAAGAAGGCCAGGATCCACGAGTACTAAGTTCACTGAGTGGATGGAGGCAAACAAAATACATGAGGCAGGAAAAGAATTAACCTATGCAGAATTACCATCAAACTTTGTATGGAAAAGCAAAACCAAAACCCGAGGAGCAGAAAAGGGGTTTCACTATTGTGGAAGAATCTACTATGCACACCCTACAAGTGGAGATAGAGAAACTAATGAGGCAAGCAAGAAAAACACTAAAGGACTATCCAGACATAGAACTACGAAATGCTACAGAACTTGAACAACCTGGGAACATAATGATAAACGAAGAACTTAGCTACGACACAGAGGCACTAAAAGAATGAGCACAAAACCATAATAAGCAATGTCAACCACGGAGAGAAAATGACCTTTGAAGCAATAATGGAATCAGCTGAGAAAGGACTTGGAAAACAGATATTTTGTAGAAGGCTACGGTGGCACAGGCAAAACTTACCTATGGAAAGCAATTACAATGAAGCTACAATCAGAAGGAAAGAAAGTGATTTAGGTAGTATCAGCTGGCATTGTAGCTTTGCTCCTATAAGGTGGAAGAACAGCGCACTCAAGATTCCACATTCCAATAAATACCATGGAAGAATCAACATCTGAAATAAAACAAGGATCACATTTGGCTGAACTGGTAAAGAAAACCTCGGTGATATTATGGGACGAGGCTCCTATGACAAACACTGCTTCGATGCACTAGAAATAAGCCTTAGGGATATTCTAAGGTTCACAAACCAAAATAGTGACTAAAGGCCATTTGGTGACATGACAGTTGTGCTAGAAGGCGACTTCAGACAAATACTTGAAGTGATAACAAATGGAAAGAGAGAGCAGATAGTAAATGCCTCGGTCAAAGGTCATACCTAACGGATGTACTTTTAAATATTTTTATAACTAAAAACATGCGGCTAAAGTTTGTCAAAAGATCCAATACAAAAGCAAAATGTGGCCGAATTTGCAGAATGGATCAAATTGCGATGAAAAAAATGATCAAGGAGATGATTTGGTAAGAATACCTAAAGACCTACCTCTACTTAAAGGATAAGACCCCAAAGAAGAGATAGTAAAAATCACGTACCCAAACTTGCAGCAAAACTATCGTAACAGTGAATTTGTCGAAGAAAGAGCAATACTGTGTCCAAGGAATGAAATAGTTGAGAGAAGATAAATTACTACATAATGAGCTAAATACAAGGTGAAGAGATGACATACCTATACTTGGACACTGTATGCAAGGCAACAATGAATTACAACACAATGGAGAATATGTGTCCAACAGAGTTCCTCAACAACATGACCTTCCCAGGAATTCCAATCCACGAGCTAAAACTGATGGTAGGTTTGCAGGTGTTGCTCCTATGGAACATCAATCAAGGGGCAAGTTTATGCAATGACACAAGAATGACTATGACACAGCTGGGAAAATGGTACATTGAGGCACAAATATTCACAGGAACACACGTCGGTGACAAGGTATACATACCTGAAATCATTATATCACCAAGCGACTTCAAGTGGCCCTTTGTGCTGAAAAGAAGGCAATATCCTCTATCAGTTTATTTTGCAATGACCATAAATAAAAGCCAATGTGAATCCCTAAAGAAGGTGGGCCTATATTTGCCTAAGCAAGTCTTCTTCCATGGGCAACTATATGTGGCATTATCAAGAGTCACATACAGAGAAGGATTAAAGGTGTTGATTGACGACAAAGAGGGCCCAAGCAAAGATAGCGCAAAGAATATATATAGTATACAAAGAGATCTTCTAATTTTAGAAGATCTCTTTGTAAATCATGACCTTAGTAAGAACATGACAATGCATATTATTATTGCCATACACTGCTTTCATGCATACAGATGTTAACAAGTGTGTGCATGTAGCTTCCTTTCTGTATGACGACAATCAATCGGTACGTATTAATTTAAAAATATATACTACATTAAAGATGAAAAGGTTACGTAAGACATAGAGCGCGTACAAAGTAGATCATTGACACATCTACAAGGGATTCCACTTCCAGCACAGTAGCGAAAGAAGTATATATTAGAAAATATAAAAAGCTACAGTTTAGGAAATAATTCAAACTCAGGTCATCGCGCTGCAAGCATATGGGCCGGACTAGTACACCAGGTGTTCGTTGCAGACAATGCAAGAGATAAAGCTATATAACATTGAGCCAGTCCATTGCAATTGATCCAAAGTAGAATAGGGCATAGTATTAGGTACTGTAGTGAGTACCAGTACTATGATCACTCAAGCAAGTTGTCTCGCATTGATATGACCCTACGCTGCTGGCATGTGTCTCGCAAGTCAAGCGGCGTGTTGTAGTCATCATCACCTATCCACTTCCCGCAGCACATATTCGCTTCTCCATCTTTGTCCGCACATAATCGTCCAATCTTCCATCCCCGCTAAGGCGCCTCGCCCCTCTTCCGAAACCCAAGCACTAAAAATGGCAGAACTGAGCAGCGTCCGCCAAAAGAGTGGCTGGAATTCGCCCCCATAGAGGTAATCAAGCTCATTGTTTCGTGTGTGGACAATCTCAGTACCTTGCCTCTCGCCACATGCTCGTCGGGGTTGTACCGTTTACTCAAAGCCCTCAGGCCGGAGCTTTTTAAGCTAGCTCCTTGCTTGCTGATGCCACCTGATCTTCAGAAACGGCGTGTCACATAGCATAACGATCATAGAGTGGCGAGCATCAACCCCCTTGACTGAGATCCGATCCCCGTCACCCTCAACTACATTAACGGTATGTACTAGGTCGGCATGAGCACATCTTGGATGGTGCTCGTCGACGGTTGCGACAGCTGGATGCTCGTGGAGGTCTACACCCGGCGATTGACCCCCCTTCCTTCGATTAACACTGCACTACTTTGGTACTGCAGCCCATAATACTCGAAATCTTACAGTAGCCAACATGATACTAAGTTTGATTTGCTCAAGGTTGTAATCTACCAAGTGCCCACAAGATATGCGAATTATAAAGACATCAAGCTAATTGCGTTCTTCAACCGCGGTCTCACCTATCAGACAGGTCACTACGGTAAGTGGATAAATCTGCACGTCCATCGCAGGATCATACATCCTCCATGGTTCTCTGATGCCATTGAACACAAGGGCTTCATTTATGCTGTCGACTCCTTCTATGGTTGCACGTATTGCTGGCCTACTCCAGTCATCACTACAAACGGTTGTTACAGCAGTATGTTACTTTCCTATGATATCATGATGGCTTGCTTATATTTACTGTCAACATTTACTGAAAAAATATTCATGCTCATAACATGATGTTCTTAAGATTGACTACATTAAGAGCCCTTTTTATTGGACTCCAACTTGATATGATGTTGTAGGCCGCATGGTGTCCCTACCCTTCCTAATCCCAGAACCTTTCAAAGAAAAGCGGCAAGGCAGTT
This sequence comes from Triticum dicoccoides, assembly GCF_002162155.2. NCBI lineage: Eukaryota > Viridiplantae > Streptophyta > Magnoliopsida > Poales > Poaceae > Triticum > Triticum dicoccoides. Next base: position 290,394,069 of record NC_041384.1, read on the forward strand.
GCAGGTGGTTCCTGGCTTGATCAGACGACGGCGAACGATTGATGATCATTCGCATGTACCGGACGTGGTCACTGCAAGGTCTTTGAGCAGGATCCCAGCTTCTCTGGGCCTTCAGGAATTATTGACTGGAGGCTGGTAAGTATCCTTGGTACACACTCTCTATTTCTCAGACTGAATTATCCAATTAACTAGGAGATAACCGACGAAAAGGATCATGATGGCAGCGCGGTTTCTTTCATCAGGCAAAACTGTGTGTACACAGCGTACCATGCATCTTTGCATGCACCATACCTTGATATGTGCCGCCATGTTCTGCAGCCCAAAGTAGGAGAGAGGGTTGCAATTGTTAGACATCGTCCTACTGGCTAGAGTTTCCCCCGTCAGGCACCCATCTGGTTCGAGCCGTCAGCCAATCTCCACAGCTTAATAAATAGTAACGTCTAATTAAGCCAGTTAGTTAGATGCGTACACTTGGTGTAGTAGGATCTTTATTTAGTTTGATGCATACACTTGTTCTTTCTTGGTAGCCCTTTTGTAATGATGGCTAATGTTTGGTTTGGAAGAGAGAGATGCATCTTTACTCTTCTGGCCTGCTTACTGCTTCTGTTGCACCCCCAGCACTGGTTGTTGTTGTTGTTTTCAATGTACAATCAGTAGTATATATCATCTGTTGGTTGAATAAATGTGTTGTTTGAACGACAAACACAATGTTTTGGAAGTCATTGCACGATCCCATCCTTTAGTGCCCCGTACCATACATAGCGCATACTATTTTTGGTACGGAACACATTTTCCACCTGTTGATAACATCCAGCCCACTGATGAAGGCCTAATAGAGGAACCCATAATTAACTAGAAGGGAGGGTCTCACATGAATCCGGCCAAGTTACATGCTCATAGTCCCATAAACATAAATAACTAACTAAATAAATGAAGCTAAATGCCCATGCACCAGTTCTTTAAATTCACTATTTAATAAGAGGATATTATTTCCTATGCTAGTGTCGTTACATTCAGTCAATATTATTCTTACGTAAAGATAGCAACCAGTCTTCTTCCTCCCACCATTTTCTTCCTACAACCAGCGGACCCATGCAAATCATAGTTAACGTCATAAATAGTTCCGGTCCATTTTTATTTTTCAATAAGAATGTCCAACCCATCGCAGAAAATTGGCGACAACACTTTATCCTCCGCCTTGGTGCTCTCGCTGTGGCGCCGCCGTCCGGCCCTGTCAACATAGTGAATCGGGAGAGGACTGTAGTTGTGAGTATGATAGTACAGACCCACTAGGTCCACTCCCGACCACAAGCAAGCTCCTCTTTTACTACTCAGATGCACCCCTCGTTTTTTACTCCAATCCAACCTACTGATATCTGGGACCCACATCATTTTAAACGTATAGTCAATTAACGACAGAATTGCACAACTTTTTTCTGAGGATTTGTTTGGAGGAGCAGGCTATAAACTGGGTTGTGCAGTCTTGGTGGCCCGTCTTACAACATGACCACCCCAGCAGTTTTTTCTTTCGAAAAGTAGGTAGCCCACTATTTCTTTTTGCAAAATACCCAAGCTAGGCCTATTTTTTCTCCGACTTACTAGGCTGTAAATCTTTCAAGAAGAGGAGGGATGCAGTCCGGCCTAACCAAATAATATGATCAGTATCTGTTAAAAGTAATATCAACGGGGTTGAAAATTCCAAAAAAATATAGCAAATGGGAAATTAGTTTCTTTTTTTGTTTTTGTTCCTCACTGATATTTTATATTTCATTGGATTTTAACATGACATAGTACTAATTTGTTTTTAAATTTGTTTTAGTATGGCTACTAATTTTTGGATTAAGAATATTTTGTTCCCCAGCAAAAGTTTTTAACCCCGGTACTGACTAGAAAATGGGCAGCAATTCTAAAAATGGAAAATGGGCTGCAGGAAATTCCATATGAATTACAAAATGAGTAAAAATTATAAAAATCATACCAAATGGGTTGTACACGCGACAGATTTCGAGTCTGACTTGTTTACGCAAGGCTTTGTCAGTTAACACAAGATTCTAGCAGCAGTGACTGTTGGATGTCCATCCAACGGCTGCCATGCTTCTTCAATCTCTGATCTTCCTACTCCAGCCACCAAAACCAGCGTCGGTGGGACTGCCTGCTCCCTCCTCCCGTGGCTGGCCGTGTTGCCGCCAGGCCATCCCTCTACCTACCCGCATATCCTGTTATTTTCTGGCAACGTCAGCCTCACCCCGCAGCTAACCAGTCAGCACTCATACTCCCCTCAGCGTGGGCATCCACTGCTACGTCTTCCCCGGCTCCATGTCATTCCCTTCCTAGGCCTTGTCGTCGTCCACCGCCCTGGTGCTCTCGGCGCGGCGTGGTCAACATGGTCAATGAACGACATCCATCGGAAGTGGATGGTACATGGAGAGGCTGACAGCTGGTTCCACGGCCGCACACAAGGAAACGCCTCCTTATTACGCACAAAATAATGATTCGTCCACCTGACAGCTGGGACCTACCAGAAGGGCCGCTATATTTCGCAAAAAATGTTCCTCCTGCTGACAGCTCGGACCCGCTAGCTATATCTTCGTAGGCACGAAAGTGCCTCCTTATTACACAGAAAAAAATGAATACTCCCCCTGCTAGCTGGGACCCAGCATAGTGGGAGCCTGACTTGTGGGCCTACTAAGTTGACAGCACCGAGGGCTTTGTCAACTTAGTCAATATGAACGATTGTAGATCCAGTGATCGTATGATGTCCATCCAACGGCCATAGTGCTTCTTCAACCTCTGGTCTTCTTGCTCCAGCCGCCCAATGCAGCGCCGATCATGCTGCCTGCTCCTGCCTCCCGTGGCCGGCTGAGCTGCCACGGAGGCCTCACCACCCCCTACTACTCCCACTACTGGCTAGGCCCTGCGGCGACGGCAGCCTCACACCGTAGCTGAACCAGTGAACCCACATACTCCTCTCTGCATGGGCATCCACTTCCGCGTCTTCCCCGGCTCCGCATCGTCCCCTTCCTAGGCCTCGCCATCGTCCACCACCATGGCGCTCTCGGCGCGGCGTGGTCATCGTGGTCAAGGAACGAATTCCATCGGAAGAGTACTATACATGGAGAAGCTGACAGCTGGGTCCACGGCCGCAGCAAGGAAGTGCCTCCTTATTACGCAGAAAATAATGATTCCTCCACCTGACAACAGGGACCCATCGGATGGGCCACCGTATTTTGCAAAAAAACGTTTCCCCATGACTGCTAGGACCCACCAGCTATATCTTCGCAGGCAAGGAAGTGCGTCCATATTACGGGCAAAAAATTGATTCACCCCCTAACAGCTGGGACCCACTAGCTACTTCTTCGCATGTAGGTACATACTGGTCGATTGGTATGTCTGCAAGCTGCAGCGATGAACCGTGGCCGTGTAAGGAAGGGCACGTGTCGTAGTAGAGGTGCACACGTGTCATAGTAGAGGCGTGCAGGTAGCATGTCATGTAGTCCCATTAATATCATGTACACGTACGTACAGTGGCCAGGGTGCAACAAAGTAAATACAGCCATGTACGTACATACGGGCGGGGTCTCGAATGCCTACTCAGACATATGTATGGCTAGGGCTCGTGTACATGGCTGTGTCGCAATGGAGAAACTGTGTCGTCATCGTGTTCATGGGAAGGCAACGGAATGCATCGTGTTCATCGGGAGGCAACAAAATACGTCATGTTCATTGGGCGCCAACCGGCTTGGATGGAACAGCCGATCGAAACGAGGCCTGGCGTACCGCAGAACGGGGGAAACAGCCTTGTGTTCGACCGGCCACGGTCGAAACGGGATCCTGTTCATCGGGAGGTGTCTAGCTTACCGCAAAACAGAGGAAACAGACTTCTCTTGGACCTCCTATGGTAGAAACGGGGTCCTGTTGATCGGGAGGGCTGTGGCATACCGCAAAACGGAGGAAACGGACTTGTGTTGGAGCGCTACGGTCTAAATGGGGGTCCTGTTCATCGGGAGGGGTGTGGCGTACCGCAAAACGGGACTCCACGGGATACTGTTCATCTCCACGGTCGACTGCCTCCAGCCTCCACGGGCTACTATTCATCCACCGTCGACCTCCTCCATCCTCCACCTGCGACTGTTCATCCATGGGCTCTTGTTGATCCAGCCTCCACTTCTCCTCCACCGGCTACTGTTCAACCAACCCTCTCCACAGGGTCCTGTTAAACCACCCCTCGATGGGCTACTGTTCATCCAGCTCTCCACAGGGTACTGTTCAACCAGCCCTCCACGTGGTCCTGTTCATCCAGCCCTCCACGGGGTCCTGCTCATCCACCCCAACCGACTCGATCGGGGTCCTGTTCATCCAGCGGCAACGACCTATACTACCACGGGGTCCTGTTCATCCAACCCCCCCATCAGAAACTATTCATCCAACCCCCCAACAATGCTCACTATTCATCTAGAGGCGACGTCGATCGGCTTCAGTTAGCAGCAGTAGCGAAGGAATTGCTCGATCGGGTTCAGTTAATAGCCATCGATCAATCGCTCGGGTTCAGTAACGCGTAGCTTGGAGTGCAATTGCTCGGGTTCAGTTAGGCGAATGCCTCGCTAGGGTTCAGTTAGATCCCAACGCCTCGCACCCACGCGCGTACGTGTATGAGAGAAACATGTATCGCTCGGCCCCTGACGACCCACCATAACCGGGAACTCCCCAATATTTTGCTCGCCCTTGCTTCTACCATGGTTTTTTCTGTCATGGATGGCCCAAAGAATGTCATGCAGCTGCATATCTGGCCTGCCCAGGACGAAAAGCCCATTTTTTGTCATAGAAGTAGGATCCCACGACATCTATGATGATACCAGGTTTTGTCCCAATTATCGTCCTAGAAGTGTCATAAGCATGACAGAAAAAATCCGTTCGGCCAAAATGTCACGGATGTGTCTTTTTTTGTGGTGATGTTGAGGGGGCTATGGAGAGAAAGACATATTGAGTGTGTGTGAGCGAGGTACAGAGAAACAACAAGTGTGTGTTTGTGTGTGTGTGTGTGTGTGTGTGTGTGTGTGTTTGAGAGAGAAGCCAATTGATAGATTAAGATCAAGATCGAGTTGTCAACCTTCTGCTGTCATTGTTGGGGAGGTGGGGAGGGGGAGGGAGGGAAATACGTATCGATATTGTGCACACGGTAGGCATAGAGGCACAATGAGTGAGTGTGTGTGTGTTTGAGAGAGAAGCCAGTAGATAGATTACTATCAAGATCAAGGTGTCACCCTACTCCTTTGGTGTTGGGTAATGTGTCTGTGTGTGTGTTTGTTTGAGAGAGAAGCTAGTAGATAGATTAGTATCAAGATTGAGGTTTCACCCTACTCCATTGGTGTCAGGAAGTGTGTGAGTGTGTCGGTGTGGGGACGGGGGTGGGGGCGGGGGTGGGGGCGCAGTGACACTTAGATATAGGTAGAAGGAGTTTGTGTGATACATCTCTATATTAAGGGATAGGTAGATAGCATGTGTTCGAGGCATACTTAAAGCATCACGGAGGTAAACAAGTGGTGTGCATGCAAGTGCCGGTAAAAAAATGAAGAGACAAACAATGTTTGCATGTGTGTATGTGTGTGTATGTGTGTCTGAGCAAAATCTCAAAACAAAAGGTGCTTCGCTGGAATCCCATTGTATTTATTCGTATGGTTCCAGGACTCGAGTTAACCTTAGGCATATGTGTGTGAGACATAGTTATACTTTGAGACATTAGTGGCGGTGGTTGGCGGAATTAAAGGGGTGGGCCTGTTTGACAGAGAGAGCGTGTGTGTTTCTGTGTGAGATACTTGTAGGACGGGGATAGAAAGACGAATTCTAACCTTAACAGAGGGAGAGAAATACACGAAGTGCACGTATGTGATTCCGATGCCCGCGGAGAAATGAGATATGTGTGCGTGTGAGTGAGATTGCACAATTCATTCACGTATCACTATCTAGCGATCGTGGACGTGCTTCGCTTGAACATAAATCAATATCTACTTCATATCGTGGCCAAAGATACAATATCGATTCAACTCTATAAAGATTGGACACTCACATATCACATTTTTTTTCAAATAATCCTTTTCAATTGTGCATGTCAAAGTTACAGTGATGTTTCTTCAAACAACCACTCTAGCTATCATGTACATGTACCATTGTTAGTTTTGCATTCAAATTCATTAGCCTTGGGCCTTTTAAGGTTCTATTATGAAGAATTATATGTAATATTCATATATGAATTCAATGGGTATGCAATTTATGAAATGGAGGCCATGTAATCATATGAGGTAATAGTTTTATGTAGCGGACTACAATATCAATTTCTTTTGTGGGACTACAATATCCATTTCTTTTTGTGTGCCTCTACAATAACACACCAATGTATTATGTCCAAAGTAAATAACCAATGACACTAAATTATATATTTACATGAGAAATACATTGGCTGGGTGTTTGATCCTTTTTTGTGTGAACGTGCCTCTACACCTGTACGATTGGTCGTGCTCGTCTGAACATCCAAGTTATCAGTGCATCGTCCCGAGTTATTGTCTTTTTTCTGGGGTGGACTTCATACCAGTTATTAACTATTCACTTATGCCCCGTGTACACAGTCTCACTTGACCTTCCTCCTAGCACTAACCAAAATTAGTTGAAACTGGATACGAACGATCCCGCGGGGGGCAAAATCTCCTGCCTCCTTCTAAAATTTCCGCCACCTAGTATTTAGCATGTGATATTCACCTTTTGCCCATGGTGCACGGAGAACAATAGTTACAATACGACTCTCATTTACATAATAGGTCGGCGCTGCTTTGGTAACTTCCGGTTCCCCCCACCACACGGCGCCCCCATTTCCTCTCCCCCTCCTACAAAAATGACTACTCCACAGTACCAGAGCATCTTACATAATGTCATCCATACTTCATCAGCCTTTCTACCCCTCCCCTCTTGGAACCCTAGACTTCTTATCCACCGGCATAGAAGAGCCCATTCACTGCCAGCGGTGTCCACGTCATCGGATCTACTTCTACGACCGCATCTAACACTCCACCTCCCCTAGAAACAAGTAGACTACTCATCCACCACTGTACAACAACCCATTCAGTGCCAGCCTTGTACAAGGCGTCGGATCTACTTCGCCAGTACTCTACCAGAGCCGCTTCACCGACACCATCCTCAACCCTACCGGAGTAGCTTCGCCTATACCATTCTCAACCCTACTGGGCCGCTTTGCCAACGCCCAAGTCCACGGCCTCAGATCCGCTTCATCGCCCCCTCATCTAACCAACCGGAGCAGCTTCTGATGCCCCGTCCACGGCCGCAGATCCGCATCATTGACACCATCCTGAACCCAACCACCGGAGCAGCTTCACCGACGCCCTTGTCCACGGCCTCCGATCCGCTTCGCCTACACCATAGTCCACCCTACCGAAGCTGCTCCGCAAACACCCTACTAAATGGTTCTAGATCTCCTTACTGGACCTCGATAGCCAGCGTAACATCATCACCCTTGACGTTTCTAACCTCATTCACACCGTGTCGTGGAAACGTCACGGCAGATGTCCTAGTGTGAGGACTTAGTTGTGAGGCCAACACATCTTTCTAGTAGCTTGAGAGGGGTTGATCGGGATGAGAGACGCAGGGCGGATCAACGCACAAGACAAGGATTTAGACAGCTTCGGGCCCCGGGAAACATCATCCGGTAATAGCCCTACTTGTTGTTTGTGGCTAGGTCTTATTATGATCCTCATGGAGTCTCCGCATAAGCCGGCTCTCCTTATTGTGTCTAGCCCTAGAGATTATCTTCCGTTCCTCTCCTGGGGTGCCCTGCCCCTCCTTATATATGTTGAAGGGGCGGGTTACATGACTAGTCCTATTAGGATTAGGATTACTCTATTACAAGTGGAGTCCTAGTCTTGCTTCCTTTGTAGGAGAATATTCCTTATGCCTTTCTCTTAAGCTGGCCCACCATCACATGAACTGGCTTTCTAGGCCTTGGGCCTTGTCATCCATCTAAGCCACTGTTGGGGTCATCAGTAAGTCACCAAATACTCGTCGGGTCTCTGTGAGCCGCCAAGTACGGCCGGGTGATACTTCCGGCCGGGGCATACCGCGGGGTATATCCCTGACATCAGCCCCCAGTTTAATTTGGATTTATCCATGTTAAACTGATCCTGCAAATCAAGATCAACTTTGATAGATTACACGCGGGGTCAAAGGTTCTTCCGAGCCGGCATTTGATCATTGTTAAGTCCTTGTCATTTCCTTGTTAATATGTACATGTCCATGACCTCATAGTAAATCTTCATTAGCAGATATGTTTCAACTTTGTCAACGCAAAAAATCCAGATACTTCTTTTAAAAAGTCTGGGTCAATAGGCCAGCTTCAGAGTCAATTTGATGACATTGGTCTCTTGTAGAGAAATATTGTGAATAATAATCCACTTGAGTCGGCTTCCAAAGCGCTGGCTTAAGAAATATTGGTCTTGAAATACTCATATGATATTCAGCCAGTTTGAAGATGTAGAACTTGTCGGTTCAATATTACCAAAATTGTCAGTTTATAAATATTGATGGCATCGAGTCATAATTGTTGCCGACGCCGGGTAATAATTATTGATGACGCCGGGCTATGATTGTTGCAGACACCAGGTCATAATGATTGGTGACGCCGGGCTAACTTGATTTGCTCAAAACTGAGAATTCAAAAGTATTTCTCCATATATCTGTGTTACCTGTAGCCCCCAAGTGCCGGGTTGTTATGCTTGCATAAACCTGGGACTTGTAATTGTCTTATGCTCACAAAAACTTCAACCGGTGTAGCCCCAAGGGCCAGGTCATTATGCAATAATGAGCAAGGACTTTGTAGATGTAGACTTGAGCAGCAACATGTAGCCCCCAAGGGCCGGCTCAGTAAGATAATATTGAGCTGGGACTTTATATATATTTCCTTGAAAAGAATATCATATGCTGTAATCCTCTCCATGGGGCTCGAACCCACGTCCATAAGGTTAAGAGCTTTGTACTCTTCCAACTAAGTAGTGGACCTTTCAATATAATGGATTTAGGACTTGTGTACCTTGAATTGTTGACAGGAGCAATTGGTAGCCCCCAAGGGCCGGCTCATTACAATGTGATGAGTCGGCTCTTCAATAAGGCCAGAAAAATGACTTTGCATTAGCCACCAAGTGCCATGGTGCATGTTGGCAGTGACATGGGACTTTGCATATTTGATGTGATCTTAACTTGAATAATGTAGCCCACAAGTGCCGGGTCGTAAGCCTACAGCGACTCGGGACTATTCCCTCCATTGTAAAAATAAATCATATACATTGATAAAATAATATCCATTGCGCTGAAGCGACTTTGAAAACCTCAATCGTAATATTGGTTATTGATAACCATAATAAAAATCCAGCCATGTTGGTTATTAAAGATTTGAATAATATAACCCGGTTTGAAAAACCAGTTCCTGTGATATTGAATCGTACTGCCGGTTTAGGATACCTGTGTAGTAAGGGTGATAACCCAATCTTTAGAAGCCAAAAATCTTCCAAATGTTTATGACTATCATATATGGCGACTTATCATCAAAAGTCAAGCCGGGTTAATCGAAACCACATATATGCTTCGGATATGAACAAAAATTCTCAAGACAAATTCAAAAGACTGCTTTCAAAATATTGAAGCAAAATAGAAAAAAGAATTTGAGGCTTCTGATTCGAATACGATCAGCAAACCGGACGGGTTAAGATAGAATTCGAATACGATCATGTTGCCCCCAGTGGCTTTGGCGTTGCGCTGATCAAGAGGGTACTGACAGCTATGTTCTCTTTGGTTCGAATACGACCTATGTTTGAACAGGAAACCCCCAAATGACCTTGAGAGGTTTTTAACGACCCTGATTCGAATACGATACAAGTCGGACCCAAAAGGGGTTAAGCTGTGATTTGAGTACAATCAAGAAGCCCCCTAGTGAGTTTAGCATTGTGCCGATCAAGAGGGTACCGACAACTATGTTTTCTTTGGTTCGAATATGACCTATGTTTGAACAGGAAGCATCCAAATGACATATTCGTGAGTTGTGCTTGCCGGGTACCTATGTTTACGTTATGCGGTGCATCCAACTCTCTTTGGTCCCTGTAATTTTTCTAAGAACTCGAACTTGCAAGAGATTAATTCTTTTAAACCGAGATTTTAAACTGGATATTGAGAGCTTTCAAAGCTTTGTGGGAGATAGATTTACCTTGAACCGGATTTTGAAACGGAATCCTTCGTGATAACCCGGAGTTCTTCTATTGAGCCGGAACTTTATGATTGTCAATCCCTTTTTTAAGACAGAAATTTTCTGACGGCCTTTAAATTTTCACCAACAGGGCAGTAGCCTCCAGGGCCGGGTTATTTTTCCCTCCAATGACCCAGAGTTCTTGAATTTTGCTGAAACTGGCAACATTTGTTGTGTCCTGTTGTCATAGCCCCCGAGTCTCAAGGTGACTCGAGGAGTTGGCTTGACATTCTCCATAATTGACAGTGATATAAACTGATATGAGTCATTCAACAGCTTAGTGATATAACAGTCCCTTTGGCAGTAAAAATCTTGTCCTACATTAAAGAACTTGCAAGGCAGAGTAATTGCTCTTTTTAGGGAAAGCAATATGTAATATAAAAATATATTGGATGGATTTCACCTGATACGTTAGGCCAGTAGTTACCCACCGCAAAGTTGATGATCACCACGGTGAAGCTTGAAATCAACCGTTGTTGAGCCGATCAAAGGGGTAGATAGACGAGCCGGCCGTGGTGTTGTAAGCCGGCGCGGACGGACGAATTAATTGCAGGAGCGATAAGCAACACAGACGGAGAGTCAATCGCGGGCGCGATCTCGGTGAGTTGACGTAGATAGAGCTGCATGGGCGGCGGCTTGCGCACACCCATTCAACAGCAAGCGGGCGGAAATGCTAGGGCGTGATAACGCTAACGCACCCTCCATAGGCACAGTATGGCACCATCTTTTTGATAATCATTGTCCTGCACAAAATATATTGTGGACCAAAGTAATTGTTGTTTGATAAAAAGCAATGTGTCAAGAAAATATACTTAGATGAATATCACCTGATTTATCCGCACGACCGAGGATCCATAAGTAGCGTCAGGATATAACCTTTTAGAATTTTGATCATTGTAATTTGATAACTGAATCTCTAAAGGTGTAGTTGAAAGTCTTGAAACCTCTTCTCTGTTCTCACACTTGGAGTCAAGGGCAAATTTGAGAAGGTTGACCATACACAAGCTGCACTCCTTTTCTAATCATAATACCTACGTAACTTGGTGGATTTCCGTACTGCTTGCAAAAACTGAAAGGCCTAGCACGCAGCCATGTCATAAAGTGATTCAAACACCTCCAGCAATTGTAGAGGCTCGTCAACGGCTGTAGCGTCGAAAAAATCGGTAGGCCGGCTCAACGTGCCCCCGCGGATACAACAAGGGCGGTTCAAAGCATTGAAATAGGGGCGGCGGCTTTGTAGTTGTAGGCCGGTTCACCGGCGGAGACAGAGTCGCGGTCACAACAGCTAGGCCCGGCGGCAATTTGGAGCTAGGCCGGGCGTGGTTTGGAACTGACCGACCATAGAGGAAGCGGCTCGTCGGCGGTTTGCTTGCTGCGGGCAACTCGGTTGGGGCGGCTCGCAGCGCTCGGAGGACGGCGGTTTGGGAGGCTCGGCGGCCGGCGGCTCAAAAGTGCAGCGGCGGCGAAGGCAAGGCCCATGGCGCGGAGATGCGAGACCGCGGCAGAGGTTGTAGCGACCGGGTGTGAAGGACGGGGGCTGCTGGCTGGCGACTTGAAACTGGGCCATCTTGCGGAAAAACTGCGGCGGCTCAAGGTGTAACCCGGCCGGACTTAAAACATGACCGTCTTGCGACAAAGCTGCGGCGGCTCAAGGCGGAGCCAACACGAGGATAGAGAAGTGACGCGGGCGACTTGGCAGGCGAGCAGTTCAGCTTTGAAGACGGCCGGCAGAGACGTTGACATTCCACGATTCGACAGGGTGGCTCGGATGGCCGTAGTAAAAGCGGAGGCAAGCGGGCCCGCGGGGGTAACTCCAGCAATTCAAAGCAACGGCGGAGCGAGGTGGGTCACAGCATGGCGACTCGGAAGATGAACCTCAGCAGTGGAAAAACATTGTTATGATGACTTAAAAACAGCAGCTCAAAGGCGGTTCTGCTCCATGGAAAATGAGTGGTGGACCCTCAAGCATGATAGCAGCACGTGAGATGTACTGTTTGAACTAGTACTTTGACTGAATCTTTTCTTCAGGAAGCGGAGTAGCTAGAATTGATGGTGTAGCCATAGCGTCATGACTGATCAATTGTCCTTGGGAGTTGTAGCGAACCCGGATACAGAAATCAGTTGACACGTATAATTGGTGAAACAGTCTGCAACAATTCGTACATCTAACACTCGGATATGCCGAGGAATCTCCAAACTCGATCTCGGCGGCTTCCATCTTCTGTTGACCTTGGAGTAGAAAACGCCATAAATAAATTGTCTCGGACTCGGCGTATCCAAACGTCGGCGGACAGATCGCGTGCCACAGCAACAGCAAAGCGTATAACACATGGTTCATGTGAAATTTCCCACGCCGGCCTTTTGTCGGGCTAGAAAATTGCAAACTTCTCAAACCCTAGAAAAGATCCCTCCAAAAACTCAACACTACTGTGCGCAAGCCCCACAGTGGGTGCCAACTGTCGTGGAAACGTCACGGCAGATGTCCTAGTGTGAGGACTTAGTCGTGAGGCCAACGCATCTTTGTAGTAGCTTGAGAGGGGGTTGATCAGGATGAGAGACGCAGGGCGGATCAACGCACAAGACAATGATTTAGACAGCTTCAGGCCTCGGGAAACATCATCCAGTAATAGCCCTACATGCTGTTTGTGGCTAGGTCTTATTATGATCCTCGTGGAGTCGCCGCATTAGCCGGCTCTCCTTATTGTGTCTAGCCCTAGAGATTATCCTCCGTCCCTCTCTTGTGGTGCCCTACCCCTCCTTATATATGTTGAAGGGGCGGGTTACATGACTAGTCCTATTAGGATTAGGATTACTCTATTACTTTGTAGGAGAATATTCCTTATGCCTTTCTCTTAAGCCGGCCCACCATCACATGAACCGGCCTTCTAGGGCTTGGGCCTTGTCATCCATCTGACCCGCCGTTGGGGTCATCAGTAAGTCATCAAATACTCGTCGGGTCTCTGTGAGCCACCAAGTCCGGCCGGGTCATACCGCGGGGTATATCCCCGACACACCGTCTGGCAAGATGCCAAGCACCCGCCACGGCCTATGTACTTGTCACGTTTAAACCCGTCCAGCATCACCTACCTGATGTACTTCAAATATACTAACAGGCGTTGTTACATGTTATGCAGCTGGCAAAAACTACAAGGAGGATGTTTGTTCTAGATCTAACAGCTTGGCCAACCAAGATCCTAGACTGAGGCATTGCTATGATCTTGTAAGTGCGTCTCTCTCTCTCTCTCTTGTATTGCTGTGTGCGTTCCAGCGTGCTTTGCTAGGATTTTCGACCAGTAATCCCTTTTGTGCAGGCAATGAATTCCACTACTGGCTGCTAAATTAGAGATGTAGATGTCATACATGATACTCCCTCCGTTCCTAAATATAAGTCTTTCTAGAGATTTCACTATAAACTACATATAGAGAAAAATGAGTGAGTCTACACTAGAAAATGCATCTATATACATCTGTATGTGGTCCATATTGGAATCTCTACAAAGACATATATTTAGGAACAGAGGTAGTACATTACACAAAATCGTAGGTGGCATGTAGGAATTCCAGTGCACTACATTAGGCTCCCGTAGAATGCATGCTAGTCCAGTACACAGAGACATGTCTAGTTTATGGTACGCACACAATCGTTAATCGGTGGTTTAAATATGCGCAAGGGATATGCAATGTATTATGTAGAGATATCTGAAATTAGGTGTGTCAACTTGTAGATAGGGTTACACAATGAAAAAGTACAAGATTGCTTAGTACAAGATGTATGTGGCAATTTCATGGAACATCGCAAAAAAGGAGAGGCAGCGGTGAGCCTATATAGTGTGCTATGGTAGGTCACATTAGCCCAGTTCTTTTGCAGGATTCTCCCAGAATCTACCCCTCTCTAGCTTCTACTAGAATCTTTGACCCCCATTTGTTTTACAATCCGGGGCTCAAAGATTCTGCGAGAATCTGGGTAGGGTCAGATTCTGGGAGAATCTGGCAAAAGAACTGGGCCTCCATTGCAATCATCGTGACATGTTATTTGTATGTCAGTGTTGTTGGCCAAGTTTCTTAGGGATAATTATTTTGAGTTATCCGAAGAAAATAAGCACCTTTGAATATAAGCTCTAGATAATAAGCCAACTAGTTCTTTTCATTACCTGTCTTTTTGTCAGCTTCTGGGAACGGGGGTCCCCAGACTTGCCTGCGGCCCACGGCATGGCTCTGCATGCGGGCTCGTACAACCCATCTTCAGCAACAAGCATACAAGACCCTCGCGTGGGACCAAGCCTCGTGAGGCGGATGACACAAGACCTCCTCGGAAGCGGCCACACCAGGCTGGCTCGAGAGGGGCGGAGAGATCAAGGAAAGGCAAACCTTGTGAGGTTCCTATGACATGAGCCATGACGATCGAGACCAGGCGGGTGCCAGCGCGCAGAGTGTTCTTGTTTCCTCTTCTTTGCTAAGGAGGCAAGCACAGACGAAGAGTACCGAGGCATCAAGCAAAGGTTTCCATATCGGTGCAGCGAGACCAAGACCAGCAGGACGGCAGGACGGAGGTCACCGTGGAGCCCAAGGTGGCGTCACCACCAGAGCCTTTGGAAGGCGAAGACTGCTTTTGTCAGGATAACTTGTACTAGTTGTCCCCTTTCAAATTGGCCGGTGTTGGCTCCCTTCCCGCCCAATATTTGGGGAGAGGACTAGGGCCTCTATTAATAGGACTAGCAACCACCTATCTAGGGGATGGACCCGATCTTGAATCGGATCCATTCTATCCTTAGCCTCACACCCTCCAAGCGCAAGAACACCTCTCCTCAGGAGGTTGTTCTTCCCCTTGTAGTGTTCACCCTCAGCCCAGGAGGAAATCCACCACCACCACACTGGAGTAGGGTATTACACCATAACGGTGGCCCGAACCAGTATAAATCTTGTGTCCCTTGTGTTGAGAGTTCGTCGAGCTTGCCTTTGAGATCGTGCCGAGGTCGAGGGCATGAGTTGGTAGGCGGAGGTCTTTGCGCGCACCCCAGTGTTCGAACCTTAAGGGTTTTGCCGGGTCCCGAAATTCGACATTTGGCGCGCCAGGTAGGGGTGCGCTGGAGTTTTCCTTCCGTCGGTTCGCACTCCACCATCTTCGCGCCCATTCTCCATGGTTGGCGCCGCCCTTCTGGCTGGATCTACGAGTGCCCACAGTTGCACTTGGGGGCTCCGAGCCCATGCTCCCGCCTTGTGGCAGGTGCATTGGCCAACCAAGTTCAAGCCGGAGATGCCTCCGCACTACGACGGCGCGGCTGACTGGTCAGCTTTCCTGCTAGCGTATGAGGAGGTCGTCCTTAAGGCCAGGGCGACGACAAGGTCATGGCCAACTGGCTTCCCATGGCCCTCACTGGCGCACCACGCGCCTAGCTGCTCAACCTCCCCGGATCCGAAGTGGCATCTTGGGAGGAGTTGCCCAGCCTCTTCGCCACGTGCTACGCGGCACCGACGCACCACGTGGTTGCGGCCCTCCTCGGCGGCTCACAAGCACCACCCTCAGATCATCACGTCAAGCCGTTCTTTTGCCAGATCGGCGCCACTTCCAAGCGCCCGGGGGCTCCACCGGGCTGGGCCGCTCCCGAGGCCAACCTCGCCTTTGACTCACGGGATCATCCCGCCTCCACCGTCGGCTCGGATGCACTCCCAATGCTTTGCACGCCCACCATCTGACACGTGTTCATCACCAAGACGCTCATCGATGGTGGCGCCAGCCTCAACGTGCTCTCCGTCGAGGCCTTCAGCCTTCTTCAGGTACTGCTCGAGCGGCTCCGCCCTAGCAAGCCCTTCTCAGGGGTTGGTGGAGGCTCCACCCACTCCCTGGGGGCATATCCGCCTCCCCGTGACCTTCGGCACGCGCGGAAACTACCACACCGAGCTCGTCGACTTCGAAAACGCCCGCACTGGCCTCCCGTACAACGCCATCCTTGGGTACCCAGCCCTGGCTCAGTTCATGGCGGCAACCCATCCGACCTACAACCTCATGAAGATGCCCAGGAACAACAGTGTCCTCACAGTAGTTGGGGACACCAAGGAAACCTTGATGATGCTCAAGCTCGCCCTCAAGACCGCCGCAACAGCGCAGCTCGCCCATGCGGATACCTTCAAGGCCAAGGGAGCCGCACCAACCAAGAAGAAGCAATTTTTCACTTAGGACAAGGCAGAAACCAAGCAAGTGCGAGCCGAGAAGGACGGGTCCTCGGGGGCAACCTTTACCGTCGGCGTCAACCTCGAGCCTATTCAGGAGGAGGCGCTGGTGAAGTTCTTGTGCGCAAACAAGGAAGTGTTCGCTTGGGAGCCCAATCAGCTGGTGGGGGTCCCAAGAGGGGTGATAGAGCACCACCTGAAGGTGTGCCCCAACGTACGCCCCGTGAAGCAGAAGGCGAGGCGGCAGTCCACGGAGAAGCAAGCTTTCATCATCCAAGAAACCCGCAAGTTGGAGGCTGCGGGTGTCATTCGCGAGGCTCGGTACCCCAAGTGGTTGGCAAACCCCGTCGTCATCCCCAAAAAAGGCGGGAAGGAGCTGATGTGCATCGACTTGACCAACCTCAACAAGGCCTGCCCCCAAGATCCATTCCCGCTTCCACGCATCCACCAAATCGTTGACTCCACTGCCGAGTGCGACTTGCTGTGCTTCCTGGATGCGTTCTCAGGATATCACCAGATCAAGATGGCGGTAGAAGATGTGGAGAAGACAACCTTCCTGGCCCCGTGTGGGGTGTACTGCTACACTTGCATGCCTTTCGGACTGCGCAACGCAGGCGCAACCTTCCAGTGGCTCATGCACATCGCCTTGGGTCAGCAGCTTGGGAGGAACGCTGAAGCCTACATTGAAGACATCATGGTGAAGTCTCGGGAGGCGAGGACCTTGATCCAAGACCTGGAAGAGACCTATGAAAGCCTCCGCTAGGTGGACTTGTGGTTCAAACCGGAGAAGTGCGTGTTTGGCGTCCCTTCCGACAAGCTGTTGGGCTTCCTTGTGTCCCATAGGGGGATCGAGACCAACATAGAGAAGGTCAAGGCCATTGAAGACATGAGTCCACTACAAACCCTGAAGGAAATGCAGAAGCTTGCTGGACGGGTGACTGCGTTGGGACGCTTTATTTCCAAGTTGGGAGAGCGTGCCCTACCCTTCTTCAAGATGATGAAGAAGAGGGGGCCATTCGAGTGGACCCCAGAGGCCGACCGAGCATTTCATGACCTTAAGAGATTCCTGACCAGCCCTCCAGTGATGGTGGCGCCGTGACCTCTTGAGCGCCTTGTGCTTTATCTTGCCGCCACTTCGTACTCCTCCAGCGCGGCTCTAGTGGCGATTCGGGAAGAACACCAAGCCAAGGGCGCACCGCGCCAAGCTACGCCCCCAGCAAGGACGACGCAAGACCAGGAGCGTGCCACAAGGGCTGCAGCAGCGACAACAGAGGATCAAGCTTAGCAGGACGACGCCCCCGAACCCGCAAAGGCCCCAACAAGCGACCAAGCGTTGGGGGCTCCACCACCTCGGGAGGCACCCCAATTACCGGAAGGCGCAAGCCTCATCAGCGCACCTACCCTCGTCGAGCACCCGGTATACTTCGTCAGCACGGTGTTGCGGGATGCAAGAGCAAGGTACCCCATGCCTCAGAAGCTCCTACTCGCACTCTTGGTGGCCTCACGCAAGCTATGACACTACTTCCAAGGCCACCCCATCAAGGTCGTCTCGGTGCTTGAAGTAGGCGAGAGGGTCGCCGAGTGGAACATCGAGCTGCAGGCATTCCAGTTGGAGTTCAACACCACCAGGTTCATCAAGGGGGCCGCGCTCGCCGATTTTGTGGTAGAATGGCAGGACGCCCCGGCGCTTGAAGTAGGCGAGGACCGGTCCCTCTCGCCAGGAAGCGAGGCACCGGATGGTTGGGTCATGTATTTCGATGGTGCCTTCGTGCGCCAAGGTGCTGGGGCTGGTGCAGTGCTCATCTCGCCCACTCTGGACAAGCTCTACTACGCCGTGCAGCTCTGCTTCCAGCAGGGCGAGAGGGTCTCCAACAACATTGCAGAGTACGAAGGCCTCATAGCCGGCCTCAAGGCTGCGGCGGCACTGGGGTGAAGCATCTCACCATCAGGGGCGACTCGCAGCTCCCAATCAACTTCTCCAACAAGGTATATGAGCCGAAGGACGAACACATGGAGGCATACCTCGCGGACATACGCAAGATGGAGAAGCAGTTCCTGGGCCTGGAGTTGCAGCATGTGCCCCGAGGAACCAACAAGGAAGTCGACGACATTGCCAGAAGGGCATCCAAGTGACAGACCCAAGAGCCTGGTGTCTTCGAGGAGCGGCTCTTCAAACCATCAGCGACACCACCGCTTTCAAGGACAGCGTAGCCTCGGGAGGAGCTCCCGCAACCACCTGCCGCAAGAGCCCCAGCCTGTGGCCCGACTTCGGGAGCGCGTGTACTCTTGGCGCTCGACCCCTAGGAGGGATGCTGGACCAAGGAATTCAAGGAATACCTAATGCAAGGGATGCTGCCAGAGAAGGAGGAGGACACGGAGCGTGTTGCCCGGCAAGCCACGACATACTGCATCCAGGACGGTGAGTTATACAGGAAGCGACCAAATGACGTTTCACTGTGTTGCATCTCCAGGGAACAGGGGAAGGAGCTGCTAGCCGACATACACGGCGGGGACTGCGGGCACCACTCGTCGTCATGAACCCTCGTTGGCAAGGCATTCCGCAGCGGATTCTATTGGCCTACGGTGCTCAATGACGCGGCTGAGCTGGTGAAGTCCTGCGAGGCTTGCCAATTCCACGCCAAGCAGATCCATCAGCCAGCTCAGGGCCTCCAGACAATTCCACTCTCGTGGTTGTTTGCAGTCTGGGGACTAGATATCCTGGGCCCGCTCCCTCGGGCGCCTAGGGGCTATCGATACCTCTAAGTCGCCATCGACAAGTTCACTAAGTGGGTAGAGGTGGAAGCCATCTGCACCATCCCGACTGGCTGTGCGGTCAAGTTCATCTAGGGTCTCATGAGCCGTTTTGGGGTCCCCAACCGCATCATCACTGATAATGGTTCACAGTTCACCAGTAATCTCTTCAAAACGTAATGTGCTAAACTTGGAACGTAGATCTGCTACGCTTCGGTAGCGCACCCCAGGAGCAATGGCCAGGCCGGACGCAGCAATGCGGAGGTCCTGAGAGGCCTCAAGACCAGGACCTTCAAGAAGAAGCTTGAGGCCTATGGCAGGGGCTGGCACAATGAGCTCTAGTCCGTTCTATGGTCCATCCGCACCACCTCCACCAAGCAGACGGGCGAGACCCCGTTCTTCCTCGTCTACGGAGCAGAAGCAGTCCTCCCTCACGAGGTCAGACATCGCTCCGCACGGGTCCTAGCATTTGATGAAACGCAGTAGGACGCCAGGCGGGGGAAGGACCTCATGCTAGGGGAGGAACACCACCGCGAAGCTGCACTATGGGAGGCAAGATACCAGCAGGCACTGCGGCGGTACCACTGTCGCTGCGTCTGCACCAGGACGCTTGAGGTGGGTGACCTCGTCCTGAGGCGGGTGCTCTCCAGGGAAGGGTTGCATAAGCTCTCACCCATGTGGGAGGGCCCGTTCAAGGACGTCCATGTCTCCAAGCCTGGCACCGCGCGCCTGGCAACACAGGACGGGGTACCCATCTAGAACGCCTGGAACATCCAGCACCTCCGGAAGTTCTACCCATAAAGCAAGGTCCAGCGCCTGTGAAGCAAGGCCCCGTCCCTATGAAGGTCTCCACCCGTGACACTCTCACATAATAATGAGTGGGGTTGTACACACCCCGGAGTCTCAGGAGTGCCGCCCTTGGGCCTCGGGGATCCCTCCCACGTCTTAGTGGCAGCACTTAGCTCCGTGCTGGTGAGAAGACATGAAAACTAGACTAGGTGCCGGACGCGGCTTTTCATTTGCTTTCCGAAGTTGGCTCGCCCCTCTTTTAATTGAAGTTTGCTTCTGGTGTTCTTCACTGATTTGGTTCCATCACCTTCTGCCTTTGTTTCCGTCTTCAGTTTAGCATGTACTCTCTCTCGCATTCCTCACGAGGGGGCTGGACGGGTGCCCTCGTGAGAGTTTTCCCTTTTCTTCCTTTCGTCTGCTTTTCACGAGGCACCCTCGTTCGAGCTCACAAGCTGGCGCACCTCTCCTAATCCGTGCCTCTCGGGTACCGCGATACGAAGCGCTGGGTCAAGGCCAGCAGCGCCTGTGACCAAGGCTTGAGCGAACAATAAACCTCTTAACGAATTTTTTGCAGTCCCTAAGCACCTACCTAGCACCAGGAAGCAAGCGCCTCGTGAGGAGAAGGCTACTCTGAGTTAGTCAAGCTAAGTTATCCCTACATAAAATGACGATGTTGTGACACACAACATAAACGGTAAACATAGTTCGTTGCACGCCCCTCAGGGGCCCGTACTGTCTTTTTTCTTAAAACATGAAGGAAAGGAAGAACGAAATAAAGGCGGCCCGTGCCCCCACAGCGATCCGCGAGGGCGGGCTCTCGGTGCCGTCCCGAGTTCAGCCAGACCCCTCCTCGCGCTTCACGGAGGCACAATGACGAGACGACCCACTACCGCCTTCGAAGCGGGCATGGCGGCTGGTCGTAACCGCCGCTGCTGGAGCTGTCGCTTGAGGAAGAGCCGCCATAGCTAGACGAGACGTGGCCGGCCCCAAGGGTGGGTTCGCCCTCATCCTCATCTCGACCATCGCCAAAGCCGAGCACCTCCTCGCTGTCGTTGATCTCGAGGCAGCACCCTGCGCGGCGACCATCTTCCCCAAACACCCTCATGTAGAGGGTCGCGTCACCGTCATACTTGAAATGGAGGGTGCACCACCTACCCAGGCCGCACACGCGGGCAAACATCTGCCAACCGCGGGCCAACACTATGTTCCCCGTGATGGAGACCTCAACCGCGACCCATGAGGCCCTGCTGCAGTAGCCGTCCGCCTGTAGCCAGAGCACGCCTGGACATGAGGTCGGCAGCTCGCTGGCAAAGAAGTGCAGGAGCTGAAGCCAGTTGTCGGAAGGGTTCTCCGACCAGACAACGAACTCCGGCCGCACCTCCGCCAAGTGGAAGCGCGGCCAGGGAGGCCGCGCAACCACAACATGTCTTCCTTCATCAACATGACTGCCACGACCAGAACAACCCCTGCCATGCGAGGCGGCACCACCACGGCTGCGGGGGGCTTGCGGGGACGGCCGCGTCCACGCTTGGGCACCGGAGAGCCAGGCCCCTCGCGAGGGGCCTTCCCCTTCTCCGAGGTGGAGAACCTCTTCGATGGAGCCACTGGTGTCGCAAGTGGTGATGGAGAAAAGGGGGAGAAGCGAGCGAATGGGAAGGGATGGGCGGCAGGGGCTCTGCCGCCCTCCACATTTATAGCAGAAGAAGGCCAACCAGCGCCCCCCATGATCACAAGTAATGATGGTTTTTCCTTGCATGCAGCAGGGACTCATCAAATCAGGTAGTTGCCGAGGCTGCGTGGGGAAGAGGAGACACCCACTTCCAATCAACCGCCACGCATCGACCAAGGCCGCAGGCTATTGGGGCCTGCGGCGCTCCGCACTTGCCCTTTGGCTCCACCTCGAATCCAAGCCCGAGCGAGCCTTGGGCCCGGGGGCTACTGTCAGTGTTCTGGGAACGGGGGTCCCCAGACTTGGCTGCCTGCGGCCACGGCATGCCTCTGCATGTGGGCCCGTACGAACCATCTTCACCAAAAAGCATACAAGACCCTCGCGAGGCGGACGACACAAGACCTCCTCGGGAGCGGCCACACTAGGCTGGCTCACAAGGGGCGGAGTGATCAAGGCAAGGCAAATCTCGTGAGGTTCCTATGATGTGAGCCATGAAGATCGAGACCAGGCGGGCGCCAGGAGGGTGCCAGCGCGCACCGTGTCCTTGTTTCCTCTTCGGTACTAAGGAGGCAAGCGCAGACGAAGAGTACCGAGGCGTCAAGCAAAGGTTTCCATATCGGTGAAATGAGACCAAGACCAGGAGGACCGCAGGATGGAGATCACCGTGGAGCCCAAGGCGGCGTCACCACCAGAGCCTTTGGCAGGTGAAGACTGCTTTTGTCAGGATAACTTGTACTAGTTGTCCCCTTTCAAATTGGCCATTGTTGGCTCCCTTCCCGCTCAATATTTAGGGAGAGGACCAGGGCGTCTATAAATAGGACTAGCCACCACCATACATAGGGGATGGACCTGATCTTTGATCGAAGCCATTATATCCTTAGCCTCACACCCTCCAAGCACAAGAACACCTCTCCTCAGGAGGCTGTTCTTCCCCCTAGACGGTTCATCCTCGGCCCAAGAGGCAATCCACCACCACCATACTGGAGTAGGGTATTACACCACAACTGTGGCCCGAACCAGTATAAATATTGTGTCCCTTGTGTTGCAAGTTCGTCGAGCTTGCCTTTGAGATCATGGCGAGGTCGAGGGCGTGAGTTGGTAGGGGCAGATCTTCGCGCGTGCCCCAGTGTTCGAACCTTAACGGTTTTGCCGAAACCCAAAATCCGACACTTTTCACCTTATCTGTGGTATGATTAGTGAAAAGTTTAGATTGCATTATATTTTGTCATCTTGCTGCCCATATGAAAATTAATTTGATGTGCAAACATCACAAATTGAACCTAGTGCAGTAATTAATACGATGGGAAAATAGACCATCAATATTTGTTCAAAATGAAAATGCAAAGATACCATCTACTTGGCACAATCTACTTTTGTCAATGTCTTCCACAGAGATCCCATTGCCTAATTTAAATGAAGAATGCATGACCTAAATTTAAATGAAGAACCAGTATTTATCGAAATTTGATGGTCCAAGTGGCTGGATATTATCATATAGCAGTTCCACATGAAAACATCATATAGCAGCAGCAGCTCATAGCAATTCGTCATACGATAACAGCCAGCAATTCATCATATACCAGCAGTAGCTCATAGCAATTCATCATATAGTAGTAGCAGGAGCAGCTCATAGTAGTTCATCATATTGCAGCAGGAGCAGCTTGTAGTAACTCATCATATAGCAGCAACAACAACAGCTCATAGCAATTCATCAGATAGCAGCAGTAGCTCATAGCATTTCATCATATAGCAGCAACAGGAGCATCTCATAGCAATGCATCATATAGCAACAACAACTCATAGTAATTCATTGTATAGCGGATCAGAATGAAAATTTCATTTGGCAAAAAATCAGACGAGATTCTCACCTTGTTGGATGAGCTCATCCTTCAATGGCACCTCAAGGCCATGACCTGGGAGGAGGGGAGGGGTAGCGAGGTGTCTTCTACCAAAGTGGGGCATCGGCCGTAGTTGTGCTGTAACTGCCGGAGTATTGCGTTGGACGGACCACAACGGAGCAGCCGCTGGAGACCATGAGAATGAGGGCCGGCTCCAGAGGGAGAAGCAGCCGGGGAGATTTGGCCCTACCCGCCGGCCATGTAGCCTAGCTGAATAGAGCATTGTCGAGGACCAGGCCAGATGGGACCAGTGGCGCCGACTCGCTGGAGGAACCCTAGCATTGCAGGCATGGGATCGAGGTAGAGGGAAAGGAGAGAGGAGATGCAAGCTGGCAGGGCAATGAAAAATTGCGTGTTTGTTTTTACTTGAGGTTCAAGTGTGACGCGGGCATGAACTATGGCATTTTGAGTGTAATATAGGCAGATAATAGAGTCATTCACTATTCCCCTTCCCTTCAATTTTTAGTGAGCTTCTACCCGAAGCACCCCCCCCCCTCCAAAGCGAAATAAGTTAAGCCCAAGCCCATAACTCAAAGATGATTCTTTACATATTTTGTGGATTATTTTGATAATAATCTATAAAAAGGCGGAATAGAACTGGCCCTTAACCTGTAATTCAATTGTGCATGGAATGATGAATCACTCGTGCCTGCTATAGTGTACATTTAGGCATCATACATGGCATAACCTAATACATGTGCATTTCATTATAGAATCTGAAATATGCAATGTTTATGTTAGTTCATACGTTGCACATGATGTTTAAATGCCCCTTAAATCTGGCCAGTCAACTGATGGTCTTTAAGACACCTTCTGTGCTTCTTTTCTTGATATGTAATTCAGTGTTGTGCAAGATTTTCTCACACATATGTTCAATTGCTTGTTTGTATCAGCCATCCATACTAGGACCGTTTGCTTTGATTACTTGCTATTTTTAACCTAAAAGAGCTGGTCAATGATTTAAACACTAAGGGCTGCTGTAGTGGGGGCTTGTATAACTTATAGGTGACACAAAGGTTTAAACACTAATGTAGGCTCTCCAAGAGTACCTTGTCGCGGGATATCCACGGCCACCTATTGGACCTGGTGGCCCCTTGCTGGCTCGGCAGGGGGACGACACGTTGCACATAGAGTAGACCAGCATACGGCTGCACGGCAGAAAGCACACAAGCGATTTACCCAGGTTCGGGTCGCCGCAAGGTGTAAGACCCTACTCCTGCTTTAGTGGATTGATGGTGGAATGAACGTGGTGGTGCGTAGTACACTTGCCCGACAAGGTTTGCCTCAGGGCCGCAACGACTACACGCGTATGGTGGCTTGGGTGTATCAACTTTTCAACCTTCCAACACTTCCTACGAATGCCATGGGCCTCCTTTTTATAGATTAAGGGGTCACCAAAGTGGCAAAGTGGTCATTATCCACTGATATGATAGTTGATACGTCTCCATCGTATCTACTTTTCCAAATACTTTTGACCTTGTTTTGAACTCTAACTTGCATGATTTGAATGGAACTACCCCGGACTGACGCTGTTTTCAGCAGAATTGCCATGGTGTTATTTTTGTGTAGAAATAAAAGTTCTCGGAATGACTTGAAACTTCACGGAGA
The DNA here is from genome assembly GCF_002162155.2 of Triticum dicoccoides. NCBI lineage: Eukaryota > Viridiplantae > Streptophyta > Magnoliopsida > Poales > Poaceae > Triticum > Triticum dicoccoides. The sequence continues at coordinate 290,419,246 of NC_041384.1, forward strand.
ATATTTTTGGAATATATAAAAATACTAGCGAAAGAATCAACGTTAGGGGACCCACACCCTGTCCACGAGGGTGGGGGCGCACCCCCTATCTTGTGGGGCCCCTGGTGCTCCACTGACCTCAACTCCAACTCTATATATTCATGTTCAGGGAGAAAAAAATCAGAGTGAAGGATTCATCGCATTTTATGATACGGAGCCACCGCCAAGCCCTAATCTCTCTCGAGAGGGCTGATCTGGAGTCCGTTCAAGGCGCCGGAGAGGGAATCGTCATCATCAACCTTCCTCCATCACCAATTTAATGATGCTCACCACTGTGCATGAGTAATTCCATCGCAGGCTTGCTAGACAGTGATGGGTTGGATGAGATTTATCATGTAATCGAGTTAGTTTTGTTAGGGTTTGATACCTAGAATCCATTATGTTCTGAGATTGATGTTGTTTTGACTTTGCTATGCTTAATGCTTGTCACTAGGGCCCGAGTGCCATGATTTCAGATCTGAACCTATTATGTTTTCATGAATATATGTGAATTCTTGATCCTATTTTGCAAGTCAAAAGTCACCTACCATGTGTTTTGATCCGGTAACCCCGAAGTGACAATAATCGTTACCACTCCCGGTGATGAGTATAGTTTGAGGAGTTCATGTATTCGGTCTGTGTTAATGCTTTGTTCCGGTACTCTATTAAAAGGAGGCTTTAATATCCCTTAGTTTCCAATAGGACCCCGCTGCCATGGGAGGTTAGGACAAAATATGTGATGCACGTTCTTTTCTATAAGCACGTATGACTATATTCGGAATACATGCCTACATTACATCGATGAACTGGAGCTAGTTCTATGCCACCCTATGCTATAACTGTTACATGAGGAATCACATCCAACATAATTATCCATCACCGATCCAATGCCTATGAACTTTTCACATATTGATCTTTGCTTAGTTACTTTTCCGTTGCCACTATTACAATCACTACAAAAACTATTACTACTACCTTTGCCACCATTACTGTTACTTCCATATTACTTTGCTACTAAATACTTTGTTGCAGATATTAAGTCTTTCAGGTGCGGTTGAATTGACAACTCAACTGTTAATACTTGAGAATATTCTTTGGCTCCCCTTGTGTTGAACCAATAAATTTGGGTTGACTACTCTACCCTCGAAAATTGTTGCGATCCCCTATACTTGTGGGTTATGAAGACTATTTTCTGGCGCCGTTGCCGGGGAGCATAACTCTATTCTTTGAGTCACTTGGGATTTATATCTGCTGATCACTATGAAGAACTTGAACGATGAAAGAACCAAGATTTTTCCCTCAACTACGAGGGGAGGTAAGGAACTGGCATCTAGCTCTGCACTTGATTCGCCTTCTGTTATGAGTAAACTTTCGACACCTACTCCTGCTATTCATTCTCATATGTCGCATGTTATTGATGATGCCACTTCTACTTTGCATGATGCTTATGATGAAACTAATTCTATGTTTGATAATACTGTGCCACTAGGTGAATTTCTTGATGAACAACTTGCTAGGGTTAGAGAGAATGAAATTATTGAAACTGATAATATTGATGAAAGTGATGATGAAGATTCTCCCCCTAGATATGAATTGCCTGTTGTGCCTAAGGGTTATGTCATGGATGAATAAAGTGCTAGAGACTTTTTAGCTTGAAATGATAGATACGATCTTAAGAAACTGTTAGCTAAGCTGAAAGAAAATTCCTTGAATGCTACAATGAAACATGACCCTACTTTTGCTACTTCACCTATCTACATCCTTGATAAGGATTATGATTTCTCTATCGATCTTGAGTTAATTACTTTGGTTGAATCTGATCCTTTTTATGGCTATGAATCTAAAACTATTGTGGCACATCTTACTAAATTAAACGATATAGCCACCATGTTCACTAATGATGAGAAAACTCACTATTACTTTATCCTTAAGTTACTTCCGTTCTCATTAAAGGGTGATGCTAAAACATGGTTTAATTCTCTTGATCCTGGTTGTGTCCGTAGTCCCCATGATATGATTTATTACTTCTTTGCTAAATATTTCCCTGCTCATAAGAAACAAGTTACCTTAAGGGAAATATATAATTTTGTGCAAATTGAAGAAGATATTCTCCCACAAGCTTGGGGGAGGCTTCTCCTATTACTTAATGCTTTGACTGATCATCCTCTCAACAAAAATGAAATACTTGATATCTTTTATAATGGACTAACTGATGCTTCTAGAGACCACCTGGATAGTTGTGCTGGTTGTGTTTTCAGGGAAAGAATTGTTGATCAAGCTGAATTGCTATTGAATAATATGTTGAGTAATGAAAATTATTGGACACTTCCTAAACCAACTCCTAATCCAGCTCCGAAGAAAAGGGGTATTATATTTCTCAGTCCTGAAGATATGCAAGAGACCAAGAAATTTATGAAAGAAAAAGGTATTAAAGCTGAAGATGTGTAACTCCCCGGATGTAACTTTCCATATTTGTAACTCCAACTTTTGCCATTTTCGGCTTTAATTTATGAGATTCCCTTTGTGTTTGGGTTTTTGCCTTCGTTTTGCATTTTGTTCATGTCATGCATTTCATATCATGTCATCATGTGCATCGCATTTGCATACGTGTTTGTCTCATGCATCCGAGCATTTTCCTCGTTGTCCGTTTCGCAATCCGACAATCCTACATGCACCGGCGCACCCTTCTTGTCTCTTTTCTAGAGTGGGTATCAAACGTTCTCGGAATAGACCGAGATTTGCCATGTGGCCTTGGAACACCACCGATAGACCACCTGTCAAATTTCGTTCCATTTGGAGTCCGTTTGATGCTCCAATGGTTGAACGGGTAACAGCATAGGCCTGTTGTGTGTTGTCGCCCAACCCCTCCAAATCAGCCCAACAACCCATCTAAACCACTTCCATCCCCTCTGATGTCGGATCACAATCATGTGGGCAAAAACTACACCTCATTTGGACACTCCCACCTCCTTCTATCTATTAATATGTGATCCCCTCCATTTTCGTGCAGATGAAACCCTAAAATCCTTCCCCGCCACCGCAGGACTTGTCCGGATCCCGCCGGACAAAAATCACCACCGCCCTGTAGCCAACCGGGACGCGCCACATGGCATCTCGGCCACCGCCCGTGCTGCTGGCCCGCCAGGCCCGTGGCCGGCCCCCGAAGCCCGAGCCACCTCCCGGCTCCTCCCGCGCGCGCTACCGTCCTTCGCCCGCACCGGTCGCCGCCACCTCGCCGGCTCTGCCGCATGCCGGCCGCCGAGCTCCTCCGCCGCCCGCGCCTCCTCGAGCTCCCGCGCCCTCTCCCTCACCTCCGGTTGCCGTCATCTTCTTCCCCGTCAAGTCCGGCCACGAGCTCCGGCGAACTTCGTACCGCGTGCACGAACCCTAGATCTGAGATCCGGAGGGTATATTTTCGTCTAAGTCCTTTTCCCCTAATATTTTATGCCCCTGTGCAGCGCCTCATATCTCCATAATCGTAGCTCTGTTTCATGCGTATGATATATCAAAATGTTCATTGTGAGATTCTCTTCACTACATTACATTGTGGCATGCTTGTTTGAGTTCATCTTGATGTCCTAATCATTGATGCAAGAGTGCCATAAAATGTTTACTCCTGCTACTTATCAGATCATGGTGATTTGTCATTTTTTGTCACATTTGATGTGTGCTTCATATGAGCATGAGCTCTACTTGTGTTTTGAACTACAACATGCCATATTAACAGTCGAGTTAGTCTTGCATTTTTGTAATCAATGTGGTGACTAGCACAAGCATGCAAAGTAGCCTTCGTGATATTGCTGTTTTCAGGGACATAGGATTTTGCTAGTCCCTGTCCTGCTGTTATTTTGATACCATGTAAACTTGATGCTACAGTGATATCCGTGCTTATTTTGAGATGCCTCAGTAAGGATGTTTTGAACATATGGTTATGATTTATCCATCCATGCCCCTTTTTGCAATTATGGATGGCCATAGTATGTCATGTTCTTGCTCTTCATTTGCTATAAAATGTTCCTGGCAGATTATTTACATGTTAATCAGTTTTGCCATTATTGTTGCTAGTGATCCATGGATGCTATGAACATGCTCTTGCCATGGTTAGCTTCATAAACATGCGATATTGCTTTTGGTATGCTTTTTTTTATTATGCAAGGCTTTGAGACGAGTGGTTTGAGCTCGCAAAGATGCCTTCATAATTCTGTTTATGCCATGCTCTGTTTTTCTGCTAAGTCTGAAACTGTTAATAAAACTTGCTATGTTTACATGGGTGCCATCATATCTTATGTGCCTTTTTGGCTCATTTTCATTAAGGGACTTTTGATCTATGAATTTAGTAGGATCATTCCATGCCTTGGTTTTCTATGATTTGATCCTATAGCATGATGTTTGCTTGCTCTAAACATGGCTTCGTGATGTTATTTCTGGCATGTTAGTATTTTCACTAACTCTGTGAAGCTGATATCTTTTGCACTTTTTCCGTGCTTGTTTGAACCTGATCTTGTGTGATTTAGTTGTAGCTCAGTGTTCATGTTTTGTCAAGCATCTTGTGTACATCACTGACATATACTTTGTTGCTATGTTGGAGTGAAGTAGCTTAGTTTCTTGTTGCATTCTAGATGGCATCGTGTTGTTAATCATAGAATTGTGCCATTCTTGTTTTGCTTGCCATTTGCAAACCATGCATCCGTTCCGTTGATCCTTATATTGATTTCACCTGAAATCATCTCATCTTTCCAGCGCCACACTTGGTTTGCCAAGTTTATGCCTTGATCATTCTTTCTCTTCCGGAGCTCGCATATGCATTGCATATCACATCTCGCATATCGTGCCATATTTTTGCATCATGTTGTTTGTGTTCTTGCTTTGGTTAGAGCCGGGAGACGAGTACGTGATTGAGGAACCTGTTGAGTACGCTAACGATGATCAAGCTTTCGACAACTCTGCAAACTATGGAGGCAAGATAACCATACCCTCGAAATCACTTCTATCTTTGCTTGCTAGTTGCTCGCTCTATTTCTTTGCCGCGCTACCTACCACTTCCTATATCATGCCTCCCACATTGTCATGTCAAGCCTCTAACCCACCTTTCCTAGCAAACAGTTGTTTGGCTATGTTAATGCTTTGCTCAGCCCCTCTTATAGCATTGCTAGTTGCAGGTGAAGATGAAGTTTGTTCCATGTTGGAACATGGATATTGTTGGGATATCATCATTATCTCTTGTTTACTTTAATGCATCTATATACTTGGTACAGGGTGGAAGGCTCGGCCTTATGCCTGGTGTTTTGTTCCACTCTTGTCGCCCTAGTTTCCGTCATACCGGTGTTATGTTCCTTGATTTTGCGTTCCTTACGCGGTTGGGTGTTATGGGAACCCCTTGACAGTTCGCTTTGAATAAAACTCCTCCAGCAAGGCCCAACCTTGGTTTTACCATTTGCCACCTAAGCCTTTTCCCTTGGGTTCTGTGGACTCAAGGGTCATCTTTATTTTAAACCCCCGGGCCAAGGCTCCTTTGAGTGTTCGTCCAAACTGGGTGATGTCCGGCGCCCCCTGGGCAACCAGGGTCTATGACAACCCGATGTATTGCCCATCCGGTGTGCCCTGAGAACGAGATATGTGCGACTCCTATCAGGATTTGTCGGCACATCGGGTGGATTTGCTGGTCTTGTTTTACCATTGTCGAAATGTCTTGTAACTAGGATTCCGAGTCTGATCGGGTCTTCCTGGGAGAAGGAATATCCTTCGTTGACCATGAGAGCTTGTGATGCGCTAAGTTGGGACACCCCTCCAGGGTTTTGTAGTTTCAAAAGTCGTGCCCGCGGTTATGGGTAGATGGGAATTTGTTAATATCCCGTTATAGAGAACTTGACACCTAACTTAATTAAAATGAATCAACCGCGTGTGTAGCCGTGATGGTCTCTTTTCGACGGAGTCCGGGAAGAGAATACGGTCTTGTGTTATGCTTGAATGTAAGTAGCTTCAAGATCACTTCTTGATCACTTATAGCTTCTCGACCATGCGTTGCTTCTCCTCTCACTCTCATTTGCGTATGTTAGCCACCATACATGCTAGTGCTTGCCGCACTCCACCTCACTATCCTTTCCTACCCTTAAGCTTAACTAGTATTGATCTCGTGGGTGTGAGATGGCTGAGTCCTTGTGACTCACGGATAATTCCATACAGATGCAGGTGCCGATGATGCTAGTGAATGGGATGCTACTGAACTCAAGTGGGAGTTCGACGAAGACTTGGGTCGCTATTATGTTTCCTTTCCTAATGATCAGTAGTGGAGCCCGGTTGGGACGATCGGGGATCTAGCATTTGGGGTGGTCTTTCTTTATTTTGGTTCTATAGTCGGACCTTTGTTTGTACCTTGTATGATGTATGGATTATTTATGTATTATGTGAAGTGGCGATTGTAAGCCGACTCTTTATCCCTTTCTTATTTAGTATATGGGATGTGTAAATATTACCCCTCTTGCGACAGACCTACCATGCGGCTATACCTCTCAGTCATGCCCCGACACGTGGGAGATATAGCCGTATTGTGGGTGTTACAAGTTGGTAATCAGAGCCTTCCCCGACTTAGGAGCCCCCTGCTTAATCGAATCACTGACGTTGTTGAGTCTATAACAAATTTTTTTTAGTCTTAGGATTATATATATCAGAGAGTAGGATTCTTTTTACTCCTTAGTCCATTCGTCGCTCTGGTGAGACCTCCTGGCGTAAAAGTTTTGACTCTTCTCTTCTCAAATTTCATGAAAAAAATTTAGGATCATGCGGGTATCTTGGAATCGTTCCGATAGTATTGTGACGAGAACATTGTTCTTGGTGCCTCCTGGCATTTAGGGGTTGTGGCAGTGTCCCAGGGAGTTGAGCTCCGACGTGTTGTCGTCACAATTTTATCTTTGCAGTTCTGGAATACCTGAGTTCGCCGACATCAAAAATCTCTTTTATGCAATTGTTGGTGAGATAACCTCGACGCCACCCAGTATTGGAGTATTGCCATAACTCATATAACTGATGCTTTTCGAAGGTTGAGGTAAATGATTTCAGAAGGTTTCTTGGTTATGTGTTGAAGGATGGATACAGCTGGATGTCAGATTTGTTAGTTTTGGGTGAGATATTATGCTTCCCCTGTATCCCCAACACCTGATTGCATAACCAGAAAGTTTGAGGAGTTTTATAGGTGGGAATTCAAGTAGCTCTAGTATTTCTTCCCGCAGATAATTGGTTTGTGATTGGGAAATCCTTACCACTTATTTGTTCATATCCGTACCTTGTTGCTTTATTCATCACCTTTATCTAAGTGGCTTCTCAACCTTAATGGAAGTGTGATGATTTACTTTGGAATTCATTCGTCCATCCTTGTTCGAATGTTAAGACTTTATGTTGCAATTTCGATCCATTTATTCAGCTTGAATATATGTCTTTGAAGATGCTAACGGATGTCAACCTCTTCAGGATGGCTCCTCCAACTCGTCAGAATCCGCCACCACCTCCACCTCCGGAGGCATGGCAAGTTGTCATGGCATCCACCAACACCAACACTCATATGCTTTTGCCACTCTTGCAAGAGCGCAACCAAGGGCAAGGCAACAATCAGCCTCAGTTTGCTACCCTCAACCAGTTCCTCGCAAACCAGCCGAAGTCCTTCAGCAGCTGTGTCGAGGCCACAGACGCCAACGACTGGCTCGAGGATATCTGCAAACCTTTTGAGTGTTGGAATGTCAGGCCTAAGGACTTTGTCAACTTTGCTTCGTTTGAACTCAAGGACCAAGCTGCTGAGTGGTTTCAACAATATAGAGATTCTAGAGGAGGTCGTGTGATTACCTGGAATGATTTCCGCCGAGACTTCACAGCTCATCACATCCCACCAAGTGTTGCTGAGAGCAAGCGTGAGGAGTTCCGCAATCTCAAGCAAGGCAGCATGTCCGTGTATCAATACAATATCCAGTTTCAGAAACTTGCTCGCTTCGCTAAACAAGACGTCCCTGATGAAAAGAGTATGATTTATCAATTCAGAGGTGGCCTCAGAGAGCATCTGCAGTTAGCTCTCGTGCTTCTTGAGCCGACCGAGTTCGATCAATTCTACAACATGGCACTAAAGCAAGAAGCTGCTCAGCTCAAGTGTGAGGCATCTAAGAAGAGATTCAGGGATGCAGTTCAATCTTCTTCTTCATCACAAGTGGCAGCTAAGCAACAGAAGTTCTGGTTGCCTCCTCCTCCTCCATTTCGTCAGCCTTATCAGCAGAAGTGCAAAGGTGGAAATGAATCATCCCACCCACCTAACCCAGGCTATCAGAACAAATCTCAGTCTCATACTTCAAGGTCAAGTGCTCCTTATCTCCGTCCACTCTCAGAGGTTACTTGCAACAAGTGTCAACAGAAAGGGCACTATGCAAACAAATGCTTCAACCAAAGGCGCCTTCCACCTCCTCCTCCTGTGAGATCTTCCAGCAATGTAGTGGTCAAGCATAATTCCAATTCTGCAACGGTGAACATGATGAACGCAGCTCAGGAAGAGGATTCTTCCGAAGTGATCATGGGTAATCTTCTAGTTAATGATATTCCTGTAAAAGTCCTTTTTGATACTGGTGCATTGCATTGTTTCATTTCAAGACCATTTGCATCGAAGCACGAGTTGCCTTTCCAAGATTTGCCTAGGCAGTTATCAATTGTCTCTCTGGTTAAATTCATGAACGCAAGCTCTATGGTTCCGGATGTTTCCACCAAGATGGGAGACTATAAATTTCTGTCTTCTCCAATGGTTCTTGGTGACTCGGATATTGATCTAATTCTCGGTATGGACTAGCTTTCTAAGCACAAGGCTCAGCTTGATTATGCTGCCAGGAAAATTCAATTGACACACCTTTTTGAGGATGTGATCACCTATGCCCCTCAGGATAATACCATTTGATTGTTTTCTCTCAATGAGAAGGGCGAGTTGAATGCCATCTCTCAGATTCCTGTCATTTGTGAATATCATGACATCTTTCCAGAAGAGCTTCCAGGAATGCCTCCTCACAGGCCAGTTGAATTCGTTATCGATCTTGAGCCTGACACGGAACCTGTTTGCAAACATCCTTACAAGCATGGACCAGAGGAGTTGAAGGAGTTGTAGAAACAACTCGATGAACAAGAGCGTATGGGTCTGGTCAGACCGAGTTCATCTCCATGGGGTTATGGTGTCCTTTTTGTCAAGAAGAAGGATGGAACAGAACGACTCACCATCGACTGCCGTTAATTGAACAAGAAGACAATAACGAACAAGTATCCACTTACCAACATCAATGAGCTTTTTGAGCAACTTAAGGGTGCTCAAGTATTCTCCAAGCTTGACCTCCGTATGGGTTATCATCAGATTCGCATTCATGAACAAGATATCCCCAAGACAGCATTCAGAACAAGCTATGGTTCTTATGAATATACTGTCATGTCTTTTGGCCTTGTCAATGCTCCTCCAACGTTCTCTCACATGATGAACTTCATCTTCAACCCTTACACAAATGATTTCGTCCTGGTATATCTTGATGATATCTTGGTCTTTTCCAAGAATAAGGAGGATCATGCCAAGCATTTGAGATTGGTGCTTGACAAACTCAGAGAGCATCAATTCTAGGAAAAGTTTTCAAAGTGTGAGTTTTGGCTTGATGAGGTTCTCTACCTTGGTCATATCATCTCCGCCAAAGGCATCACTGTTAATCCTGAGAAGGTGTCTGCAATTGTGAATTGGGAACCTCCTCAGAATGTGAAACAGCTCCGCAGTTTTCTTGGGCTTGCAAGCTATTGTCAAAGATTCGTTGAGAATTTCTCTAAGATTGCAAAGCCTCTTTCCAACCTCCTCCAGAAGCATGTCAAGTATGTCTGGACGCCTGAATGTGACGTTGCTTTCAACACCCTTAAAGAGAAGCTAGTTGCAGCTCCTGTATTGACTCCTCCTGATGAATCCAAACCATTCGAAGTTTTCTGTGATGCCTCCCTGCAAGGTCTCGGTGCTGTGTTAATGCAAGAGAAGAAAGTTGTGGCCTATACCTCTCGTCAGTTGAAACGCAACGAAAGGAACTACTCCACTCATGAACTTGAGTTGGCGGCAGTTGTCCATGCATTATTAACGTGGAGACATCTCTTGTTGGGAAGGAAAGTGGACATCTTGACTGATCATAAGAGCCTCAAGTATATCTTCACTCAGCCCAACCTCAACCTCAGGGAGACTCGTTGGGTCGAAATGATTCAAGAATACAATCCGAGTATTGAATATACTCCAGGCAAGGCCAATGTAATTGCAGATGCTTTGAGCAGGAAGGCTTACTGCAACAGCTTAATTCTCAAGCCCTTCCAACTGGACCTTTGTGATGCTTTCCGCAAACTGAATCTCCAAGTTGTTCCTCAAGGCTTTCCTGCCAACCTCCAAGTCTCTCATACTTTGGAAGATCAAATTCGTGAGGCAGAACTCCTGGATTCCATGGTGAAGAAGGCGAAACATGGGATTGCCAAGAGCCAACCCAAGTACAAGTGCTATCGCATTGATGAAAAAGACACTCTATTCTTTGAGGATCGGATTGTGGTTCCTAAAGGTGATCTAAGGAAAGTCATTATGAATGAGGCGCACAATTCCCTTCTATCCATTCATCCTGGAAGTACGAAGATGTACCATGACCTCAAGCAGTCGTATTGGTGGATTCGAATGAAGCGAGAAATTGCTCAATTCGTGAATGAATGTGATGTTTGCAGAAGGGTGAAAGCAGAACACGAACGGCCAGCTGGTCTCCTCCAACCTCTTTCTATTCTAGAATGGAAGTTTGATCATATCGAGATGGACTTCGTGACTGGATTTCCCAAGTCCAAATGTGGAAATGATGCTATCTTCGTTGTCATCGACAACCTTACAAAAGTGGCTCATTTTCTTCCTATCAAATAATCTATCACAAAAGCTGAGTTGGCAGAGCTATACACCTCCAGGATTGCCTCTTCGCACCGTATTCCACAATTGATATCTTCAGATCATGGAAGCATCTTCACTTCTATGTTCTGGGACTCCTTCCAGAAGGCCATGGGCACCAATATTCGGTTCAGCATAGCTTTCCATCCTCAAATTAGTGGCCAAGTCGAGCGAGTCAATCAAATCCTTGAAGATATGCTCAGGGCTTGTGTCATTTCCTTCAGTATGAAGTCGGAAGATTGTCTTCCATATGCCGAGTTCTCCTACAACAACAGTTTCCAAGCGAGTTCGGGCAAGGCCCCATTCGAAATTCTCTATGGCAGAAAGTGTCGTACTCCTCTCAATTGGTCAGAGACTGGTGAACGCCAATTTCATGGCAATGACTTAATCACAGAATCTGAAGAAATGTGTAAAGTCATTTGTGAAAATCTCAAAGCCGCGCAATCGCGCCAGAAGAGTTACTATGATAGCAAGCACCGCGACTTGGCTTTCGAGATTGGAGACCATGTCTACCTCCGCGTCTCTCCAATGAAAGGCACTCGTCGGTTCGGTATCAAAGGGAAGCTTGCCCCTAGATACATGGGTCCTTTCAAGATCATTGGCAAAAGAGGGGACCTCACCTATCAACTTAAGCTTCCGTCCAACTTCGCAAATGTGCACGATGTGTTTCACGTGTCACAGCTTCGCAAGTGCTTCCAGACTCCTGAGCGCACCATCAACTTCGAAGAGATTGATCTCCAAGAAGATTTGTCTTATCATGAGCATCACGTTGATATTCTTGAAGAAACCGAGCACAAGACTTGCAACAAGTCAATCAAATTCCTGAAAGTGAAGTGGTCACACCATTCAGACCGAGAAGCCACCTGGGAACGCGAGGACCAGCTCCGTTCCGAATATCCGGAGTTCTTTCAGTCCTAGATCTCGGGACGAGATCCTTTCGTAGTGGTGGAGTGTTGTAACACCCCGGATGTAACTTGTCATATTTGTAACTTCGACTCTAGCCATTTTCGGCTCTACGTTATGAGATTCCCTTCGTGGTTGGGTTTTTGCCTTCGTTTTACATTTTGTTCATGTCATGCATTTCATATCATGTCATCATGTGCATCGCATTTGCATACGTGTTCGTCTCATGCATCCGACCATTTTCCCCGTTGCCCGTTTCACAATCCGACGCTCCTACATGCACCGGCGCACCCCTCTTATCTCTTTTAGTGAGCAGGTGTCAAACATTCTCGGAATGCACCGAGATTTGCCAAGTCCCCTTGGTACACCACGGATAGACCACCTGTCAAATTTCGTTCCATTTGGAGTCCGTTTGATGCTCCAACGGTTGACCGGGTAACCGCAAAGGCCTCTTGTGTGTTGCAGCCCAACACCCCTCCAAATCAGCCCAACAACCCATATAAACCACTTCCATGCCCTCCGTGGTCGGATCACGATCGTGTGGGTGAAAACTACACCTCATTTGGACACTGACACCTCCTTCTATCTATAAATATGTGACCCCCTCCATTATTCGCGTAGATGAAACCCTAAAATCCTCCCCCGCCACCACCGGACACGTCCAGATCCTGCCGGACAAAAATTGCCACCGCCCCATAGCCAATCGGGATGCGCCACGTGGCACCCCGGCCACCAGGCGCGCCGCCGGCCCATCAAGCCCGTGGACGGCCCCCGGAGCCCGAGCCGCCTCCCGGCTCCTCCCGCGCACTTCGCCGCCCTTCACCCACACCGGTCGTCGCCACCTCGTCGGCTCCACCGCGCACTGGCCGCCGAGCGTCTCCGCCGGCGTCGCCGAGATCCTCCGTCGCCCGTGCCTCCTCGAGCTCTGGCCGCCGTCCTCTTCTTCCCTGTCAAGTCCGGCGACGAGATCCGGTGAACTTCGTACCGCGTGCATGAACCCTAGATCTGAGATCCGGAGGGTATATTTTCGTCTAAGTCCTTTTCCCCTAATATTTTATGCCCCTTTTTATAGCCTCATATCTCCAGGACCGTTGCTCCGTTTCATGCGTAGATATATGAAAATGTTCATTGTGAGATGATCTTCATTTCATTCCATTGTGGCATGCTTGTTTGAGTTCATTTTGATGCCCTAATCAATGATGCAAGAGTGCTATAAAATGTTTACTGCTGCTACTTAACAGATCATGGTGATTTGTCATTTTTGTCACATTTGATGTGTGCTTCATATGAGCATGAGCTCTACATGTGTTTTGAACTACAACATGTCATATTTACAGTTGAGTTTGTCTTGAATTTTTGTAATCAATGTGGTGACTAGCACAAGCATGCAAAGTAGCCTTCGTGATATTGCTATTTTCAGGGACTTAGGATTTTGCTAAGTCCTTTTCCTGCTGTTATTTTGATGCCATGTAAACTTTGATGCTACAGTGATATCCGTGCTTATTTTGAGATGCCTCATTTAGGATGTTTTGAATATATGGTTATGCTCTATCGATCCATGCCCCTGTTTGCAATTATGGAGTGTCATAGCATGTCTAGTTCTTGCTCTACTTTTGCTATGAAATGTTCCTGGCAGATTGTTTACATGTTAATCAATTTTTCCATGGTTGTTGCTAGTGATCCATGCATGATATGAACTTTCTCTTACCATGGTTAGCTTCTTGAACATGTGATATTGCTGTTGGTATGTTTGTTTTGTCATGCAAGGCTTTGTGATGAGTGGTTTGAGCTCGCAAAGATGCCTTCATAATTCTCTTTATGCTATGCTCTGTTTTTCTACAAAGTTTGAAACTGTTAATAAAACTTGCTATGTTTACATGGGTGCCATCATATCTTCTTTGCCTTTTTGGCTCATCTTCACTAAGGGACTTTTGACATATGCATTTAGTAGCATCATTCCATGCCTTTGTTTTCGATGATATGTTCCTGTAGCATGATGTTTGCTTGCTCTAAACATGTCTTCCTAATGTTATTTCTGGCATGTTAGTATTTTCACAAAGTCTGTGAAGCTGATATTTTTTGCAATTTTGCCGTGCTTGTTTGAACCTGATCTTATGTCATTTAGTCATAGCTCAGTGTTCATGTTTTGTCAAGCATCTTTTGTACATCACTGCCATATACTTTGTTGCTATGTTGGAGTGCAGTAGCTTAGTATCTTGTTGCATTCTAGATGTCATCGTGCTATTAATCGCAGAATTGTGGCATTCTTGTTTTGCTTGACATTTGCAAACCGTGCATCCGTTTACGGTGATCCTTATATAGATTTCACCCGAAATCATCTCATCTTTCCAGCGGCACACTTGGTTTGCCAAGTTGATGCCTTGATCATTCTTTCTCTTCTGGAGCTCGCATATGCATTGCATATCACATATCGCACATCATGCCATATTTTTGCATCATGTTGCTTGTGCATTGCACCGTGATTGATTGCTGGTCCTTTGCTTGTGTTCTTGCTTTGGCTAGATCTGGGAGACGAGTACATGATTGAGGAACCTGTTCAGTACGCTAAAGAGGATCAAGCTTTCCACAACTCTGAGAACTTTGCAGGCAAGATGACCATACCCTCGAAATCACTTCTATCTTTGCTTGCTAGTTGCTCGCTCTATTGCTTTGCCGTGCTACCTACTACATGCTGTATCATGCCTCCCATATTGCCATGTCAAGCCTTTAACCCACCTTTCCTAGGAAACCGTTATTTGGCTATGTTAACGCTTTGCTCAGCCCCTCTTATAGCGTTGCTAGTTGCAGGTGAAGATGAAGTTTGTTCCATGTTGGAACATGGATATTGTTGGGATATCATTATTATCTCTTATTTACTTTAATGCATCTATATACTTGGTAAAGGGTGGAAGACTCAACCTTATGCCTGGTGTTTTGTTCCACTCTTGCCACCCTAGTTTCCGTCATACCGGTTTCATGATCCTCGATTTCGCGTTCCTTACGCGGTTGGGTGTTATGGGAACCCCTTGACAATTCGCTTTGAATAAAACTCCTCCAGCAAGGCCCAACCATGGTTTTACCATTTGCCACCTAAGCCTTTTCCCTTGGTTTCCACTGGCTCAAGGGTCATCTTTATTTTAAACCCCCGGGCCAGTGCTCCTCTGACTGTTTGTTCAAACTGGGCGATGTCCGGAAGCCCCTGGGCAACCAGGGTCTATGCCAACCCGACGTCTTGCCCATCCGGTGTGCCCTGAGAACGAGATACATGTGACTCCTATCGGGATTTGTTGGCACATCGGGTGGCTTCGCTGGTCTTGTTTTACCATTGTCGACATGTCTTGTAACTAGGATCCCGAGTCTGATCGGGTCTTCCTGGGAGAAGGAATATCCTTCATTGACCGTGAGAGCTTGTGATGGGCTAAGTTGGGACACCCCTGCATGGTTTTGAACTTTCGAAAGTCGTGCCCGCGGTTATGGGCAGATGGGAATTTGTTAATATCCGGTTGTAGAGAACTTGACACTTAACTTAATTAAAATGAATCAACCACGTGTGTAGTCGTGATGGTATCTTTTCGGCGGAGTTCGGGAAGAGAACACGGTCTTGTGTTATGCTTGAACGTAAGTAGCTTCAGGATCACTTCTTGATCACTTATAGCTTCTCAACCGTGCGTTGCTTCTCTTCTCGCTCTCATTTGTGTATGTTAGCCAACATGCATGCTAGTGCTTGCCGCAGCTCCACCTCACTACCCTTTCCTACCCTTAAGCTTAAATAGTCTTGATCTCGCGGGTGTGAGATTGATGAGTTCTTGTGACTCATGGATACTTCCAAACAGATGCAGGTGCCGATGATGCCAGTGCAGGGGACGCTACTGAACTCAAGTGGGGTTCGATGAACACTTGGGTCGCTATTATGTTTCCTTTCCTGATGATCAGTAGTGGAGTCCCGTTGGGACGATCGGGGATCTAGCATTTGGGGTGGTCTTTCTTTATTTTGGTTCCGTAGTCGGACCTTTATTTGTACCTTGGATGATGTATGGATTATTTATGTATTGTGTGAAGTGGCGATTGTAAGCCGACTCTTTATCCCTTTCTTATTCAGTATATGGGATGTGTAAAGATTACCCCTCTTGCAACATACCTACCATGTGGCTATGCCTCTAAGTCGTGCCCCGACACATGGGAGATATAGCCGCATTATGGGTGTTACAAGATGTTAAGAATTTACCACCTATTGAAGAAATACATGGTCTTGATAACCTAACATAGGTAGTAAAGGTAAATTCTCTTTATAGATTTGATGAAGGTGATATTCCTCGTAATAAGTCTGCGAGCCAATGCTTGGATGAGTTTGATAATTTTATTGTTAAACAAGAAAATTTCAATGCTTATGTCAGTAGACAATTGAAACGTAATGCTTATATGATTGAACACTTGAGTGATTATATGTCTAGAGTTAAAGGTGAACTTAAACTTATTAGTAAACACGCTTCTATGGTTACCACTCAAGTAGAACAAGTGCTTAAAGCTCAAAATGACTTGCTCACTGAATTAAATAATAAGAAAAATGAAAATGTTGTTAGAGTTGTGACTAGAGGGGGTAAAATGACTTAGGAACCTTTGTATCCCGAGGTCCACCCTAAGAGAATTGAGCAAGATTCTCAGAGAACTAATGTTGATGCGCCTAGTTCTTCTAAGAACAAGAAAAAGAAAAATAATAGGACTTTGCATGCTTCTAGTGAACCTGTTGTTGACACACCTGAGAATCCCAATGATATTTCTATTTCTGATGCTGAAACACGATCTAGTAATGAACATGAACCTAGTGATAATGTTAATGATGATGTTCATGTTGATTCTGAACCTAGCAATAACAATGATGTAGAGATTGAACATGTTGTTGATCTTTATAACCCACAATCAAAGAATCAACGTTATGATAAGAGAGACTTTTTTGCTAGGAAGCACGGTAAAGAAAGAGAACCATTGGTTCATAAACCCATGCCTTTTCCTCCTAAACCATCCAAGAAAAAGGATGATGACGATTTTGAGCGCTTTGCTGAAATGATTAGACCTATCTTTTTGCATAAGACTGAAATGCTTAAAATGAATCCTTATGCTAAGTACATGAAAGATATTGTTACAAATAAAAGAAAGATACCGGAAGCTGAAATTTCCAACATGCTTGCTAATTATACTTTTAAAGGTGGAAACCTAAGAAACTAGGAGATCCAGGAGTTCCAACTATACCATGCTCCATTAAAATAAACTATGTTGAAACTACTTTATGTGATCTTGGAGCCGGTGTTAGCGTTATGCCTCTCTCTTTATATCGTAGACTTCATTTGAATAAGTTGACACCTACTAAATATCTTTGCAAATGGCTGATAAATCAACTACTATATCTGTCGGTATTTGTGAGGCTGTGCCTGTTGTGGTTGCAAATGTTACTATTTTAACAAACTTTGTTATTCTTGATATTCCCGAGGACGATGGTATGTCGATTATCCTTGGTAGACCCTTTTTGAATATTGCAGGGGCTGTTATAGATTGCAACAAAGGCAATGTCACTTTTCATGTTAATGGTAATGAGCATACGGTACACTTTCCGAGGAAACAAACTCAAGTCCACAGTATTAATTCTATTGGAAAAACTTCAATGATTACTATTGGAGGTTTTGAATTTTCTCTTCCTACTGTCATGAAGAAATATGATATTCTTATTGTTGGGGATGTGCATATCCCCGTTGAGAGAAATAAAATGATGAAAAGATTGTTGAGGGGCTCTTCGAGCCGAAGCTCGAAGGATAAGCAAAGTGAAGAGAATAAGAAGCCCAAATATAATCTCCCTCGCACTACGGAAGTTCGGCCATGCAAACGGCGTTGTGATGAGTTCTTGAGAGCAGCCATGATTTATGATGAGTTTATTATTTGGTTGAGAATGCAGGCCTCGTCGACTTCCTCCGCGACCAGCGCGAACAATATCTCCTCCTCACTAATATTTTCGTGCAAAATTTTTACTTTCATGCTAAGAAATCACCACCTTCGGTGGAATTTCATTTATATGATGAGGTTAAGGAGATATCACTATATGAGTTTTGTCGGGTCTGTAAGATACCCTTCGCGGGCAGCATAGAGGAGCTACATCATAATGATGTGGAGGGATTTATTCATATGATTGTTGTAGGGGAAACAAGGAAGGTTTCTGATGCAAGAATTACTAGCATACATTTTCCTGTTCTATGTTACTTTGCAATATTTTCTAGTAGATGCTTCATTGGTCATGAGAACAGTGCAGATCTTAGTGCACCTGATATTGTTATTTTGCGCCATGCTTTGTCTCGTGATACCACTTTCAGTTTAGGTGCTATTGTGGCTAAACAGTTAAATCTGAACCGTACAAAGGGTCCCATCTTTGGAGGCATCTTTGCCTCATGCCTTGTTGCACACTTAAATATAGATTGATATTTGATAAACAATACTTTGAGACTATTACCTTGCCTGCTCCCTCTTTGTTTAACATATTTTTCAGGCACATACCTTGTTTTGTCGGAGGCCGTTCATGCATACTGGAGCCGGACATCAGCTCTAGAGCCTGAGACGGAGCCACCACTTGATCCTTACCATCAGTCTATTTATCAGTGGGATCCAGAGGAAATTGCCAACCAGTGGCACCCTGGGGACACTCCTCCGTGCACCGGAGAGGGCAGCTTTGAGCCGTGGCCCTAGACCAACTTAGGCCAAAAGTCTAAGCTTGGGGGAGTACGTATTCCTCACCAACATTACATTCATGTTCACACACTCATTTTAGTTGTCGGTGCTCATACTTTTCATTGTAATATCCATGCTAGTTTATTTTTTTCCAGCATTCTTCTTGCGTGTTTGAAAAGCCTTAAGAAAAACAAAAAAAATTAGTTGTAGCTTTTAGCTAGTTTACTTTACATTCTTGTAGTAGTAATAATTAAAAGAAAACCCAAAAAGATTTCTCTTTCTTCTTTTGCTTGTTGGGAGCTTTCCCGTGTAAATAGTTTTGTTTCTTTTCTTTTCTTTGGGGGTCAAGAGGAGAAGACCATGATGAAAATGTTGAGTGGCTCTCATATGGATTATTGTTGATCTAACAAAGAGCCCATATTACCTTGTCTTCTCCTGTGTATTGAATGCTTGCAGATTCCAGCTTAGTCCGATGCACGTGCACTATTATTATTATCCACACCATTCAGTCGTGCAAGTGAAAGGCAATAATGACGATTTATGATGGACTGATTGATATGAGAGAAGCTGGTATGAACTCGACCTATCTTGTTTTTGTAAATATGATTAGTTCATGGTTCCTGATTCAGCCTATTATGAATGAAACATGTTTGAAATGACAATTAGAGATTATAGTTGCTCATGCCATGCTTAATTAGCTAGGAGTTTATAATGGTTTACCTTGCGTGCCAACATGCTATTAAAATGGTTGTGATGTGGTATGATAGGGTGGTATCCTCCTTCCAACGATTCGAGTGGCTTGACTTGGCACATGTTCATGCATGTAGTTGAAACAAAATCAACATAGCCTCCACGATATTTATGTTCATGGTGAATTATATCCTACTCATGCTTGCATTCAATGTTGATTAATTTAGTTGAATGATCATGACTGTTGTCGCTCTCTAGTTGGTCGCTTCCCAGCCTCTTTCTAGCCTTCACTTGTACTAAGCAGGAATACTTCTTGTGCATTCACTTCCATAAACCCCAAAGTTATTCCATATGAGTCCACCATACCTTCCTATATGCGGTATCTACCTACCGTTCCAAGTAAATTTGTATGTGCCAAACTCTAAACCTTCAAATGAAATTCTGTTTTGTATGCTCGAATAGCTCATGTATCAACTAGGGCTGTCTATATCTTCCATGCTAGGTGGGTTATTCTCAAGAGGAGTGGACTCCGCTCCTCATTCATGAGAAAATTGCTGGTAACCGGGATGCCCAGTCCCATGCTTAAATTAAAATAATTGCAAACAAAACTCCCCCAGGATTGTTGTTAGCTGGAGGCACCCGTTGTTTAAGACAAGCCATGGATTGATGTTTGTTGGTGGTAGGGGGAATATAAAATTTACCATTCTATTTGGGAACCGCCTATAGTGTGTGTATCATGGAAGATATCGAGATCTCTTGGTTGTTATGTTGACAATGAAAGTATACCACTCAAAATATTATTTATCTCTATTTCAAAATCGAGCTCTGGCACCTCTACAAATCCTGGCTTCCCTCTGCGAAGGGCCTATCTATTTACTTTTATGTTGAGTCATCATCCTCTTATTAAAAAGCACCAGTTGGAGAGCACCACTGTCATTTGCATGTATTACTATTAGTTTACATTAAGTATGACTATCACTGGATCTCTTTTACCATGAATTACAATGTTTAGTCAATCCTAGATCTTCAGAGGTGCTCTACATTTATGTTTTGCGGTCTCAGAAAGGGCTAGCGAGATACCATCTTGTTATATTATATTATGATTGTTTTGAGAAAGTGTTGTCATCCGAGATTTATTATTATTGCTCGCTAGTTGATTATGCCATTGATATGAGTAAACATGAGACCTAAGTGTTATTGTGAATATGGTTAGTTCATAATATCTGCTGAAAAAACGTGAATGCTGGCTCTACATATTTACAACAAGAAGATCAAATAGAGTTTGTAAAAGTTTTTCTTTATCACTTTCAGTTTGTTAACTGAATTGCTTGAGGACAAGGAAAGGTTTAAGCTTGGGGGGGTTGATACGTTTCCATCGTATCTACTTTTCAAAACACTTTTGACCTTGTTTTGCACTCTAAATTGCATGATTTGAATGGAACTAACCAGGAATGACACTATTTTCAGCAGAATGGCCATGGTGTTATTTTTTGTGCAGAAATAAAAGTTCTCAGAATGACCTGAAACTTCACGGAGAATATTTTTGGAATATATAAAAAATACTGGCGAAAGAATCAACGTCAGGGGCCCCACACCTTGTCCACGAGGGTGGAGGGCGCCCCCCTATCCCGTGGGCCCCCTGATGCTCCACCGACCTCAACTCCAACTCTATATATTGACGTTTGGGGAGAAAAAAATCAGAGAGAAGGATTCATCGCGTTTTGCAATACGGAGCCACTGCCAAGCCCTAATCTCTCTCAGGAGGGCTGATCTAGAGTCTGTTCGGGGATCCAGAGAGGGGAATCCATCGCCATCGTCATCATCAACCTTCCTCCATCACCAATTTCATGATGCTCACTGCCATGCGTGAGTAATTCCATCGTAGGCTTGCTGGACGATGATGGTTTGGATGAGATTTATCATGTAATTGAGTTAGTTTTGTTAGGGTTTGATCCCTAGTATCCATTATGTTCTGAGATGGATGTTGCTATGACTTTGCTATGCTTAATGCTTGTCACTAGGGCCCGAGTGCCATGATTTCAGATCTGAACCTATTATGGTTTCATGAATATATGTGAGTTCTTGATCCTATTTTGTAAGTCTAGTCACCTACTATGTGTTATGATCTGGTAACCCTGAAGTGACAATAATCGGAACCACTCCCGGTGATGACTATAGTCTGAGGATTTCATGTATTCACTAAGTGTTAATGCTTTGTTCCAGTACTCTATTAAAAGGAGGCCATAATATCCCTTAGTTTCCAATAGGACCCCGCTGCCACGGGAGGGTAGGACAAAAGATGGCATGCAAGTTCTTTTCCATAAGCATGTATGACTATATTCGGAATACATGCCTACATTACATTGATGAACTGGAGCTAGTTCTGTGTCACCCTATGTTATAACTGTTACATGAGGAATCGCATCCAACATAATTATCCATCACCGATCCAATGCCTACGAACTTTTCACATATTGATCTTTGCTTAGTTACTTTTCCGTTGCCACTGTTACAGTCACTACCAAAACTATTACTATTACTATTACCTTTGCTACTAAATACTTTGCTATATATATTAAGTCTTTTAGGTGCGGTTGAATTCACAACTCAATTGTTAATACTTGAGAATATTCGTTGGCTCCCCTTGTGTCGAATCAATATGTTTGGGTTGAATACTCTACCCTCGAAAACTGTTGTGATCCCCTATACTTGTGGGTTATCAATAGCAAACAATGCTATCATACCTAACTCTATGGGCTGAAAGGGTGCATTAAATGCGCCACTAAGTGTCACATCACTGGTCGCCCGGCGAGGCCTGCCGGGCTATCTTGCCAGCTCCACAGCTGTTCTCTCGACACGTCGCACCAAGATCATAGATTTTTCTGTAGGAAATGGCTGACATGTGGCGAACGTCTACCACTTAACCATCTTGCGGCTTGACACCGCACTGATAGATGATGCGTGTCATGCTTGAGTGGTTGGTGCGGTGGTTCTGCCTCTACAAGCCCCGACAGACCTTGTCGGGGAGCCTCGGTTGCTTGCTCCTGGTGGTGGCCTCGCCCCCTACCGGGCTCGCCTGCTCGGTAAGGGAGGCCCTTCTCTTGCCGATATCTTGCTCCTTAGGATCTCGCCCTCTGAGCTTCATGTATTCTTCAAATCTCCTGGTCCTTCAATCTCTGACTTAAACGGATGGTTCAATCTTGTTCTTGTGCTTGTGCACAGCTGGTCAACAGACCCAGGGTTTGCTGCACCGAAAGAAGCCCCTGGGCCTGCCCCGAACGCGCAGCTGAGCATCGTCGGGGTAGGACCTAATAAGTGCACAGGCAAGGTTGCTGAAGGGGTTGTCCCCTAAAGGCGTTGCTGCTTCATTAGCCTTGATTCCGGGCCAGTTTCCGGTTTCCCTGCACGTTGTGCGCGGCATCATGGAAGAACTTGGATCGTGGCCCCCTGATTCTCCTCGCACCAAGATCACGAGGCGGAAACTAGTACCCCTCTTGCCCCCATTTTGCACGCACCTCGCCACATGTCCCACATGCATTGGGCGTGGTAGGTAGTGGATGCGGAGGGCACGGGGAGGAGTGACATGGTTGAAAATCAAACGTCAATAGTTGGAGTAGAGGGTCGGCCTTGATTCCCAAAGCTACCGAGGGTGCAGAAGGGGCGGTATTGGAGGAGCAGGGCAGCCATCTTTACCACGAGCGGCCAGCCCCCTACCTCATCCCCTCTATAAAAAGAGGGAAATGCAGTACCGCTCTGCACATACCTCTCCTTCTTCTCCACAATTCTTCTTAGCCATGGTGGCAGGGCAAGGGAGCATTAGTGTCTCGACAGCGGCGACGAGGGCTTCCACTCGGCAGCGTATCCCTCCTCCTCCAAATCCTGAGGCGGCCGAGCCCGCTGCGAGAGTAGGGAGGAGGGGGCGTGGCCGAGGCCTCCGTGGTCATCGAGGAGGAGGAGGGCGAGGGAGCTCCTTGGCTGTGCCCCCACCGGTGGCTCTTCCTCCAATGGAAGGCCACGTCGGGGATCAACCTCGAGAGTTCATCATCAGGCTATATAAGCCCTTGTGTGGTCACCTTCGTCTTCCAACTTTCTTTGCACAGGAGATGGAGCTCGACTAACCGCGTGCTTTGAGGCTACACATGAGGGGCTGCGGGAAAGGAAGCATGTGGGTTGATGTCGATTTCCCTGCCCCTCATGCAATGTGTCTTCATCATGGCTGGAAGACCTCTGCTCGTGCCCACAGCTTCTCGGAGGGGCACATTCTCCATTTCAAATTAATGGAGAGCGGCCTGCTCTCCGTCAAGATCTTCGGGCGCTCGGGAGGCTGCCTAGGGTGTTGTGTGGAGAGCTCGACCGACGACGAAAGCTCCTCCTCAAGCGAAAGCGACGAGCAGGACAGTGACGCTGATGACGACGGCAACGGCTCGAGGAGCAACGACTCTGACTCCGGCTGATCATCGCCCGCACCATCTTCATCAGGCGGCAGCACCACCATCTACATCGGCGCCTTTTCCCCGGGAATGTGATTTTCCGGGGAGTTGGATGTAGAGGTGTGGATGGTGCTGCCGGGCTCCTCCAGCTGTATTCCAACTGGACCTTGGCAGGCTTCCTCTCGGGTTGCAGCTCTGTTAGCCCTACCAAGTCCTGCTGCCCTGGTGACGGTGGTTGACGGGGCCGCCTTCTGTCGTTCTCTCCATCGAGGCGTTCCCTCGTGCTTCTGTTCCCTCCGGGCTACCTCTCCTGGAGCCCGCGGAAACAAACTGGACATCAGCTCTAGCGATCCTTTTATCCTCCTTGCCTTCGGTGTCTGTGCCTAGTAGGAGAGGGACAGGAAAGGGCATTACGGAGCACTTACCTTCTTCGGTGTCTGTGGCCTTATCCTTGGTTTGACCATGATATCATCCATTAGGCTTCTATATTTTTGTGCAACTGTGGCTCAAAACTGATCTGGACTGCTCTTGCAAAAGTGGTCCTGACACTCTTTAATCCAAACGACATGCGGACAAAACAATACGTACCACACAAAGTGATGAATGATGTCTTCTCTTCATCTTCCTTGGACATGAAGATCTGATGATATCCTGAGTATGCATCCAAAAAGGAGAGCAAATCACATCCCAAAGTAGAATCCACGATCTGGTCGATGCCCGGCAATGGAGATGGGTCCTTCCGTCAAGCCTTGTTGAGGTCTGTGAAAGCAATGCAAAGACTGCACTTCCCATTAGCCTTCCGGACCACTACTGGATTTGCTAACCATGTACGATGGAGTACTCCTTTGACCAAACCAGCTGCCTCCAATTTCTTGATCTCTTCGGCAATGAACGCCTGCCTTTGCAAGGCCTGCTTCCGTACTTTCTACTTCATGGGTCAGGCATGTGGGTACACAGCAAGGTGGTGCTCAATTAAATCCCTGGGAACACAGGGGATATCAGATGGTTGCCAAGCAAACACATCGATATTTGCCCGCAGGAACGCAATGAGCCCGCTTTCATATTTGTCATCGAGGGTGGCGCTAATAGTGAAAGTACCATCAACGCCAGCCAGCCCTGCCGGCACCTTCTTCACTTGCGGTGCAATAACCTTGGATCTCTTGCTGATGGAACACTCCGACACGTCATCGACGGGTGCCCTGCACTGGGAGGGGGAACACTTCCCGGACTCCTTGCTGGAGGTCCTACAATCCCTCTTCTTTCCTTTGCTTTCCGTGGCGGGAACTGCTGCTGCAGCTGCCTCTGCTACGACTGCATCCCGGTACATCTTGTCCACGCAGATGATTGCATCCTTCTCATCAGATGGGATAGTGAGGACTCCCAATGGCTTAGGCATCTTCAAAGTGTTATAATCATAGTGGGATGCTGCCATGAACTTGGCCAGGGCTGGTCGTCCAAGAATCCCATTGTACGGCAGGGGGAGATCAATCACATCAAACACAATCTTCTCAGCGTGATAGTTCAGTTCTCCCCCAAACGTAACCGGAAACGTAATCTTCCCCTTAGGATAACTCCTGCCGGGATTAGCTCCTTGAAACATGCCAGTGGCCTCTAGCTCTTCTTCTCCTATCTGAAGCTTGCCGATAACTGCTGGGGAAATCAGATGCAACCCAGCCTAGCCGTCCACTAGCATCTTTGTGACCTTGAGGTTGCGAATTGTTGGGGAGACCAACAACGACAAACACCCCACCGCAGTGGTGCGATCAGGGTGATCCTCTTCATAAAAAATGATGGGTGTGTGGGACTGTTTGAGCGGTTTCCCGGCCTTTGGCGCTGGTTCCACAGCATTGACCTCTCGTGCCCACCGCTTGAATAGGGCGTTAGTGGCCTTCTGGAATTCCTTCTCACTAGTTTCCTCTTCATCCCCTCCATCACTGACATCATCACAGGTTTCTTTCTCATGGCCCCTGGTGGGCTTTCCTTGGTTCTGAAAGGGTCTACCGGGGCGATTTGCTTCACCACCCCGGCCCTTACCGCCAGCAGCATTCTGACCTTTCTCCTTGTCATGCTTATCATACTCTGCCCTCTGCTTCTTGACAACCTGCTCAACCTGATAACACTCCTGAAGGTCGTGGCCTTTGGTCTAGTGGATCTTGGAGTACGGCCCATCGCCTTTCCCAATTTTTTCGGCGGCACCGGTTTCTCAGCAGGCAGTGTACACGGAAGATTCCATGCCGGGGGCCTCAGCCTTGGCCCTCTTGCCGGTACTAGGTGTGCCCGATCCTTCCACAAACATTACTGCCTTATCTCTTGGCTTCTTATTGCTCTTCCTGCCGTTCTTCTGACTAGTGGATTCATCTTCATCTTCCAAATCAACATAATGCAATCTAATTCGCCGAGCAACTTCCTTCCTTCTTCTATTCGGGCACATTTATCCACCAGCGTATTTAGTTCCTTCACAGTCTTGGGCAACCGCACGTTCATTTTGGAACTAATGCGGCGGTTGCGCACATTGGACTAGAAAGCTGCTACAACGGCTGCTGGATGGATATTTCGAATATTTCTATGAACTTTACTGAATCTCTGCAAATACTTAAGGAGGGTTTCTCCTTCCTACTGCTGGAGAAGCTGTAGGTCACTGGGCCTATCGGGCACTTGGTGGCCACCAATGAAGGCACTGATGAACTTGTGGCACAGGTCTGCCCATGATGAAGTGGAGTTCTCCGGCAAGTGCATCAGCCAAGGCCCCACATTGGACTTGAGGGCCAAAGGGAAGTAGTTGGCGAACACATTCTCATCTCTTCCCCCGACAGCCTGAACGGCGATGGTGTAGATGCTCAGAAACTCTGCCGGGTTCAATCTCCGTTGTACTTCTCAGGTATCTCTAGCTTGAACGTGCGAATGGACGGCCAACGGACTTGCCGTAGCTCTCGTGTAAAGGCAGGGCAGCGGACCTCGAAAGGTAGGCACCTGCCAACACCGAGCACAGGCTCGTCAAAGTTGAGGCCGTCGCACCCGTCGGTCTAGCGGGGGTTGTTGCGGCGACGTTCGGCGACGACGCGTGTGTCTCCCTGATGCCTATCTTCCGGGTTTCGATGTTGGTCTGGACGTGCTCGAGGGTTAGAGGAGGCCATCGAGATGTCTGAGGGAGTGCAGGATTATGGGGTCCTCGGGCGTCCGGGCTATGTGATATGGGTCGGACTAATGAGCCTGTGTCCAAGATGCAAGACTATGTGATATGGGTCGGAGATGCAAGACGAAAGATTGTCCCTGTGTCCGGATGCACTACAAAAAAAATACATATCCGTGACATTTTGGGCCGAACGGAAATTTTTACTGTCATACTTATGACACTTCTATGACGATAATTGTGACAAAACTCGGTATCATCATAGATGTGGTGGGCTCCTACTTCTATGACGAAAAATCAGGACAGAATATGGGCTTTTCATCCTGGCCAGGTCGGAGACGCAGCTGCATGACATTCTTTGGGCCATCCATGACGGAAAAAACAATGGTAGAAGAGAGGGCGAGGAAAATATCGGGGTGTTCCCGGTTACGGTGGGTGGTCGGGGCTGAACGATGCATGGAGGCTTGCATGTTTCTCTCATACACGCACGTGCGTGGGTGTGAGGCGTTGGGCTCTAAGTGAACCTGAGCGAGGCGTTCTCCTACTGAACCCGAGCAATTGCACTACAGGCTACGCGTTACTGAACCCGAGCAATCAATCGATGGCTGTTAACTGAACCCGATCGAGCGATTCCTTCGCTACTGCTGCTAACTGAAGCCGATCGATGCTGCCTCTGGATGAAAAGTGAGCGTTGCTGGGGGGCTTGGATGAAAAGTTCCTGGTGGGAGTGGATGAACAGGACCCCGTGGTGTTTGCTCTGGATGAACAGGACCCCGATCGATCGAGCCGGTTGGGGCTGGATGAATAGGACCCTGTGGAGGGCTGGATGAACAAGACCCCGTGGAGGGCTGGATGAATAGGACCACCCCATGGAGGGCTGGATGAAAAGTAGACAGTGGAGGGTTGGATGAATAGTAGCCCATGGAGGGGCGGTTGAATAGGAGCCCATGGAGAGGGCTGGTTGAACAGTAGCCGGTGGAGTAGTACGCGGTGGAGGCTGGATGAACAGGAGCCCGTGGATGAACAGTCGCAGGTGGAGGCTGGAGGAGGTCGACGGTGGATGAACAGTGGCCCCTGGAGGCTGGAGGGGGTCGACTGTGGAGATGAACAATATCCCGTGGAGTCCCATTTTGCGGTACACCACACCCCTCCCAATGAACAGGACCCCTGTTTGGACCATAGCGCTCCAACACAAGTCTGTTTCCTCCGTTTTGTGGTACGCCACACCCCTCCCGATCAACAGGACCCCGTTTCGACCATAGGAGGTCCGTTTCCTCCATTTTGTGGTACGCCAGGCCCATCCCAATGGACAGGATCCCATTTCGAACGTGGTTTGTCGAACACAAGGCCCTTTCCTCCGTTGTGCGGTACGCCAGGCCTCATTTCCAACAGCTATTCCGTCCAAGCCGGTTGGCTCCCACGCTTTCCGTTGCCTCCCGATGAACAGGACGTATTCCGTAGCCTCCCATGAACACGAGATGACGCTATTTTTCTTTGCGGGTGACGGCGATGTTGTTTCACCGTTCCGACCCAGCCATGTACACGAGCCCTCGCCGTACGTATGCGCGAGTAGGTGTTCCAGACCCCGTGTGTATGTACGTACGTGCCCGTATTTTCTGTCTTGCACACTGGCCGCTGTATGGACGTGTACATGCTACGTGTGCGCCTCTACTATGACATGTGCACACCTCTACATCGACCAGTATGTACGTACACATTTGCGACTAGAATGACAACGCTACGTATGCTTTGACTAGGTGGGTCCCGACTGTCAGGCACTTCCTTGCGTGCGAAGATGTAGCTGGTGGGTCCCAGCAGTCAGGGGTGCGAATCAATTTTTTTTGCCCGGACGCACTTCCTTGCGTGCGAAGATGTCGCTGGTAGGTCCCAGCAGTCAGGGGGAACATTATTTCACGAAATATGGTTGCCCGTCCGGTGGGTCCCTGCTATCAGGTGGAGGAATCATTATTTTCCGCGTAATAAGGAGGCACTTCCTTGCTGCAGCCGTGGACCCAGCTGTCAGCCTCTCCACGTACAGTCCACGTCCGATGGAAGCCGTTCCTTGACCATGCCGCGCCGAGAGCACCGGGGCAGTGGATGACAGCGAGGCCTAGGAAGGGGACGACGCGGAGCCGAGGAAGACGCGGTAGTGGATGCCCAGGCGTAGAGGAGTATGAGGGTTCACTGGTTCACTGCGGTGTGAGTCTGCCGTCGTTGCAGAATAACAAGGGGTGTGGGTGAGTAGAGGGATGGCCTGGCCAGTGGTGGGACTAGTAGGGGGCGGTGAGTCCTCCGCCACATCGCAGCCGGCCATGGGAGGCAGGAGCATGAGGCACGACTAACGCTGGTTTGGGCGGCTGGAACAAGAAGACCAGAGGTTGAAGAAGCACTACGGCCGTTGCATGGACAATGCATGGTCACTGGAGCTAGAATCCTGCATACTGAATAAGTTGACAAAGCCCTCCGTCCCCATCAACTTAGTAGGCCCACAAGTCAGCCTGCCACTATACTGGGTCCCACCTAGCAGGGGGGTATTCATTTTTTCTGTGTAATAAGGAGGCACTTCCTTGTGTGCGAAGATATAGCTGGTGGGTCTGAGCTGTCAACGGCGGTAATTTTTTTTCATGAAATACAGAGGCCCTGTCGGTGGGTCCCAGATGTCAGGTGGAGGAATCATTATTTTGCGCGTAATAAGGAGGTATTTCCTTGCATGTGGCCGTGGACCGACCTGTCAGCCTCTCCACGTACAGTCCACTTCGGATGCATGTCGATCATTGACCATGTTGACCAGGCCGTGCCGAGAGTACCAGGGTGGTGGACGACAGCGAAGCCTAGGAAGGGAACGACACGGAGCCAGGGAAGACTCGGCAATTGTTTCCCACGCGGAGGGGAGTATGACTGTACGAGGGTTTACTGGTTCGTGTGCCGCCACCGGAGAATAACAGCATGTGTGGGTAAGTAGAGGGATGGCTAGCCAGCGATGTGAGTATGGTGGGGCGGTGAGTCATGTGCGGCAGCACAGCCGACCGTGGGGAGGAGGGAGCAGGCAGTCCCGCCGGCGCTTGTTTTAGCGGCTGGAGCAGGAAGAGTAGAGATTGAAGAAGCACGACGGCCGTTGGATGGACATCCAACAGTCACTGCTTGTGCGTCAACCTTTTTTTAGGAAAGCCTCAAATCTGTGGAAAACAGCATACATCCCATCTGCCATTATTTCTAATAATTTACAGCCGATTTGCTAATTCTTAAGTTTTTTTGGAGCCCATATTTTTTTTGTTAGCATTACAACCCATATTGTGGCCACGGTTAAAACATCGTACAAAATTTTGCATATTTTGGTGTGGTCCGAACTGTTTTTAATCCCGAAATTTCGAGTCACATTCAAACTGATTTTAGAAATAAATGTATATTAATATAAAATCCAACAAATTTTCCACGTATGAAAATCAATGCAATTTAAAATCTCGAAATGAAAAAAAAAGAAATTTGAAACTAGTTGCCAGTTTGATGTGTTTTAAAAATGTACAACCCATTTCTTATTATTGATAGGCCATTTTCTCGGCCAGCCGAATGAAGCTCTCCTCGTCTTGATACATTTGCAGCCCAACAGGCCTGACAAAGCGACTTACTTGGCAAATCACAAAAAAACTGGGCTGTGGCCATGGACCCAGCTGTGACCGTGGACCCAGCTGTCAGCCTCTCCACATACAGTACTCTTCCGATGGAAGTTGGTCGTTGACCATGCTGCGTCGAGATCACCAAGGCGGTGGACGACGGCGAGGCCTAGGAAGGGGACGACGCGGAGCCGGGAACACACGGTAGTGGATGCCCATGATGACCCACAAGTGTAGGGGATCTATCGTAGCCTTTTCGATAAGTAAGAGTGTCAAACCAAATGAGGAGTAGAAGGAAATGATAAGCAGTTTTCAGTAAGGTATTCTCTGCAAGCACTGAAATTATCGGTAACAGATAGTTTTGTGATAAGGTAATTTGTAACGAGTAACAAGTACTGAAAGTAAATAAGGTCCAGCAAGATGGCCCAATCCTTTTTGTAGCAAAGGACAAGACTGGACAAACTCTTATATAAAGTAAAGTGCTCCTGAGGACACATGGGAATTATCGTCAAGCTACTTTTCATCACGTTCATATGATTCGCGTTCGGTACTTTGATAATCTGGTATGTGGGTGAGCCGGTGCTTGGGTACTGCCCTTACTTGGACAAGTATCCCACTTATGATTAACCCCTATTGCAAGCATCCGCAACTACAACAGAAGTATTAAGGTAAACCTAACCATAGCACGAAACATATGGATCCAAATCAGCCCCTTGCGAAGCAATGCATAAACTAAGGTTTAAGCTTTTGTCACTCTAGCAACCCATCATCTACTTATTACTTCCCAATGCCTCCCTCTAGGCCCAAACAATGGTGACGTGTCATGTAGTCGAGGTTCACATGACACCACTAGAGGGATGACAACATAGATCTCATTAAAATATCGAACGAATACCAAATTCACATGACTACTTATAGCAAGACTTCTCCCATGTCCTCAGGAACAAACGTAACTACTCACAAAGCATATTCATGTTCATAATCAGAGGGGTATTAATATGCATAGTGGATCTGAACATATGATCTTCCACCAAGTAAACCAACTAGCATCAACTACAAGGAGTAATTAACACTACTAGCAACCCACAGGTACCAATCTGAGGTTTGGATAGAAAGATTGGATACAAGAGATGAACTAGGGTTTGAGATGAGATGGTGCTGGTGAAGATGTTGATGGAGATTGACCCCCTCCCGATGATAGGATCATTGGTGATGACGATGGTGACGATTTCCCCCTCTCGGAGGGAAGTTTCCCCAGCAGAACAGCTCCGCTGGAGCCCTTGATTGGTTTCGCCAAGGTTCCGCCTCATGGGGGCGGAGTTTCGTCCCGTGAGCTTGCTTATGATTTTTTTCTCGACGAAAGACTCCATATAGCCAAAGATGGGCATCAGAGGGCCACCAGGGGGCCCACGAGGTAGGGGGGCGCCCAGGGGGGTAGGGCGTGCCCCCACCCTCATGGACGGTGGGTGGCCCCTTCTGGTACTTCTTTCGCCCAATATTTTTTATATATTCTGAAAATAATTCCCGTGGAGTTTCAGGACTTTTGGAGATGTGCAGAATAGGTCTTTAATATTTGCTCCTTTTCCAGCCCAGAATTCCAGCTGCCGGCATTCCCCCTCTTCATGTAAACCTTGTAAAATAAGAGAGAAGGCATAAGTATTGTGACATAATGTGTAATAACAGCCCATAATGCAATAAATATCGATATAAAAGCATGATGCAAAATGGACGTATCAACTCCCCGGGGCTTAGACCTCGCTTGTCCTCAAGCGAAAGCCGAAATCGAACAATATGTCCACATGTTTAGAGATAGAGATCTCGATAAAATAAAATACAGACATGAGGGCATCATGATCATTCTTAGAACAACCACATATATATATATAATATATATATATATATATATTGTCATATGATCTCTTATGCTAAAGTAACAATTCATTCACATACTCAAGTATGAATCAGAAACTTCATTGAAAACTAACAAACTATAATCTCAGTCATTGAAGCAATTACAATTTATCATAACATAGGAAAGAGTCAATATAAGAGCTTCTCAGCAAGTCCACATACTCAACCATCATTTAGTCTTTCACAATTGCTAACACTCACGCGATATTTATGGTTATGAAGTTTTAATCGGACACAGAGAAAGATAGGAGCTTATAGTTTTGCCTGCCAACTTTTTACCTCAAGGGTAATGTCAATAATAATAGTTCATCAAAACTCACATCCAATTAGCTATATATACTTGGATCTTTCCAACACATTGTGCTTGCCAAAGGATAAAATGTAAAAAGGAAAGGTGAAGATCACCGTGACTCTTTGCATGAAGTATAAGACAAGAATAAAAGATAGCCCTTCGCATAGGGAAGCAGAGGTTGTCAGGTGCTTTTATGGTTGGATGCACAAAATCTTAATGCAAAAGAACGTCACTTTATATTGCCACTTGTGATATGGACCATCATTATGCAGTCCATCGCTTCTATTTCTTCCACATCACAAGATCGTCTAAAGCTTATTTTATACGCACTAATAAATCATACATATTTAGAGAGCAATTTTTATTGCTTGCAACAATGACAACTTATTTGAAGGATCTCACTCAATCCATAGGTAGATATGGTGGACTCTCATGGCAAAACTGGGTTTAAGGATATTTGGAAGCACAAGTAGTATCTCTACTTGGTGCAAAGAGAGGGAAAGGCAAGCTCAACATGTTGGATGATCCATGACAATATAATTTATCTCAAATATAAGAAAACATAACCCATTACGTTATCTTCCTTGTCCAACATCAACTCTTTAGCATGTCATATTTTAATGAGTGCTCACAATCATAAAAGATGTCCAAGATAGTATATTTATATGTAAAAACCTCTCTTTCTTTATTACTTCCTATTAATTGAAATGATGACCAAAACTATGTTTGTCAACTCTCAACAATTTTTATTCATCATACTCTTTATATGTGAAGTCATTACTCTCCATAAGATCCATATGATCTCTTTAATTCTTTTTATTTATTTCTCTTGTATTTTATTCCCTCAAGATCATACTAAGATAATCAAGCCATTGACTCAACACTAATCTTTATTATATATGGCACACGAACTCGATTACATAAGCAAAACTCACAACTAGATCATACTAAAACTTTATTCTACTAGATTAAGATATTACCAAAAGGATCGCACTAAGAAAAACGGTAAACATAAAACTGATGGTGATACGATACCGGGGCACTCCCCCAAGCTTGGCATTTGCCAAGGGGAGTGCCCATACCCATGTGTTTATGTCTCCTTCTTCGGGGGTGGTGACGTGATATTCTTGGCGATGATGCCCCTCAGGATACGATCCTCTTCCTCGAGCTTATTACCTTGCTGCTTGAGGTCCATTATTTCCTTACGGAGCTGGCCCGTGACGGCTAAAGCTCCTTTCACCCAAGGATGTTGCATAGCTACGGGAGAATAATTAACACTCTTTTTTCATATTTTCACAAGAAAGAAATCTAACATTGGAAGGGATGACCGAGTTTGGAATAGCCGAGCTCTGTAGTTCCCCCATTGTGAATCCCACTCGGAAACAAGAAGTAACTTCTTCATCCTCCTCCATGGCATCTATCCTTTTCAAATAGGCCTCCATCTCTTCCTCAGTTGTTCGCCCAAAGTGGTCAGCATTGTTGTTTGCTCTTGTCCCCGGTGTCGGATGAGACACCCAACTCTCCCCGACTGACTCTTGAGAAGACGTCTTGATCTAAATCTGCAGCAGAAACAACTCAAAACAAAGACAGAGGATATTTGCATGATACGGTGGTCAAAACCTTTAGGAGATTGTATAATAAATTTTTACCGACCAAAAGAAGTATCGTGCAAGAAAACAGAGTACGGAGAGCACACAAGGTGCCCACGAGGCAGGGGCGCGCCCTCCACCCTCGTGGATGCCTCGTGTCCTTCCCGGACTACTTCATATTTTCCTATTTCCTTAAATATTACAAAACTGAGAAAATTTTCCATTAGAACTGTTTTGGAGTCGGTTTACCTACCGTACCTCATACCTATTCCTTTTCGGAGTTTGAAATGTTCTGGAAAGTGTCCCTTATGTATTCCTCTGGGGTTACGGTTTCAATAACATTAGTTTCAACATTCATGGGATTACCTGAGATATAATGTTTGATTCTTTGACCATTCATCAACCTTGGATTTGTGCCTTCGAAGTTGTTGATTTTTACGGCACCGGAACGATAGACCTCCTCGATGACGTAAGGACCTTCCCATTTAGCGAGGAGTTTGCCTGCAAAAAATCCTAAACGAGAGTTGTATAGCAATACATAATCACCTACATTAAACTCACGCTTTTGTATCCTTTTATCATGCCATCTTTTAACTTTTTCTTTAAACAGTTTGGCATTCTCATAAGCCTGGGTTCTCCATTCATCAATTGAGCTAATGTCAAAAAGCCTCTTCTCACCGGCAAGTTTGAAGTCATAATTGAGCTCTTTAATGTCCCAATATGCCTTATGTTCTAGTTCAAGAGGTAAGCGACATGCCTTTCCGTAAACCATTATATATGGAGACATACCCATAGGATTTTTATATGCAGTTCTATAAGCCCATAATGCATCATCAAGTTTCTTGGACCAATTCTTTCTAGATCTATTGATAGTCTTTTGCAAAATTAATTTAAGCTCTCTATTGCTCAGTTCTACTTGACCACTAGACTGTGGGTGATTAGGAGATGCAATTCTATGATTAACATCATACTTAGCAAGCATTTTACGGAAAGCACCATGAATAAAATGTGAACCACCATCAGTCATTAAGTATCTAGGGACTGCAAACGTCGGAAAAATAACTTCTTTAAGCATCTTAATAGAGGTGTTATGATCAACACTACTAGTTGGAATAGCTTCTACCCACTTAGTAACGTAATCAACATCAACTAAAATATGAGTATACCCATTAGAGAAAGGAAACGGTCCCATATAATCAAAACCCCAAACATCAAATGGTTCAATAACAAGTGAATAATTCATAGGCATTTCTTGACGTCTACTAATATTACCAATTCTCTAACATTCATCACTAGACAAAACAAACTTATGAGCATCCTTGAAGAGAGTAGGCCAATAAAAACCGGATTGCAATACCTTATGTGCAGTTCTGTCTCTAGCATGGTGTCCTCCATAAGCCTCGGAGTGACACTTGTGTAGGATCTGTTCCTGTTCATGCTCAGGTACACAATGTCTAATAACACCATCTACTCCTTCTTTATAAAGATGTAGGTCATCCCGGATGTAATGTCTTAAATCGTAGAAGAACTTTTTCTTTTGCTGGTATGTGAAACTAGGTGGTATAAATTTAGCAACAATGTAATTAGCATAATCAGCACACCATGGAGCAGTACGAGAAGCATTTATGATAGCTAATTGTTCATCAGGAAAGCTATCATCAATAGGTAGTGGGTCATCAAGAACATTCTCTAACCTAGACAAGTTGTCTGCAACGGGGTTCTCAGCTCCCTTTCAATCAATAATATGCAAATCAAATTCTTGTAGCGAGAGAACCCATCTTAACAATAGGTGCAGAAACCAAAGCTTTCTTAAGTATTTAAATGCTTCTACACAGTCATCATCAAAGACAAAAGGAACATCTTTTTTTAAGAGATTATTCAGAGGCCGAGAAATTTTAGAAAACTCCTTAACGAACCTCCTATAAAAATCGGCATGACCAGGGAAACTTCTTATACCTTTAAAGTCCTTGGGACACGACATCTTTTCAATAGCATCAACTTTAGCTTTATCAACTTCAATAACTCTTTCAGAAATTTTATGCCCAAGACAATACCTTCATTAACCATAAAGTGTCACTTCTCCCAATTCAAAACAAGATTAGTTTCTTCACATCTCCGCAAAACTCGATCAAGGTTGCTTAATCAATCATCAAAAGAATTCCCATAAACGGAGAAATCATCCATGAATACTGTAACACCCCGGATATGATTTACCCAATATGTAATCCAACTCTTGCCCTCCGGCCTTAAGTTATTTTATTTTCTCGGGTTCGGGTATTTGTCTCCGTGTGTTGTTATCATTGTCATGCATCTCATATCATGTCATCATGTGCATTTCATTTGCATACGTGTTCATCTCATGCATTCGAGCATTTTCCCCGTTGTCCGTTTTGCATTCCGGCGCTTCGTTCTCCTCCGGTGGTCATTTCTACCTTTCTTTCGTGTGTGGGGATTAAACATTTCCGGATTGGACCGCGACTTGCCAAGCGGCCTTGGTTTACTACCGGTAGACCGCCTGTCAAGTTTCATACCATTTGGACTTCGTTTGATGCTCCAACGGTTAACCGAGGGTCCGAAAAGGCCTCGTGTGTGTTGCAGCCCAACACCCCTCCATGTTGGCCCAAAACCCACCAAAACCCTCTCCATCATCTAGAGCGTTCGATCACGACCGCGTGGCCGAAAACCGCACCTCATTTGGACTCTCCTAGCTCCCTCTACCTCTATATAAAGACCCCCTCCTCCAAATTCGCGGATCCCCTCTCCCAAACCCTAAAAATCGGATCTCCGCCGCCGCCGGACGCGTCCGGATCCGCCACCGCCGCCCCGTGGCACCTCCCCACTCGCCCACGAGCGCCCCACATCGCCGGCCCGTGAAGCCCACCGCGGTCCCTCTCCAGCCTGCTCTCGGCCGCCGCCGCCCCGCGGGAGACCGCGCCTCCCCGCGCCCATCTTCCCCGACGTCGACGAGCCGCCGCCTCCGCCGCCCAGCTCGATGGCCGCCGCGCCCGCCATTGCCGCCCGCCATACCACACCTCGCCGCCCCTGCCGCGGGAGCCCGCCGGCAAGGAGCGTCGCGCCCGCGCCGCCTGACCTTCCTCTCAGCCGCCCGAAGCCCGCCGGTGCCGCCCCCGCTCTTCTGCGGCACGGGTCCGCCGCCGCCTGCCTCCTCGATTCCGGCAGACGATCCTCGGGAGTCACGCCACTGCTACAGTACACGCAGGCTAGATCTGGATCCGGTTTCGTCTCGGTTGACTTTATTTGCCCGAAACCCTAATAATTTGCTATGTTCATCATGTCGTATCTCCTCATCTGTAGCTCCGTTTTGGGCATATAGCATATCAAAATGTTCGTCTCAGAGAGTACATAATTTCATCTCATTGCATCATTTTCATTTGAGTTCATCTTGAAGCCCGAAATACTGTTGGAAGAGTGCTACTTGAGATAATTGTCAGATCTGCTGCTCCATTTAGATATTTGTCATTTTTGCCATGATTATTGTGTGCATGATATGCCCATGAGCTCTACATATGTTTTGTTAAGGGTTTTTCCATCTTTCCAGAGGTGCAACCCATGTATTTTTGTGATGTGTGTGCTGACTAGCACAAGCTTGCAAAGTGAGGAACTTGGTAATGCTGATTTCAGGGACTTAGCATTTCCACTAAGTCCTTGATCTGTTTATCTCATATGGCCATATGTTCATGTTGTTTCCTAGTGATCCGTGCCTCTTTTGAGGATGATCAGTAAGGATGTTTGGTTAATCTTGTAGTGCTCTATCCATCCATGTCTTTGTTTGCAATTATGGAGCACCCTAGCTTGAGTCAATCGAGCTCTACTTTTGCTATTTGGTGAATCTAGGCAGATTGTCTACTTGTTAGCAATTTTGCCGAGGATTTTGTAGTTGATCCGTGCATGCTATGTTATTGTTCTTGCCATGTCTAGCTTGCATTTTGTGTATTCTTGATGGATGTATGCTTAGCTTGTCATGACTTGCTCTGTGGTGAGTGCATCGAGCTCGTAAACATGCCTACTTGATATCTATTTCAGCATGCTCCAGTTTTCACTAAGTCTGAGAACTGATTATGTTTTTGCCATGTTCACATGCTTGAAAATGTATTTTCTGATCCCTTTTGCCTCAAGGTCACTAAGGGACTTTTCTTAAGCTCTTTGAGTATCTCCATGCCATGCTTTACTTTGCCATGTTCAGGTCCTGTAACATATAGTTTTGTTGCTCCGAAGAGTGCTATCTGATCTGAAATTCCAGACAAGTGTTAATTTCACCAAGTCTGAGATCTGTTTACCATATGCATTTTTGCCATGCTTGTTTGAACCTGTTAATGGATGAATTGGCCGTAGCTCAGTGCTAGACTTTTGTTAATCATCATGAATGGATTCCTGCCATGTATTTTGATGTCATGTTTGAGTGCTATAGCATGTTCATCTTGTTGCATTTAGATGGCTACTTGCTGTAAATCGCAGAACGTGGTCATACTTGAATTGCTTGCCATTTCCAAACCGTAACTCCGATTCCGGTGTTCTTTATATCGTTTTCAAGCGATTTCATCTCATATTTCCAGTGGCACACTTGGATTTACATGTTGAGGCCAGGTTCATGCATCCCTTGTCAAATCTTGCATATGCATCCCGCATCGCATCCCGCATAGCATACCATCCTTGCATCATATTGTTTGAGCTTTGCACGTGGTTGATTGTGTTCCGTTTGCTTGTTTGTCTTGTTTGGGTAGAGCTGGGAGACGAGTTAGCTAATGAGGAGCCCGTTGAGTTTGCTTTCAAGGATCCAGTCAACTCTGACAACTTTGTAGGCAAGATGATCATACCCTCAAAATCACTACTATCTTTGCTTTGCTAGATGCTCGCTCTTTTGCTATGCCATGCTACGATGCCTACCACATGCTTTCAAGCCTCCCAAATTTCCATGTCAAACCTCTAACCCACCATGTCCTAGCAAACCGTTGATTGGCTATGTTACCGCTTTGCTCAACCCCTCTTATAGCGTTGCAAGTTGCAGGTGAAGATTGGAGACGTTCCTTGTTATAACATTATTTACTTGTTGGATATCATTATATTGCCATGTTATCTTAATGCATCTATATACTTGGTAAAGGGTGCAAGGCTCGTCCTCTCGCCTAGTGTTTTGTTCCACTCTTGCCGCCCTAGTTTCCGTCATATCGGTGTTATGTTCCCGGATTTTTGCGTTCCTTACGCGGTTGGGTTATAATGGGAACCCCTTGATAGTTCGCCTTGATTAAAGCTTTTCCAGCAATGCCCAACCTTGGTTTTACCATTTGCCACCTAGCCTCTTTTCCCCTTGGGTTTTCGGAGCCCGAGGGTCATCTTATTTTAAACCCCCCCGGGCCAGTGCTCCTCTGAGTGTTGGTCCACCTGTCAGTGGCCGGTGGCCATCAGGGGCAACTCTGGGCTGGCCTACTTGTACCTAGGACAATCTAAGTGTGCCCTGAGAAAGAGAAATGTGCAGCTCCTATCGGGATTTGTCGGCACATTCGGGCGGTGTTGCTGGATTTGTTTTAACCTTTTGAAGTGTCTTGAAGAACCGGGATACCGAGTCTGATCGGAACGTCTCGGGAGGAGGTCTATTCCTTTATTGACCATGAGAGCTTGTCATGGGCTAAGTTGGGACTCCCCTGCAGGGATTTGAACTTTCGAAAGCCGTGCCCGCGGTTATGGGCAGATGGGAATTTGTTAATGTCCGGTTGTAGATAACTTGAACTTTAACTTAATTAAAATGAATCAATAGCGTGAGTTACCGTGATGGTCTCTTCTCGGCGGAGTCCGGGAAGTGAACACGGTATTGGAGTAATGCTTGCTGCAGGATGCCCTCTAGTTACTCGTTCATGCTTTGCCTCCTCTTCTCGCTCTCTTTTGCGAACAGGATAGCCACCATATATGCTAGTCGCTTGCTGCAGCCCCACATATTTTTCCTGGCCTTACCTATAAGCTTAAATTGTCTTGATCGCGAGGGTGCGAGATTGCTGAGTCCCTGTGGCTCACAGATTACTATTACACCAGATGTAGGACCCGATGATTCCGTTCCAGATGACGCGCTTGAGCTCAAGTGGGAGTTTGACGAGGACTCTCAACGATACTACGTGTCTTTCCCTGATGATCAGTACTGGTGCCCAGTTGGGGTGATCGGGACCGTGTCGCATGTTGGGTTATCTTTTATTTTGGCGCCGTAGTCAGGCCATGAGTGTTTGAATGTTGTAATGCTATTTATGTACTTTGTTTGACGTGGCGAGTGTAAGCCAACTATATATCTCCCCTTTATTATTTATGTTACATGGGATGTTGTGAAGATTGCCTAACTTGCGACGTTGCTTTCAATGCGGTTATGTCTCTAAGTCGTGCCTCGACACGTGGGAGCTATAGCCGCATTGAGGGCGTTACAAATACCCCAACAATCTTTTCACAAAAGTTAGAGAATATAGCAGTCATACATCTTTGAGAAGTAGCGGGTGGATTACAAAAACAAAAAGGCATACGTCTATAAGCAAAGGTACCGAAAGGGCAAGTAAAAGTTGTCTTTTGTTGATCCTCTTTTGACACAGGTATTTGAGAGAAACCAGAATAACCATCTAGAAAGCAAAAATGTGTATGTTTGGATAATATTTCTAGCATTTGATCAGTAAAAGGTAAAGGGTAATGATCCTTTTTCGTAGCTTTATTTATTTTACGGAAATCAATTACCATTCTATAACATGTAACAATTCTTTGTGGGATCAACTCATCTTTATCATTAGGAACAACAGTAATACCTCCCTTCTCAGGGACACAATGGACATGATTTACCCACTGACTATCAGCAACGAGATAAATTATACCTGCCTCCAGAAGCTTCAGTATTTCTTTTCTTACCACTTCTTTTATCTTAGGATTTAACCGTCGTTGGTGATCAACAACTAGTTTAGCATCCTTCTCCAATTTTATTTTGTGCTGGCATAGAGTGGGACTAATGCCCTTAAGATCATAAAGAGTATATCCAATAGCAGCACGGTGCTTCTTTAGAGTTTCAATAATTTCTTTTCTTAATGCTATGAAAGGTTAGCACTAATAATAACAGGATATATCTCTTTCTCATCAATATAAGCATATTTAAGAGTATCTGGTAAAGGTTTAAGCTCAAACATAGGATGACCCTTAGGTGGAGGAGGATCCCCTAGGATTTCAACAGGCAAGTTGTGTTTCAAAATAGGTCCCTGTTTAGAGAATACTTCATCTATTTCCCTTCTTTCATTCATAAACATACCATTTTCATGGTCTAGCAAATATTGTTCTAATGGATCACTAAGAGGCACGACAATAGAAGAAAGACCAATAATTTCATCTTTACTAGGCAATTCTTTATCATGGGGTTGTCTACGAAATTTAGCAAAATTAAGCTCATGAGACATATCCCCTAAACCAACAAAAACAATATCCTTATTGCAGTCTATCTTAGCATTAACAGTATTCAAGAAGGGTCTACCAAATATAATGGGACAAAAGTCATCTTGTGGGAGGCAAGAACAAGAAAATCAGTAGGATATTTAACTTTCCCACATAAGACTTCAACATCTCTAACAATCCCAACTGGTGAAATAGTATCTCTATTGGCAAGCTTAATTGTAACATCAATCTCTCAGCAGGTGCAATATCATGCATAATTTCTTTGTATAAGGAATGAGGTATTGCACTTGTACTTGCACCAATATCACATAAGCCATGATAGAAATGATCTCCTATTTTAACAGAAATAACAGGCATGCCTACAACAGGTCTATGTTTATTTTTAGTATCAGGTCTAGCAATTCTAGCAGATTCATGGCAGAAGTAAATAACATGCCCATCAATATTATCGGCCAAGAGATCTTTAACCATAGCAACACTAGGTTCAACTTTAATTTGCTCAGGGGGTTTACGTGTCTTAATATTGCTTTTGTTATCCACAGTTGAAGCTTCAGCATGATCCTTTATTCTAACAGGGAAAGGTGGTTTCTCAATATAAGCAGTAGGAACAACATGATCATTATAAGTGATAGAATTTTCTTCTACTTTAATAGGTGCAACTACTTTACTTCAATGGGATGATTATATTTAAACCACTTCTCCTTAGGGAGATCAACATGAGAAACGAAGGATTCACAGAAAGAAGCTACTATCTCAGAGTCAAGTCCATATTTAGTGCTAAATTCACAGAAAGCATTGGTATCCATAAAAGATTTAACACAATCAAACTTAGGTGTTATACCTGACTCCTTACCTTCCTCAAGGTCCCAATCTTCAGAGTTGCGTTTAATTCTTTCCAATAAATCCCATTTGAATTCAATAGTCTTCAT
Organism: Triticum dicoccoides; assembly: GCF_002162155.2. Taxonomy (NCBI): domain Eukaryota; kingdom Viridiplantae; phylum Streptophyta; class Magnoliopsida; order Poales; family Poaceae; genus Triticum; species Triticum dicoccoides. The sequence continues at coordinate 290,461,821 of NC_041384.1, forward strand.
CATAAAAGATCCAGTACAAGAAGTATCGAGCATGGAGCGATTACTGAGGGAAAGCCGAGCATAATTTTTTTGAATAATCATTTCTTTTGAGGGATCGTGATTGGAGCATGAATATAACATTGACTTTAGCCTCCCCCAAGCTTGAGCGAAGCTTTCTCCTGCGCGAGGCAAAAAATTATATATATAATTACGATCACGATGAACAAGATGCATAGGATAAAACTTCTGACGAAATTATAATTTCAATCATTGGTATTTCCATGATCCAATATCATCACATAGCCTAAACCATGTCAATGCCTCTCCATTAAAAGATAAAGGGAATACCTTCTTCTTGATAACATCCTTGGGCATACCTGCAAGCTTAAATAGTCCACAAACTTCATCCACATAGATTAGTTGCAATTCGGGATGTAATCTTCCATCACCTGTGAAAGGATTAGCTAGCAGTTTATCTATCATACCCGAAGGAATTATAAAGTAAACATTTTCAGTAGGTTCAGTAGGTTGAGGAGCAAATCTTTGCTCTACTGGTCGCGGTGAAGATACCCTGAACAAGCCCCTCAAAGGATTATGTTCCACAGTAACAAGTGACAGTAAATTTCGGCACACTATATAAATTTTTCCTTACCAAATTCCACCTACCAAAGGCGCTTCACTCCCCGGCAAAGGCGCCAGAAAAGAGTCTTGATAACCCACAAGTGTAGGGGGTGTATCATAGCCTTTCCGATAAGTAAGAGTGTCGAACCCAACGAGGAGCAGAAGGAAATGATAAGCAATTTTCAGTAAGGTATTCTCTGCAAGCACTAAAATTATCGATAACATATAGTTTTGTGATAAGGTAATTTGTAACGTGTAACAAGTAATGAAAGTAAATAAGGTGCAGCAAGATGGCCCAATCCTTTTTTTAGCAAAGGAAAAGCCTGGACAAACTGTTAGATAAAGTAAAGCGCTCCCGAGGACACATGGGAATTATCGTCAAGCTAATTTTCATCATATTCATATGATTCATGTTTGTTACTTTGATAATTTGATATGTGGGTGGACCGGTGCTTGGTTACTGCCCTTACTTGAAAAAGCATCCCACTTATGATTAACCCCTATTGCAAGCATCTGCAACTACAACAGAAGTATTGAGGTAAACCTAACCATATCATGAAACATATGGATGCAAATCAGCCCCTTGCGAAGCAACGCATAAACTAGGGTTTAAGCTTCTATCACTCTAGCAACCCATCATCTACTTATTACTTCCCAATGCCTCCCTCTAGGCCCAAACAATGGTGAAGTGTCATGTACTCGGCGTTCACATGACACCACTAGAGGGATGACAGCATACATCTCATCAAAATATCGAACGAATACCAAATTCACATGACTACTTATAGCAAGACTTCTCCCATGTCCTCGGGAACAAACGTAACTACTCACAAAGCATATCCGTGTTCATAATCAGAGGGATATTAATATGCATAATGGATCTAAACATATGATCTTCCACCAAGTAAACCAACTAGCATCAACACTACTAGCAACCCACAGGTAGGTTTGAGATGAGATGGTGCTGGTGAAGATGTTGATGGAGATTGAGCCCCTCCCGATGAGAGGATCGTTGGTGAAGACGATGGTGATGATTTCCCCCTCTCGGAGGGAAGTTTCCCCGGCAGAACAGCTCCACCGGAGCCCTAGATTGGTTCCGCCAAGGTTCCGCCTTGTGGCGGCGGAGTGTCATCTCGTGAGCTTGCTTATGATTTTTTCCTTGACGAAAGACTCCATATACCCAAAGATAGGCATCAGAGGGCCACCAGGGGGCCCACGAGGTAGGGGGCTGGCCCAGGGGGTAGGGCGTTCCCTCCACCCTCGTGGACGGTGGCTGGCCCCCCTCTGGTACTTCTTTCGCCCAATATTTTTTTTATACTCTGAAAATAATTCCCGTGGAGTTTCAGGATGTTTGAAGATGTGCAGAATAGGTCTATAATATTTGCTCCTTTTCCAGCCCAGAATTCCAGATGCCGGCATTTCCCCTCTTCATGTAAACCTTGTAAAATAAGAGAGAAAAGGCATAAGTATTGTGACATAATGTGTAATAACAGCCCATAATGCAATAAATATCGATATAAAAGCATGATGCAAAATGGACGTACCAGCCCGCGCAGAGAGGAGTACGAGAGTTCACTGGTTCGGCAGCGTTGTGAGGCTGCCGTCACCGCAGAATAACAGGGGGTGTGGGTGAGTGGAGGGATGGCCTGGCCAACGGTGGGAGTAGTACGGGCGCGGTGAGGCCTCCACGGCAGCACAGCCGGCCACGGGAGGCAGGAGCAGGTGGCACGACCAGCGCTGCTTTGGGCGGCTGGAGCAAGAAGACCAGAGGTTGAAGAAGCACTATGGCCGTTGGATGGACATCATACGGTCACTGGAGCTAGAATCGTTCATATTGACTAAGTTGACAAATCCCTCCATCCCCGTCAACTTAGTAGGCCCACAAGTCAGCCACCCACTATGGTGGGTCCCAGCTAGCATGGGGGTATTCATTTTTTTGTGCATAATAAGGAGGCACTTCCTTTCGTGCAAAGATATAGCTGGTGGGTCTCACCTGTCTGTGGGGGGAACGTTTTTTCTTGAAATACAGAAGCCCTTCCAGTGGGTCCTAGCTGTCAGGTGGAGGAATCACTATTTTGCACGTAATAATGAGGCATTTCATTGCGTTCGGCCGTGGACCCAGCTGTCAGCCTCTCCACATACAGTCCACTTCCGATGGATGCCATTTATTGACCATGTTGACCAGTCCGCACCGAGAGCACCAAGGCGGTGGACGACGGCGAGGCCTAGGAAAGGAACGATGTGGAGCCAGGGAAGACTCGGCAGTTATTTCCCACGCGGAGGAGTACGAGGGTTTACTATTTCGTCTGCTGTCCCTGGAGAATAACAACAGGTGTGGGTGAGTAGAGGGATGGCTAGGCCAGCGATGGGAGTACGGTGGGGTGGTGAGGCCTGCGCGGCAGCATATACGGCCGTGGGAGGAGGGAGTACGTAGTCCCGCCGGTGCTTGTTCGAGCGGCTGGAGCAGGAAGAGCAGAGATTGAAGAAGCCGACAGCCGTTGGATGGACATCCAATAGTCACTGCTCTCATGTGCATTATTTCTAATAATGTACAACCCATTTGCTAATTCTTAAGAATTTTTTTGGAGCCCATCTTCTTTTTGTTAGCATTACACCCATATTGTGGCCATGGTTTAAAAGTATACGATTTTTTGCATATTTCGGTGCGGTCAACTGTTTTTAATCCCAAAATATCGATTCACATTAAAACTATTTTGAAAAATAATTTGTATAAATATAAAATCCAAATAATTGTCCACGCATAAAAATCAATGGAATTTAAAATCTTGCAATGAAAAAAAATGAAACTAATTCCTGGTTTGATGTGTTTTAAAAATGTACAACCCATTTCTGGGCAAACTGAATGAAACTCTCCTCGTCTTGAAAGATTTGCAGCCCAGCGGAGCTGATAAAGTAAGTAGGCCTCGTTTGGGTATTTCTTTACAAAAATAGAACTGGGCTAGCCATTTTCAGCAAGAAAAAAACACAACTGGGCTCATGATGTGGTAAACATAAATAAAACCCTGGCTAGACGGGCCACAACCCCCGCACGGTCCCATTGTTACCCTGATTCGTCGCTAAAACAAGTATAAATAACAACTGCTTGTTCCTCAAAAAAAAACTGCGCGACCTGCTGTGTCTCTGGTGTCAGCCGCTCGTAGTGTAATTCTCTCGTTTATTGACTACGTTGACAATGACGTGAGCCCCAAATGTCCAACCATTAAGAGGAACCATATTTTTGGGCTTGTAATATAGAGGCACTTGCTTGCGTACTATCATGACGCTGGTGGGTCCCTACTGTCATCCTCTCCACGTACAGTCATCTCCTTGTTCCTCTCGGTTGTTGACGACATTAGCAACGCAAGAGGGCGGTGCACCGCGCATGGCGAATGAACCAAGGCCGCAAGGTGGAGGACGACGGTCAGGCCTCGGACAAAATGAACAGGAGCCATGGAAGATGCACCGATCTAGTCGCAAGCGGAGGGGAGTACAAGGGTTGACTGGTTCGCGTGCGTGTTGGGGCTGACGTCGTGGAACAATAACAGGACGTGTGGGGGAATAGAGGGAGGGACTGGCCAATGTTGGAGGGTATGTACGATAGGGCAGCGGAGGCGCAACCAGCCATGGGAGGCGGGAACAGGCAGAGACGACGGGGTGGTTTGGTTTGGGTGGCTGGAGGAAGAAGAAGACAATAAATAGAAGATACAGGACAGATGTTGGATGTCAATCCAACGGCTCGTAGGCAGAATCGTTTGTTGACTGGCTAGTAACTCGACGGCACCTTGGATAGGCTATTTCCTCGTGGGTCCCAAATGTGAGAATCCAAATATGTCATGGGCATGCAGCCTTTCCTATGAAAATTTACAGCCCATTTGATGTGCTAGTTCGAAATAAATTTGTGGGTGCTAGTGGGGGATAATCACTTGGCTTCTGTAATGCACAGTGAGCTCAAGCAGCCGGCGAGAGTGATGTTATTTCCCTTGGATGGGATTTGTTAGTTGTTACAATATTTCACTCTAAATTAAACAATTGGCAAGCCATTTGCCTTGCTTCAAAGAAAATATGGCAGTCACAGACGAGGTTAAAAGGGCAAGAACATCTAACTCCAGCTTACAAACTGTACAAAAGCACAAGGGTTAATTGTTCATCAGGTTTACGAAAAAATACAGGTTGAAATGTTGGGGAACGTAGTAATTTCAAAAAATGTCCTGCGCACACGCAAGATCATGGTGATGCATAGCAACGAGAGGGAAGACTATCGTCCACGTACCCTCGTAGACCGTACGCGGAAGCTTTATGAGAACACGGTTAATGTAATTGAACGTCTTCACAATCCGACCGATGCACGTACCGAACGCATGGCACCTCCAAGTTCAGCACACGTTCAGCTCAATGATGTCCCACGAACTCCAATCTAGCAGAGCTTCACGGGAGAGTTTCGTCAGCACAACGGCGTGTTGACGGTGATGATGTTGCTACCGACGCAGGGCTTCGCCTAAGCACCGCTACGATATGATCGAGGTGGATTATGTTGGAGGGGGCACCGCACACGGCCAAGGGATCAATGATCAACTTGTGTGTCTAGCGGTGCCCCCTGCCCCCGTATATAAACGAGCAAGGGGGAGGCCAGACGGCCCTCTATGGCGCACCAGGAGGAGGAGTCCTCCTCCTAGTAGGAGTAGGACTCCCCTCTTTCCTACTCCTACTAGGAGGGGGAAAGGAAGGGGAAGAGGGAAAAGGAAAGGGGGCGCTGCCCCCCCTCTCCTAGTCCAATTTGGACCGGAGGGGGAGGGGCGTGCGACCTACGCTAGGCCAGCCCTCTCTCTCTCCACTAAGGCCCATAAGGCCCATTATTTCTCCCCGGGGGTTCCGGTAACCCTCCGGCACTCCGGTTTTCTCCGAAATCACCCAGAACACTTCCGGTGTCCGAATATAGTTGTCCAATATATCGATCTTTACGTATCGACCATTTCGAGACTCCTCGTCATGTCCGTGATCATATTGGGACTCTGAACTACCTTCGGTACATCAAAACACAAAAAATCATAATACTGATCATCACCGAACTTTAAGCGTGCGGACCCTACGGGTTCGAGAACTATGTAGACATGATCGAGACACGTCTCCGGTGAAAAACCAATGGCAGAACCTGGATCTTCATATTGGCTCCCACATATTCTACGAAGATCTTTATCGGTCAAACTGCATAACAACATACGTAGTTCCCTTTGTCATCGGTATGTTACTTGCCCGAGATTCGATCGTCGGTATCTCAATACCTAGTTCAATCTCGTTACCGGCAAGTCTCTTTACTCATTTTGTAATGCATCATCTCACAACTAACTCATTAGTTAGAATGCTTGCAAGGCTTAGAGTGATGTGCATTACCGAGTGGGCCAGAGATACCTCTCCGACAATCGGAGTGACAAATCCTAATCTTGATCTATGCCAACTCAACAAGTACCATTAGAGACACCTATAGAGCACCTTTATAATCACCCAGTTACGTTGTGACGTTTGGTAGCACACAAAGTGTTCGTCCGGTAATCGGGAGTTACATAATCTCATAGTCATAGGAACATGTATAAGCCATGAAGAAAGCAATAGCAGTAAACTAAAACGATCAAGTGCTAAGCTAACGGAATGGGTCATGTCAATCACATCATTCTCCTAATGATGTGATCCCATTAATCAAATGACAACTCATGTCTAGGGATAGGAAACTTAACCATCTTTGATTAATGAGCTAGTCAAGTAGAGTCATACTAGTGACACTCTATTTGTCTATGTATTCACACATGTACTAAGTTTCTGGTTACTATAATTCTAGCATGAATAATAAACATTTATCATGAGATGAGGAAATAAAAAATAACTTTATTATTTCCTCTAGGGCATATTTACTTCAGTCTCCCACTTGCACTAGAGTCAATAATCTATATTACACAGTAATGATTCTAACACCCATGGAGCGTTTGTGCTGATCATGTTTTGCTCATGAGAGAGGCTTAGTCAACAGGTCTGCAACATTCAGATCCGTATGTATCTTGCAAATATCTATGTCTCCCACCTAGACTTGATCGCGGATGGAATTGAAGCGTCTCTTGATGTGCTTGGTTCTCTTGTGAAATCTGGATTCCTTTGCCAAGGCAATTGCACGAGTATTGTCACAAAAGATTTTCATTGGACCTGATGCACTAGGTATGACATCTAGATCGGATATGAACTCCTTCATCCAGACTCCTTCATTTGCTGCTTCCGAAGCAGCAACGTACTCCGCTTCACACGTAGATCCCAGCATGACGCTTTGTTTAGAACTTCTCCAACTGACAGCTCCACCGTTCAATATAAATACGTATCCGGTTTGCGATTTAGAATCGTCCGGATCAGTGTCAAAGCTTGCATCAACATAACCATTTACGATGAGCTCTTTGTCACCTCCATAAACAAGAAACATATCCTTAGTCCTTTTCAGGTATTTCAAGATGTTCTTGACCGTTGTCTAGTGATCCACTCTTGGATTACTTTGGTACCTCCGTTCTAAACTAATAGCAAGGCACACATAAGGTCTGGTACACAATATTGCATACATGATAGAGCCTATGGCTGAAGCATAGGGAGCATATTTCATTTTCTCTCCATCTTCTGCAGTGGTCGGGCATTGAGTCTTACTCAACTTCACACCTTGTAACACAGGCAAGAATCCTTTCTTTGCCTGATCCATTTTGAACTTCTTCAAAACTTTGTCAAGGTATGTACTTTGTGAAAGTCCAATTAAGTGTCTTGATCTATCTCTATAGATCTTGATGCCCAATATGTAAGCAGCTTCACCGAGGTATTTCATTGAAAAACACTTATTCAAGTATCCTTTTATGCTATCCAGAAATTCTATATCATTTCCAATCAACAATATGTCATCCACATATAATATTAGAAATGCTACAGAGCTCCCACTCACTTTCTTGTAAATATAGGCTTCTCCGAAAGTCTGTATAAAACCATATGCTTTGATCACACTATCAAAATATTTATTCCAACTCCGAGAGGCTTGCACCAGTCCATAAATGGATCGCTAGAGCTTGCATTCTTTGTTAGCACCCTTTGGATTGATAAAAGCTTTTGGTTGCATCATATACAACTCTTCTTCCAGAAATCCATTCAGGAATGCAGTCTTTACATCCATTTGCCAAATTTCATAATCATAAAATGCGGCAATAGCTAACATGATTCGGACGGACTTAAGCATCGCTACGGGTGAGAAGGTCTCATCGTAGTCAACTCCTTGAACTTGTCGAAAACCTTTTGGAACAAGTCGAGCTTTGTAGACAGTAACATTACCATCAGCGTTTGTGTTCTTCTTGAAGATCCATTTATTCTTGATGGCTTGCCGATCATCGGGCAAGTCAACCAAAGTCCACACTTTGTTCTCATACATGGATCCCATCTCAGATTTCATGGCCTAAAGCCATTTTGCAGAATATGGGCTCATCATCGCTTCCTCATAGTTCGTAGGTTCGTCATGGTCTAGTAACATGACCTCCAGAACAGGATTACCGTACCACTCTGGTGTGGATCTTACTCTGGTTGACCTACGAGGTTCGGTAGTAACTTGATCTGAAGTTTCATGATCATCATCATTAGCTTCCTAACTAATTGGTGTAGGTGTCACATAAACCGGTTTCTATGATGAACTACTTTCCAATAAGGGAGCAGGTACAGTTACCTCATCAAGTTCTACTTTCCACCCACTCATTTCTTTCGAGAGAAACTCCTTCTCTAGAAAGGATCCATTCGTAGCAACGAAAGTCTTGCCTTCGGATCTATGATAGAAGGTGTACCCAACTATCTCTTTTGGGTATCCTATGAAGACACATTTCTCCGATTTGGGTTCGAGCTTATCAGGTTGAACCTTTTTCACATAAGCATCACAACCCAAACTTTAAGAAATGACAACTTTGGTTTCTTGCCAAACCATAGTTCATAAGGAGTTGTCTCAACGGATTTAGATGGTGCCCTATTTAACGTGAATGCAGCCGTCTCTAAAGCATAACCCCAAAATGATAGCGGTAAATCAGTAAGAGACATCATAGATCGTACCATATCTAGTAAAGTACGATTACGACGTTCGGACACACCATTACGCTGTGGTGTTCCGGGTGGCGTGAGTTGCGAAACTATTCCGCGTTGTTTCAAATGAAGACCAAACTCGTAACTCAAATATTCTCCTCCACGATCAGATCATATAAACTTTATTTTCTTGTTACGATGATTTTCCACTTCACTCTGAAATTCTTTGAACTTTTCAAATGTTTCAGACTTATGTTTCATCAAGTAGATATACCCATATCTACTCAAATCATATGTGAAGGTGAGAAAATAACGATGCCCGATGTGAGCCTCAATATTCATCGGACCACATACATCAGTATGTATGATTTCCAACAAATCTGTTGCTTGCTCCATAGTTCTGGAGAACGGCGTTTTAGTCATCTTGCCCATGAGGCACGGTTCGCAAGTACCAAGTGATTCATAATCAACTGATTCCAAAAGTCCATCAGAATGGAGTTTCTTCATGCGCTTTACCAACATGACCTAAACGGCAGTGCCACAAATAAGTTGCACTATCATTATCAACTCTGCATCTATTAGCTTCAATACTATTAATATGTGTATCTCCACTATCGAGATTCAAAAAGAATAGACCACTCTTTAAGGGTGCATGACCATAAAAGATATTACTCATATAAATAGAACAACCATTATTCTCTGATTTAAATGAATAACCATCTCGCATTAAACAAGATCCAGATATAATCTCCATGCTTAACGCTGGCACCAAATAACAATTATTTAGGTCAAATACTAATCCCGAAGGTAGCATGTCGACTGCGATCACATCGACTTTGGACCATTTCCCACGCACATCGTCACCTCGTCCTTTGCTAATCTTCGCTTAATCCGTAGTCGCTATTTCAAGTTGCAAATATTAGCAACAGAACCAATATCAAATACCCAGGCACTACTGCGAGAATTAGTAAGGTACACATCAATAACATGTATATCACATATACCTTTGTTCACCTTGCCATCCTTCTTATCCGCCAAATAATTGGGGCAGTTCCGCTTCCAGTGACCAGTCTGTTTGCAGTAGAAGCACTCAGTCTCAGGCTTAGCTCCAGACTTGGGTTTCATCTCCTGAGCAGCAACTTGTTTGTCGTTCTTCTTGAAGTTCCCCTTATTCTTCCCTTTACCCTTTTTCTTGAAATGGGTGGTCTTGTTGACCATCAACACTCGATGCTCCTTCTTGATTTCTACCTCTGCAACCTTTAGCATTGCGAAGAGCTCAGGAATAGTCGTATTCATCCCTTGCATATTATAGTTCATCACAACGCTCTTGTAGCTTGGTGGCGGTGATTGAAGAACTCTGTCAATGACACTATCAACCGCAAGATTAACTCCCAACTGAGTCAAGTGGTTATGGTACCCAGACATTCTGAGTATATATTCACTGACAGAACTATTCTCCTCCATCTTGTAGCTGTAGAACTTATTGGAGGCATCATATCTCTCAATCCGGGCATTTGTTTGAAATATTAACTTCAACTCCTGGAACATCTCATATGCTCCATGACGTTCAAAATGTCGTTGAAGTCCCGGTTCTAAGACGTAAAGCATGGCATGCTGAACTATCGAGTAGTCATCAGCTTTGCTCTGCCAGACGTTCATAACATCTGGTGTTGCTCCTGCAGCAGGTTTGGCACTTAGCGGTGCTTCCAGGATGTAATTCTTTTGTGCAACAATGAGGATAATCCTCAAGTTACAGACCCAGTCCGTGTAATTAGTACCATCATCTTTCAAGTTTTCTTTCTCAAGGAACGCATTAAAATTCAACGAAACAACAGCACGGGCCATCTATCTACAATAACATGGACATGCAAAATACTATCAGGTACTAAGTTCATGACTAAATTAAGGTTCAGTTAATCAAATTATTAAAGAACTCCCACTTAGATAGACATCCCTCTAATCATCTAAGTGATAACATGATCCATATAAACTAAACCATGTCCGATCATCATGTGAGATGGAGTAGTTTTCAATGGTGAACATCAATATGTTGATCATATCTACTATATGATTCACACTCGGCATTTTGGTATCCAGTGTTCTGAGGCCATATCTGCATATGCTAGGTTCTCAAGTTTAAACCGAGTATTCTGCGTGTGCAAAACTGGCTTGCACCCGTTGTATGTGAACATAGAGCTTATGACACCTAATCATCACATGGTGTCTCGGCACGACGAACTTTTGCAACGGTGCATAATCAGGGAGAACACTTGTACCTTGAAATTTAGTGAGAGGTCATCTTATAATGCTACCGTCGATCTAAGCAAAATAAGATGCATAAAAGATAAACATCACATGCAATCAATATAAGTGATATGATATGACCATCATCATCTTGTGCTTGTGATCTCCATCTCTGAAGCACCATCATGATCACCATCATCACCGGTGCGACACCTTGATCTCCATCGTAGCATCGTTGTCGTCTCGCCAACTATTGCTTCTACGACTATCGCTACCACTTAGTGATAAAGTAAAGCAATTACAGGGCGATTGCATTGCATACAATAAAGCGACAACCATATGGCTTCTGCCAGTTGCCGATAACTCGGTTACAAAACATGATCATCTCATACAACAAAATATAGCATCATGTCTTGACCATATCACATCACAACATGCCCTGCAAAAACAAGTTAGACATCCTCTACTTTGTTGTTGCAAGTTTTACGTGGTTGCAAAGGGTTGAGCAAGAACCGTTCTTACCTACGCATCAAAACCACAATGATAGTTTGTCAAGGTAGTGATGTTTTAACCTTCTCAAGGACCGGGCATAGCCACGCTTGGTTCAACTAAAGTTGGAGAAACTGACACCCGCCAGCCACCTATGTGCAAAGCACATCGGTAGAACCAGTCTCGCGTAAGCGTACGCGTAATGTTGGTCCGGGCCGCTTCATCCAACAATATCGCCGAACCAAAGTATGACATGTTGTTAAGCAGTATGACTTGTATCGCCCAAAACTCAATTGTGTTCTACTCGTGCATATAACATCTACGCATAAACCTGGCTCGGATGCCACTGTTGGGGAACATAGTAATTTCAAAAAAATTCCTACACACACGCAAGATCATGGTAAGGCATAGCAACGAGAGGGAAGAGTATCGTCCACGTACCCTCGTAGACCATAAGCGGAAGCGTTGTGAGAACGCAGTTGATGTAGTCGAACGTCTTCACGATCCGACCGATCCAAGTACCGAACGCACGACACCACCGAGTTCAGCACACGTTCAGCTCGATGACGCCCCATGAACTCCGATCCAGCAGAGCTTCACGGGAGAGTTTCATCAGCACGATCGCGTGTTGACAGTGATGATGTTGCTACAGACGCTGGGCTTGGCCTAAGCACCGCTACGATATGATCAAGGTGGATTATGGTGGAGGGGGGGCACCGCACACGGCTAAGGGATCAATGATCAACTTGTGTGTCTAGAGGTGCCCCCCTGCCCCCGTATATAAAGGAGCAAGGGGGAGGCCGGCCGGCCCTCTATGGCGCGCCTGGAGGAGGAGTTCTCCACCTAGTAGGAGTAGGACTCCCCTCTTTCCTACTCCTACTAGGTGGGGTAAAGGAAGGGGAAGAGGGAGAAGGAAAGGGCGCGCCGCCCCCCTCTCCTAGTCCAATTCGGACCAGCGAGGGAGGGGCACGCGGCCTGCCCTAGGCCAGCCCTCTCTCTCCACTAAGGCCCATTATTTCTCCCGAGGGGGTTCCGATAACCCTCCGGCACTCCGATTTTCTCCGAAATCACCTGGAACACTTTCGGTGTCCGAATATAGTCATCCAATATATTGATCTTTACGTCTTGACCATTTCGAGACTCCTCGTCATGTCCGTGATCATATCCAGGACTCTGAAGTAACTTCTGTACATCAAAACACAAAAACTCATAATACCAATCATCACCGAACTTTAAGCGTGCTGACCCTACGAGTTCGAGAACTATGTAGACATGACCGAGACACGTCTCTGGTCAATAACCAATAGCGGAACCTGGATGTTCATATTGACTCCCACATATTCTTCGAAGAACTTAATCGGTCAAACCGCATAACAGCATATGTTGTTCCCTTTGTCATCGGTATGTTACTTGCCTGAGATTTGATCATCGGTATCTCAATACCTAGTTCAATCTCGTTACCGGCAAGTCTCTGTACTCGTTCTGTAATGCGTCATCCCGCAACTAACTCATTAGTTACAATGCTTGCAAGGCTTATAGTGATGTGCATTATCGAGTGGGCCCAAAGATACCTCTCCGACAATCGGAGTGACAAATCCTAATCTTGATCTATGCCAACTTAACAAGTATCATTGGAGACACCTGTGGAGCACCTTTATAATCACCCAGTTACATTGTGACGTTTGGTAGCACACAAAGTGTTCCTCCGGTAATCGGGAGTTACATAATCTCATAGTCATAGGAACATGTATAAGTCCTGAAGAAAGCAATAGCAGTAAACTAAAACGATCAAGTGCTAAGCTAACGGAATGGGTCAAGTCAATCACATCATTATCCTAATGATGTGATCCCATTAATCAAATGACAACTCATGTCTATGGTTAGGAAACTTAACCATATTTGATTAATGAGCTAGTCAAGTAGAGGCATACTAGTGACACTATGTTTGTCTATGTATTCACACATGTACTAAGTTTCCGGTTAATACAATTCTAGCAGAATAATAAACATTTATCATGATATGAGGAAATAAGTAATAACTTTATTATTGCCTCTAGGGCATATTTCCTTCATGAAAAGGGGAACACTATCTAACTCCAGCACTGTTTTCCGCTATCACAGTCAAGAGGATAGGTCAGGTCCATAGAATGAACATCATGGGTCGTAAAATTTACTGGATTATGACCACAATATGTTGTAAATAGAAGCCTGGCACGTTCAGAAGCTCTTTTGCCCACCTGAAACTCCTTTTTTTCTCTTCCACATACCCATCCGTCAAAACCATGCTGCTGATAAACTTAAGCCTGATGGACAATAGTAACCTCGGATTCAGCAGGAAGAATGTGACAAATCTAGTGTTTGCATGGTTGGCTACATATCGTTCTAGCGTTATTGTCTTCAATCAAATCTCATGATAAGTGAGAAAATACCGATGCTTACGAATCCATCGATTGTTTATAACTTCCTTACCCCGTCTTGTTGCCTAAATATACATGAAGATTTAAAACAGTTAAGGTCTAAAAAAGAGTGTCGAAAGAGCAACAGCTGAACGTTTAATTCTAGTACACTATATGTGGGCTTCCAATGTGTGTGAAATTATCACCTTTATATACAACTTCTCCAGACATGGAAAGCATTGCAGCAAGCCAATAATCTTGTTCAGATCAAAACTATTCATTTGGATATATAAGATCTTGACAAAATCCAGCACCATTGATAGGCCATCCATGGAGAAACTCTTCATTGAGCATAGAACATAATATTAGTACAAAATGTGTACTCCAAGATGACATATAACTTATGCGCAGAAATTTAAAATGCAGCTTATGGTTACAAGTGTAGATGATAATATAAAGTACCTGAAGAACTGTGGAGCCAAACACCATATTGAAATGAGCATAGAGATCATGTATTACACCCAAGGTCTCCAGTTTAGGCACGGAGAGGACGGTTATTTGCAACGATGAATATATAGAATCAAGGATCAACCTTTGAAGTGAAGGGGCATCTTGGATGATGAGCTGCCTTCCATCAAAAGAAATTCCAATTCTTACAAGGTTAGGCGACTTTATTTGGAGACAACCGATTCTAACTGTGAAAACAAGCACCAAGCACTCCAGGGCAGGGCAACTGGAGTGGATGATGTTGTGCAATGAGGCCTCCGATATACGAACCTGCACAAGTGAAAGTTTCTTGAGAAATGGGAGTCGAAGGTTTAGTACCAGATTGTCTGGTAGGTCGCACAGCGCAAAGGTGGCGGTGTGGAGAGAGGAGAAAACCCGCGAGATGGACATCGGTGCTGAGGGCACAGGTAGATGGTGTTCGGTATCTGGTAGGTGATTTCTAGGGGAATAGTAGAACTCAAGCAGCTGTAGTTCTATGAATTTAGGGGATTTCAGCCAGGCATCCACCATGCAGGGCATGGTATGCTTGCTCAGGTAGCATGACAGAGGCTTTGAACGGAGCCCTGGTGGGAGGAGATGATGGCTCTGGGGATTTCAAAATCATTGAAGAGAGATAGCCGACGACAGTTGAGATTAAGGGGCACGACGTGCCATAGCGGGCGCCACCGAATTGAGAGGACTTGGGTGCGGCAGCAATCCTTGGTGGGGATAAGCGAGATGATCTCCCCAAGGACGACGTCCGGGAGATCGCTGGTGCGGTCCACCCGAGATTCTACGGGTTCCTGGGATCCGGTGGGGGTGGGGTCGCCACTTCTTCCCGCACTGCCGGGTGCGGGATCTACAACATGCGTCGCCGCTGGCGGGAGCCTCATCTTCTTGGTGCTAGGGTCAGCCGGCTCCATTTTCCTCGAGGATGTCGCGTCGCGCTCATGGATTTGAGCAGAGTAACGAATGACGAGCCTAGTTGTAGTGCGAGGGAAGGAGAAAGGGAGCTGGGGTTTTTCTGTAGTAGTGAGGAAGAAGGGGATATGGGGTTTTCTGTAGAGTGAGGTGAGGAATTTGGATGTATGACTGGATTGAGCTGACATGAGGTGGGTGGGAGTGAGGAGGAGAAGAATACCCAGGTTTTTTGGGGGGCGGTGTGCTGGGTGTGGGTAGCACCTCTCATTCAGTAAATATATGGACTTTCGAATTGATTTTACTATTTACTAGGGTGGATGGGCTGTTTTTTCTTGGGCCCAGAGAAACAATTACTACTAGTACAGTGGAGACACTCTACAGCTACCGAGAAAAGTAATTACTACTAGTATACTGGATACAATACCGCTTCTGGCTCCTCCTAGGTCATCAAAACGTCTCCCTCTACTGAATGCCGTTATACTTTTGTTCACCGACATGCGGGCCATGCAGCGCGTGGGCCCAAATGCCATCCACCAAATTACAAGGCAGTATGCAGGCGGAGAGCCACCCTGGTCGTAGCACGGCAGTAATGAGCCATCGTGTCACAAAACCCCACCTCCCCGCAGTCTAAGTTTGACAAGCGAAGCAACCATAATTTCACTCTTCGTTGAATCCCCTTCTCCCTAACCGTCTTCAAGAAAGGCAACACTCGCATCTGCCACTACTCTTCTCTCCCAACGAAGGGAAGGTAAGCGGATCCATGATGTTGGTATATTTTCGTTCAGAAAAAAAGAACTTTTGCAAAGCAATAACCGATCCTTACTCTCTTTTTTGTTTCATTGTCATGGTGATTGTGTTTTCCTTTCAGTGGTCTCCTAGTATTCGTCAGTTTCATGATGGACCAAGGAGAACAGGCAAAGATCTGCCGATATTGGAGCAGACGCGGGAGGCTGATCCCCACGAGACAGACAGCTCCAAGAAGATGGAGGCAGCCACCGAGTCCACCCCAGATACGCTCACAGCCACTACTGAGATGGTCAATGCCCCGTTTGAGGTTATAGCCCCCGTGGCACTATAGGAGCAGTTTTCCCCCTTCGAGGATGTGTCCCCCCTCCTGTTGAGCTACCCAAGGTGATTTTCTTCTTTGCCGATCTCGATTGTGGTTTTTCATCTATGTATGTGGTGATGAATAATGCAAAATTTTATTAGCTTCGATGCCCCTCCCACGCCATGGGAGACAAGGACCAGAGGGGAAACCCTTCTCCCATCTAGGGAGGAGGTCAAGGAAGAAGAAGAAGAAGGGGGGCCCTCTCCCCCTTGCTTCCGATGGCACAGGAGCGCTGCCGGGGCCATCATCATCACCGCCATCTTCACCAACAACTTCACCGCCATCATCACCAACTCTTCCCCCCTCTAAGAAGTAGTGTAACCTCTCTCTTACCCACTGTAATCTCTACTTAAACATGGTGCTCAACGCTATATATTATTTCCCAATGATGTATGGCTATCCTATGATGTTTGAGTAGATCTATTTTGTCCTAATAGCTATTTGATGATCAAGATTGGTTTGAGTTGTATGTTTTATTATTGGTGCTGTCCTATGGTGCTCTCTGTGTCGCGCAAGCGTGAGGGATTCCCGCTGTAGGGTTTGCAATATGTTCATGATTTGCTTATGGTGGGTGGCGTGAGTGACAGAAGCACAGACCCGAGTAAGTAGGTTGTTTGCGTATGGGATAAAGGGGACTTGATACTTTAATGCTATGGTTGGGTTTTACCTTAATGAATCTTTAGTAGTTGCGGATGCTTGCTAGAGTTCCGATCATAAGTGCATATGATCCAAGTAGAGAAAGTATGTTAGCTTATGCCCCTCCCTCAAATAAAATTGCAATAATGATTACCGGTCTAGTTATCGATTGCCTAGGGACAAATAACTTTCTTGTTGACAAAAGCTCTCTACTAAAACTAATTTAGTTGTGTCTTTATCTAAACATCCCCTAGCTTTTATTTTCTTGTTCTTTGCTTTCTTGCAAGCTTACCCAAAAACACCTACAAAGTACTTATAGTTTCATACTTGTTCTAGGTAAAGCGAACGTCAAGCGTGCGTAGAGTTGTATCGGTGGTCGATAGAACTTGAGGGAATATTTGTTCTACCTTTAGCTCCTCGTTGGGTTCGACACTCTTACTTATCGAAAGAGGCTACAATTGATCCCCTGTACTTGTGGGTTATCAAGACCTTTTTCTGGCGCTGTTGCCGGGGAGCAATAGCGTGGGGTGAATATTCTAGTGTGTGCTTGTTTGCTTTATCACTAAGTAATTTTTATTTTCTGTTCTTAGTTGTTTTCTATCTTTAGTTATGGGTTGGAAACGCAAAATACCAAAAAAATTAGTTGTACCTAGTGAACCAATGGTTGAAGAACCACTCAAAATCTATCACACTGCTGAAGCTTATTACTTGGATCATCTTCGATCCATATGTGCTCGTGCTGAAACCCCAACTAGCTTAGTTGAGGGCAAATCTTTAGATGAGCATGCTTGTTATGTGGGACACCGTATATCTAAAAAGGGAAGCTTTTACAACATCAAATTAATACTATGCAATGTTATGCTTGGAATTTATGCTATTATTATGATTTTACTTGTTGTTCTGAAAACCCTAAGAAACACCTTCCCTACCAATGTGAGTTTATTGATAATGGAATCTTATCTTCATATGCTAAGTGTGTTTATAATTAAAATGATGTTCAACAAATTGAAGAATTTGTTGCTTTTAAGGGTGCTTTTGAAATTGCTTCTTTGATTGAAAAGTATGATGCTACTCTTTACAAATCTGAAAATTTTGCTATACTTGAATATTGTTATGAGAATTATGCTTCTAATACCTATGTTAAACAATATATTGAGGAATACTCCGTTGTCCAAGAAGAGACTAATATTTTGCAGGAGTCTATGGAAGAAGAAATTGATGAAACTGTGAGCTCATTGGATGAAAAAGATGAGGAGGAGAGCGAAGATCAAAAGGAGGAAGAGCGGATTGATCACCCGTGCCCACCTTCTAATGAGAGTAACTCTTCAACTCATACATTGTTTAATTCCCCTTCGTGCTTACCGAAGGATGATTGCTATGATGACTGTTATGATCCCTTTGATTCTCTTGAAATATCCCTTTTTTGATGATGCTTGCTATGCTTGTGGCCAAGATGCCAATATGAATGATGCTTATGGAGATGAACTTGCTATAGTTCCTTATGTTAAACATGAAAGTATTGCTATTGCACCCACGCATGATAGTCCTATTATCTTTTTGAATTCTCCCAACTACACTATATCGGAGAAGTTTGCACTTATTAAGGATTACGTTGATGGGTTGCCTTTTACCATTGCACATGATGTTTTTGATAGATATAATATGCATGTGCTTGCTGCTCCTACTTGCAATTATTATGAGAGAGGAACTATATCTCCACCTCTCTATGTTTCCAACACGATAAAATTGCAAGATAATGTTTATACTTTGCATTGGCCTTTACTATGTGTGCATGAATTGTTCTTTTATGACATGCCAATGCATAGGTAGAGAGATAGACTTTGTTGTTGCTTGATATATGTTGCTTTGTGCTCACTACTAAATTACAAATCATTGTTGATTCAAATTGGCTTTGATATACCTTGGGATCCAGGTGGATTCACTACTTGAGCACTATATGCCTAGCTTAATGGCTTTAAAGAAAGCGCTGCCAGGGAGACAACCTGGAAGTTTTAGAGAATCATTTATTTCTGTTGAGTGCTTTCATATAGTTTAAAAACAACAAAAATAAAGAGGGGAACCCAAAACTTTTTCAAAAAGGAAAGTGAAAGTGATAGAGACAGGCATTGTTGAAGTGGGAGCTAGCCTTGAACTTTGTTCATGCTCACGGAAACTTTGTGAATCTTGATTACAGAAACTTTTCAACAAAAATAATTATCCCTTGTACAATTCCATTGTATTATAAAAATAATGTGCCAAGGTTTGCCTTTAGGATGTTTACGATGCTTGTTGGTTTGTGCGGTGTAGGATAGACACTTTGGATGTAGTGTGTGAATTTTAGTTTTTTACTGGAACATCAAATGGTTCTGATTCTTTTTGTGCTGTCTTTCCATACAAATTTTTTATTTTTCCTAATTTTGGAAGAATTTTTCAAGTATCAGAAGTATGGTGAATGTTCCGATTGCTACAGACTGTTCTATTTTAGACAGATTCTGTTTTTGCTGCATAGTTTGCTTGTTTTGATGAAACTATCAATTTATATCAGTGGATTAAGCCATGAAAAAGTTATATTACAGTAGAAACAATGCAAAAACAAAATATGAATTGGTTTGCAACAGTACTTAGAGTAGTGATTTGCTTTATTGTACTAACGGATCTTATCGAGTTTTCTGTTGAAATTTTGTGTGGATGAAGTGTTCGATGATTGAGAAGGTTTCGATGTGAGAAGAAGGAAGAGAGGCAAGAGCTCAAGCTTGGGGATGCCCGAGGCACCCCAAGTAATTATTCAAGGAGACTCAAGCGTCTAAGCTTGGGGATGATGGGGAGGCATCCCCTCTTTCTTCAACAAATATCGGTATGTTTTCAGGATTCGTTTCGTTCATGCGATATGTGCAATCTTGGAGCATCTTTTGCATTTAGGCTTTTCTTTTTTCTTTTATGCACCATGCTGGTATGAGATAGTCCTTGGTTGATTTATAGAATGCTCTTTGCACTTCACTTATATCTTTTGAGTAAGGCTTTATAGAATGCTTCATATGCTTCACTTATATCATTTGAAGTTTGGATTGCCTGTTTCTCTTCACTTAGACAACCGCCATTTGTAGAATTCTCTTTTGCTTCACTTATATTTGTTAGAGCACGGGCACATCTTTTGTAGAAAGAATTAAACTCTCTTGCTTCACTTATATCTATTTAGAGAGATGATAGGAACTGGTCATTCACATGGTTAGTCATAAAATCCTACATAAACTTGTAGATCACAGGATATGATATGTTTGATTCCTTGCAATAGTTTTGCGATATAAAGATGGTGATATTAGAGTCATGCTAGTGGGTAGTTGTGGATTGTAGAAATACTTGTGTTGAGGTTTGTGATTCCCGTAGCATGCACGTATGGTGAACCATTATGTAACGAAGTCGGAGCATGATTTATTTATTGATTGTCTTCCTTATGAGTGGCGGTCGGGGACGAGCGATGGTCTTTTCCTACCAATCTATCCCCCTAGGAGCATGCGTGTAGTACTTTGTTTCGATGACTAATAGATTTTTGCAATAAGTATGTGAGTTCTTTATGACTAATGTTGAGTCCATGGATTATACGCACTCTCACCCTTCCACCATTGCTAGCCTCTCTAATACCATGCACCTTTCGCCGGTATCATACACCCACCATATACCTTCCTCAAAACAGCCACCATACCTACCTATTATGGCATTTCCATAGCCATTCCGAGATATATTGCCATGCAACTTTCATCATCATCATATACATGACTTGAGCATTCATTGTCATATTGCTCTACATGATCGTAGGATAGCTAGCATGATGTTTTCATGGCTCGTCCATTTTTTTGATATCATTGCTATGCTAGATCATTGCACATCCCGGTACACCGCCGGAGGCATTCATATAGAGTCATATCTTTGTTCTAGTATCGAGTTGTAATATTGAGTTGTAAGTAAATAAAAGTGTGATGATCATCATTTTTAGGACATTGCCCCGGTGAGGAAAGGATGATGGAGACTATGATTCCCCCACAAGTCGGGATGAGACTTCGGACTTTACAAAAAAATAAATGAGGCCAAAGAAGCCCAAATAAAAAAAGAGGTCAAAGAAGTCCACCAAAGAAACAAAAAAATTAATAAAAAATAAAAATAAAAAAATGAGAGAAAAAGAGAGAAGGGGCAATGTTACTATCCTTTTACCACACTTGTGCTTCAAAGTAGCACCATGTTCTTCATATAGAGAGTCTCTTGAGTTATCACTTTCATATACTAGTGGGAATTTTAATTATAGAACTTGGCTTGTATATTCCAACGATGGGCTTCCTCAAATGCCCTAGGTCTTCATGAGCAAGCAAGTTGGATGCACACCCACTTAGTTTCAGTTTGAGCTTTCATATACTTATAGCTCTAGTGCGTCCGTTGCATGGCAATCCCTACTCACTCACATTGATATCTATTGATGGGCATCTCCATAGCCCGTTGATACGCCTAGTTGATATGAGACTATCTTCTCCTTTTTGTCTTCTCCACCATCATATTCTATTCCACCTATAGTGCTATGTCCATGGCTCACGCTCTTGTATTGCATGAAAGTTGAAAAGGTTTGAGAACGTCAAAAGTATGAAACAATTGCTTGGCTTGTCATCGGGGTTGTACATGATGTGAGTATTTTGTGTGGTGAAGATGGAGCATAGCCAGACTATATGATTTTGTAGGGATAACTTTCTTTGGCCATGTTATTTTGAAAATACATGATTGCTTTCTTAGTATGCTCGAAGTATTATTGTCTTAATGTCAAAGGATAGACTATTGCTTTGAATCACTCGTGTCTTAATATTCATGCCATGATTAGACATATGATCAAGATTATGCTAGGTAGCATTCCACATCAAAAATTATCTTTTTTATCATTTACCTACTCGAGGACGAGCAGGAATTAAGCTTGGGGATGCTCATACGTCTCCGTCGTATCTATAATTTTTGATTGTTCCATGCCAATATTATTCAACTTTCATATACTTTTTGGCAACTTTTTATATTATTTTTGGGACTAACATATTGATCCAGTGCCAAGTGCCAGTTCCTGTCTGTTGCATCTTTTTGGTTTCGCAGAATATCCATATCAAACGGAGTCCGAACGGGATAAAAATGGACGGAGCTTTTTTTTGGAAAATATGGAAATTTTGGAAGGAAAATCAACGCGAACCAGTGCCCGAGGTGGTCACGAGGCAGGGGGGAGCGCCTGCCCCCCGTGGGCATGCCCTCTACCCTCGTGAGCCCACCGTCAGGCGGTTGACGCTCTTCTTTTGCCGCAAGAAAGCTAATATTCGGAAAAAAAATCATGGCGAAGGTTTCAGGCCAATCGGAGTTACGGATCTCCATATATATACGAAACGGTGAAACAGAGCCAGGGTAGCACACAAAACCAGAGAGAAACAGAGAGATAGATCCAATCTCGGAGGGGCTCTCGCCACTCCCACGCCATGGGAGCCAAGGACCAGAGGGGAAACCTTTCTCCCATCTAGGGAGGAGGTCAAGGAAGAAGAAGAAGAAGAAGAAGAAGAAGGGGTGCCCTCTCCCCCTTGCTTCCGGTGGCGCCGGAGCGCTGCCAGGGCCATCATCATCACCGCCATCTTCACCAACAACTTCACCGCCATCATCACCAACTCTTCCCCCCTCTATGAAGCGGTGTAACCTCTCTCTTACCCGCTATAATCTCTACTTAAACATGGTGCTCAATGCTATATATTATTTCCCAATGATGTATGGCTATCCTATGATGTTTGAGTAGATCTGTTTTGTCCTAATGGCTATTTGATGATCAAGATTGGTTTCAGTTGTATGTTTTATTATTGGTGTTGTCCTATGGTGCTCTCCGTGTCGCGTAAGCGTGAGGGATTCCCACTGTAGGGTTTGCAATATGTTCATGATTTGCTTATGGTGGGTGGCGTGAGTGACAGAAGCACAGACCTGAGTAAGTAGGTTGTTTGCGTATGGGATAAAGGGGACTTGATACTTTAATGCTATGGTTGGGTTTTACATTAATGAATCTTTAGTAGTTGCGATGCTTGCTAGAGTTCCAATCATAAGTGCGTATGATCCAAGTAGAGAAAGTATGTTAGCTTATGCCTCTCCCTCAAATAAAATTGCAATAATGATTACCGGTCTAGTTATCGATTGCCTAGGGACAAATAACTTTCTTGTTGACAAAAGCTCTCTACTAAAACTAATTTAGTTGTGTCTTTATCTAAACAACCCCTAGCTTTTATTTTCATGTTCTTTACTTTCTTGCAAGCTTACCCAAAAACACCTACAAAGTACTTCTAGTTTCATACTTGTTCTAGGTAATGCGAACGTCAAGCGTGCGTAGAGTTGTATCAGTGGTCGATAGAACTTGAGGGAATATTTGTTCTACCTTTAGCTCCTCGTTGGGTTCGACACTCTTACTTATCGAAAGAGGCTACAATTGATCCCCTATACTTGTGGGTTATTAATGACCTGAATATACGCTGGGAAAACAGAGTTTTTAGGATGTTGGATCCTGGAAGCCATTTGCGCTTATACCAATGAAGAGTTGTATTCCAGCCTAACTGTTGTCAGGCGTGTTTTCCATGGTGTACTAAAGCACAAGAAGTTCAAAGCTACTCCTTCGTTTGTTAGGCATACTG
Source organism: Triticum dicoccoides (assembly GCF_002162155.2). Classification (NCBI taxonomy): domain Eukaryota; kingdom Viridiplantae; phylum Streptophyta; class Magnoliopsida; order Poales; family Poaceae; genus Triticum; species Triticum dicoccoides. Next base: position 290,485,442 of record NC_041384.1, read on the forward strand.
TTCTTGTCAAGCTTACGAAGGAAGATGACGTGGCATGCCTCCACAAACAAGTTTATGAGTGGCAAGGCCACAAGGTTGTCTTCATGAAGGTTCATAGGATTGAGCTGCTACCGGACATACTAGATGATGTTCATGGCAAGGTTCGTCTTGTGTCCAGGCCAAATTAGATCGAGGCATGAAATAGTTACCCCAGCTAGTGTTGAATAGTAGTTTGGATTGTGTCTAATTATCTGAACATTGCCTATTATCGAGCCCTCTGGGGCTATTACTCTACTTGAATCCGTCTATGGGAACTGCTGCTACTTTTGTGTGCCCGTGAATCATGTGAGAACCATGTGTGAATCCGTCGGCACTAGTTTTTTCATCAATATGGCATGGTAAGACATAAGTTGTCACGGTTTATCATACGAGCAGTGTGTGTTTTGATGAAATAGAGTACTCGTTCGAGAACAGTGCACCGACGTATGCATAATTACTTGTAAACACTGTTGGTGCTACCCCACTTGTAAGTGGTTGTGTAGAACACAGCACATTGGCTCAGCTCGCTTCAACACTAAGCTATCAACCAGCTAACAATTAACAATCTGATGTCTGACATATAAGCAACTATGTATCTTGTTATAGTGGTTCATGCAATTAACTGAGGCCACAATGTAAATTCCAAACGTTCACACACTTGTCCAGCGTTCATGTGGAACACTCACATTAAACTCGGCTTCATAAAAAACTTGAAAAGCATAAGTTAAGAAATTTTATACATCTCAATGATTCATAGAACATAACAAACATATACTAGTTCACAACAAAAGGCAAAGTTGTGAGAAGGTTTACAAATCAGGAAAAAACAAGCAAGGCTTATCTGAGCAAAGGGCCTCCCGGCAGGCTTAAATTTCCTGGAGTTCACTCCGATTTTTTCTTGTTGCCACCATCCAGGGTTAGGTTCTCTCATTCCATCATAACCAATTATAATTGTGTTCTCAGCTGGAATGCTGAACTGAACCATGTAGTGTACTCACCAGCTGAAAGTCTTGTGCATTCCACTAAATTTAAGCATCGCTATTTGCAGAAATAAGAAGACCACAATGCCTCTTGTCCGTTCACCTGTCCAAAAAACCACCGTGTAGTCGTGCCAGCTAGTCCTCGGTCCATGGATGAACTGGTAGAAAGTGCATTCCGGACTAGGATGCAGTTGTTTTCACTCGTCCCTACACTGCAATCAGGAAGTAAAACGTACGAATCAACTTCTTTTATATTGCGTTGGTCATTCTACCTAGAAACCACCAATGTAGGAATACCTGGAAGACATGTGGTTAGACGACGGCAACTAGGGATAGCCATCTCATTTTGCACAGTTCTACTAAAACTAAGGTGTGTGCTTTTGATTGCACGGATAGAAACGATACGGAGACAGACATCCCGAAACAATATGGAGACAGACATCCCTGTTTGCGCAAATACGAAATATGGTTATTTAAACAGTGATAGATATTTGCAGTGGCGTATGATTAACAGCATCATCTATTGTGTTATAATTGGCACTAGCTTGACAATATGAAAGTGTCCTTATGTAAGTAGCATCACATCACATCAACACTGCCACTATATTAACATGCACAACAATAGCATTAGTATTACTGTCATGAGAGTAGCACATGGTCAGTAAATGTGCAATAAAATTTGTGCAGTTCCACTGGGATGAAGCAATGTTAGCGGTGTGAGATTTAAGTGTAACTGCAAAAACACAATTCATGGGAAATAAAGCAAGACGGAAGGACTTCATAAAATGGTGGTGGCATTGCTTCAATTTATCGATGACACTAGACCATTACTTATAGTGACCTTAGGTGGCATTGCTTAATGCTTCATGTGATTTTACATTAATGGTAGTGATATGGGCATAGGGACAGCATGGGCATAAAGTGGTGAGGAAGATGTGGTTGCCGAGAGCGGCAAACACTCAGGCAGCATGTCTGTATTTGTCCCATTTTTTATCTCCTCGGCAAAATTTTCCTATGTGAGCACAGTAAATCTAGACCTGCTCATTCTCATTTGCGTTGTCCCCCAACACCTGTCACTTTCTTTCCTTTTTCAACCAAGAGATAGGTCCACATCCCGCCACCCTTCGCCATGCACCATGCTTTCTTCATTTTTTCAACCAGGAGACCGGTTGGGTAGCCAGTATCTACTACTTTCTCCCGTTTCCTCTTAGAACCAAGTCCTAGATTCATGCTACAGCTTTCCCACTTTCTTCCCTATTTGAACCAAGTCTTAGAGTCGACTGTATGAAATAGCTTTACCGCTGATAATAGTAAAAGTATAGGTGGCTTTGGAAGAGCGGACGGAAGTAGAAAAAGCTCCACATAAAGCAAAGTGGGGAGCTGGGGCAGTAGAGCAAGGCAAGTTTCGAAGGAATATATACCTGAGGGTCGTCGGCATGTGGCAAAGACGGCATAGGGAGGCTGCATCTTGGCCATAATACCGCAGGGAGGAAGAAGGGGTCAGAGGCCCTCCCGAGCCGGTGCTCTCTCGGAGAGAACGACATGGCCACCGATCGAAACGCGCGGGCAGCCGTTGGTCTCCACCCTCGCCGACGACGATAGCGTGAATGATGCACCTACACTCCTGCCCCGGTCAAGGTTGTCCGGCCGGATTTGTGACCAGTCGTGAGATGAGAGAGAGTGTGGCCACCTATGTCTTGTTTAGATCTGGAGAGCATGAGAGAGTGAATGAGAGGAACCCTAGTAAAGCAAGCGCTAAGGCTCCTGCTTATATATGTAGTGTAGTGATTTTGTTGTACCAGCTTCAAAAAAATGCGCTCCTACGTGTACCCACGAGTGGGTGTGAGAGAACTAGTGCGTGCGTGCACTACTTCTCTTCATGAGAGTACAATATACTATGCCCAAAGAACGTTCGCCACAAGAGTAATAGTATAAGTGTGTGACGTGTGAGCTAAAATAAAATGTGTGCGACGTCTTTTGTTTTTTAGAAGTTCTGAGGGTAGGGTGTGAAGAGCACATATGTGTGTGACATCTACCTGCAGATAGACGGTGGGTGCGAGAGGACTCGGGAGAGTCGTGACTCGTGAGGGTGCGTGTGCGTGAGAGAGAGGGGGGCACGTATCAATGCAATGCATATGTCTGTAAATCATTATCCGACAAACGTTTGCCACAAGCCTTTTCCTGACAAACGCCGTAAGAACCATTAGATCGGCATCCGACAATGTCAGTTTTGCCATGTCATATAACAAAACATCCAGTCCTCCTACACACAAATCTTCCACGTGTGTTAGCAACTGCCTTATGCTCCCTTTGTTCCAAAATGCAGTGCATATAGCTTTATTGAAAATTCGAACCTCGCCAACTTTTACCGAGTTGTCATGTACCAAATTGCACATGTAGAATACCCTATATATATCATTTCACTCATCTTCGAGAGGTAACTATAAACATGGGGGAGGAGTCTACAAAGAAAGACCATCGTATCACCTACAGCAATTTCAACCATCCGTTGGTGTGGAGGAATATCATAGGAACTCTATATGATTTGATTTTTATAGGATTTTTTCCTTTAGGGCTAATTGGTTCATAGGAATAGATTCATATACTCCATATTTCAAAGGAAATAAACATGACATCATTTCTATAGCTTTAGAGCCACTTGGTTCATATGAATGGATTCCTATACTCCCATAATTTCAAAGGAAAATAAACATTAGCGTATATTCAATAGAAAAGTTCCTATGATATGAACCAAATTACATCTCTTTTCTAATCCCTCCTCGTAGGAATTGAGATACATGTCATCTCTAGATTCAACAGAAAAGTTCCTATCATGTGAACCAAATGACATCTCTTTTCCAATCCCTACTCATAGGAATTGAGATACTCCATGTCATCTCTTTCCCTACAACTTCCATGTATACATCTACTATTCCTAAATAGCTAGTACAACCCACTAGTAGCTTTTTTCCAAGACATGCAACTATGGCACAAGAACTATATAGTGTGCAAATAACTTTGAAAGATGGTCGCTGGGTGAAGCTAATCCGAGCACTACTGGCCCTTGGATATCATCAACATTCCATCAGATCTACCACATGTACAATTTAGAAGACTCCATGGTTGAACATAAGCATAATGCACAAACCTCAAAACACAAGCACTTCTCCTTTGTTCTAGAATCTTCCGTATCATAATTGGATTTTTTTTAAATGTATTGCCATTATTTGTTTTTTACTTTATGCTTTACAATACACAACCCCATGAATGTTAACATTTTTATATAACTAATTGATTTTGAATGAGATGAACTATCAGAACTAAACGAACATCTACATGATTCATATATGACTCAAAGCTTTACATGCTATAGTGTGTATTTATTCATAATTTAGTTTCAAAATCTCATGATTTCAATGCATGTGTACCTTACTAGTTTTGAGTAGAGTAGCAATTTTCACGCGGCCCCGGTTATATCAAAATGCAGGGCCCATGCATCATTGCCTTTCGGTCGAACCTACGTCCACAATTTTTTGTACGTACTATATCTCCACTGGTCCCCGAACCCAAAATGTTGCCTCGTTCCCCTAAAAACCAAGCGGCCCACACATATTTAAGGTGTCGACTTGAACTCAATCCCTCTCCTGTTTACTATGACATGGCCCCGCACGCCATTGTAGTACTCCTACAAACCCTACCGCCACACGCATCATAAGTTTTCTTCAAGAGGACGACGGAGAAGCCGATTTGTAGTGGAGGCGCTTTAAACAAATGATATGTAGTGGAGACCCCTACCCTAGGGTGCCCTAGGTAGATGCCACACGCATCATTGGTTTTATCTTTTCTTTATGCTCTTGCGCCCAAGAGCGAAATGATGGTTGCTTCGTCCGTCTTGCTTAATGCGGGAAAGGTGGGGCTTTGTGATTTGACCCCTCATCGCTCATTTTCTACTACTGCGGCGCTACGCCCGGGGTGCCTCCAATTCCAAATGCTGCTCCGAACTGTAATTTGGTGCATCGCACGTGGAACAAGATGGCGGATGAGCCACATGTCAGCCAAAGGGGTCCTGTTAAGTGTGTCGCCATTTCGTGAACGGACTGACCCTGCTTGAGTTGCTACACCAACACGACAGGTGCAGCCACCCACTTGGTTTGGCTCCTTGGTGAATCCCGACTATATTGATCTAAAAAGATACATACTGAACTACCCTCTTCGTCTCATTTTTTAGGCGTCTCGGTTTATAGGGCTTGCACGTAGTTCTAGGTCATCCATTTGACTAACTAAATATAAGTTACCATGTCACAAAAAGTATATCATTGGATTATTAAGTGGATGTAGTTTCTAAACATATACTATTCATCACATATATAGCTAGTTAAATTCTCAACCTAGAATGACGTGCATGCCATGTAAACCAATACGGAGGAAGTACAGTACGTACTAAAAATGAGATGATTTTACCGAGCGATCAGCGGGGGAGCATGGCATGTCATGCGGTCCCACGTGTCATGATGTACCAAGGCGATGCGCGTGTCCCTCTTGAGGCAGAAGCAATACTACGTGGTTTGAGATGATGGCGAACCGAAGTGTGAAATAATGGTTGCTTCGTTCATTCGGGAAGGTGCGGCATTGTGATTTGACGTCTCATTGCTCATTACTACTACTACATGGGCGGTACGACTAGGGTGCATCCCCCTACTATTCTGCACTGTTATTTGGTGCTTGACACGTTGACCCGGTTGCTATATTTCCCACATGTCAACGACAGGAAGTACATAATTCATGAAAGGGAGCGTCGACGGAGGAGTACAAGACACGTCTTGGGTTTTTGCTGCTTCACGCGATCCATCGATACAAACTCAGACTAAAAAAGGCGAGGGCAGGTCATTTCCCATGCAGCAGGCAGGGGAGTTTGGCATAGTCTGTTCGAGGCAAGGAGGCAAGAAGGGAAACAAGCAAATAAAGGTTGAGCGACTTAGTTTTGGGAAAATCTGATTTTATGGAGTACATACCCACTAGGTTTATAGGGCTCATCTAAAAAACATTCGTTTTTCCGTTTTATAAGTCCCAATTCTACTACTAGTATTAGTACCATCACATGTTGGATTTCGAGGTGCGTTAGATCACCCGATGCAAGCAGTGTCAAGAGAAAACTCACCAATGCATGTAGAAGTTCATGGAAATTTAGTGGTCATTCATGCATTCGTTCTAATTAATGCCCCGGTAAACATAACTTCTTGAGAAAAACGAGTGTACTAATTACTTGTGCAAACTAGGAGTATGAAATTAATTCGACCACTCACCGTCTACCTTGGTTGGAGAGATTTTGAAATTGATCCATAAACTGGAAAGGAGGGAGTACTCCCTCCATTCCCTTATACAAGGCCACTATGAAAAATACATTTTGCATCTATACAGGCCACTAACAGTAATGGAGGCAACATTTAATGATGTTTTCTCGTACTAGCAACTTGTTTAATACTTGCATGCATGTAGTCATAATGACATTATGTTACATCTTTCTCATGTCTTCCTTGCATGCATGCGAGTGTATTAATAATCCCGGTTAACGAGAAGAAAAGTTGGCTTGCAACGCAATCATTAAATTTTACCTTGGTATGTGTAATTTGAGTTTATGGCCTTGTATAAGGGAATGGAGTGAGTAGTAACTTTTGTCTCGATTACTATTTGTGGCCTTGTATAGATGCAAAATGTATTTTTTTATAGTGGCCTTGTATAAGTAAATGGAGGGAGTACTAAAGGACATATATATTCCAAACAATATGATAATCTCTCTAACCAAGGTAGTAGGGACAAGGAGTAACGTAAAGAGTAGTAAAATTTTCTCCTCGTCCCGCGAGCCACCGCGCGTGTGGGTGAGGGAGCAGGCGTAAGGCGTACAGTACTACTACTAGTAAGCAAGCTTCACCTCATCCTGCGAGCCACCGCCCCTGTGGCCGGGGGAGACGGCGTACTAAGCAAGCTTCTCCTCGTTCTGCGAGTTGATGGGGCACATCAAAAGTACTCCATGTATAGAGCCTTGCCTCTAAGGTAGGCCCCACATGGTTTGCCTCTTTTTTAACATAACGCGTCAAGTAGCAATTTGTTTGTTCACCCATGGTAGACGATCCTCCCTCCACCAAGTGGACAACCAGTACACGGTCAAATTACCACGTGGGCTGCCTTTTTGTATAGAAATGAGCTCCACCGTGTACCCGCGCGGGTGTGGTTGGGAAAGAGATGGGAGTACGTGCGCCATGCGTGCACCTCTTCTCTTCGTGCACGTCCCACACCTACGTGGGTGTGTGTGAGAGATACAAACATAGCGAAATGGCTTGTGCAGAATAACTACTCTTCGTAAGCCATTGAAAGAGTGGACAAAATGGTGTAGGAGGAGATAGGGGAGACGTGGAGGTGTGCGATTCTTGGCCGGCGTTTGGCCTCATTTAAATAGGAGATTAAATAGAGGGCGGACGGGAGGAGCTCGGCCGGTGTTGTGTTTAATGTCGGCCCGGTCATGAACGGACATGTGTCCAGAGTGGGTTTCTCGGCTTCCACACGGGCGGGTTTCATGGAGGCGTTTGAATGCGGCAAGGAGGCGTGTTCAGCCGGGCATGCAGCGAGTGGCGCCCTCGACTCTGACGTAGGACACCGCGCCGTTCTTCCATTGACGTGTGTGCTCTTTGGGTACATGGCCTACATGTCAGTGACCCAGCGCAGGCAGCGCACAGCAGAGGAACCTTTGGTGGACCAGGGCGGTCAGAAGCGGGCATTTCATAAACCGATGATTGTTCATTGAGTGTGACGTCATCCTTTTCATGTAGATAAGCCTACTATGTTGATAGCCCGTTCGACACGTTGTGATTCATAAAGACCACTGCAAACATCAATGTTCTTCTTATCACAGATAAGATTGATTAATACCCATAACAATCCATGTTCTTAACAAAGGGTGCATGCACGTATAGGTTGAGCGTGTGTCTTGCGTCGTGTGCTGTGTGCACGCAGGCATGCGAGTGTTGCGTGCGTGCAAGCGTACGTTTCAGTGTTGCATGCATGTGTGTGTATGTGCGTGTGTTCGTGAGTGCATGTGTATGTGTCAGTGTTGCAGGCATGCATGCGTGCGTGTGTTCGTTATGTGTACGTGTCAGCGTTACACACCTGCATGTGTGCCTGCATGTGTACGTGCGTGGTGAGGCTACATGTCAGTCGACTAACTTTTTCATCTATGGTCTTTAGATTTTCCAGCCGTTGAATACGAAATCAAGGGCCTGTAGTTTATCATCAAACTCCACCCCCCTGAGCCGCCAGCCAGCATCGGCCGAACCGCCGACCCCCACCACCCGCAGCCGGCCCGCGCCGCCACGCCACCCTGCCCACCCCGAAACCACTCCTCCCAGTCCGCCGCCACACCGGCCATCCCTCTAGGCCCCCCGCGTCGAGCTTTTTCTCCGGCGATCACCACCCCACCGCCCAATCATTGTGCCCCCACCACTGGTGACTGCCAACCAGAGGTCTCACGACTTCGAGTACCCACCGACCACTAAGTTCTTACCATTTATGTCCTTCATATACGCGCTGACGGGTGGGCCCTATGGTAATGTGCGCTACTGAATGTGGACCATTTGACTGGTCAATTGGTCGTGTCATCAACAAATTGCGGAGCTGTATGGTGAGACAGTGACCATATGATCACCCTAAAATGTATTTTATTAACACAGTACAGACTCAAACTACCATTTCTTTCTTTCATATATGGGCTGACAGGTGGGCCCCACGGTTATGCGCCGCGATGGTGCAACACTAGTTGCGCCACATGGAACGTTTGACTGGTCAATTGATTGTGTCATCAACAAAATACGGAGTTGTACGGGTGAGCCAGTGATCGTATAATCATGACATGTATTTTTTAACATGGTATAGACGCAAGGGATCATATATACGCGCAAGCACTCACCGCTATAAGCGCACACCCATAGACCCTACCCCTATGAGCACCTTCGAGAGAGTGAGCCAGCATATGATCTTGAGATTTTACGAAGTCACCACAGGCGCCTCGTAGTCAAGTGGAATGTCTCCTCCCATTGAACACACATCGCCGGAAAATACTGAAATTAACCCAGGATAAATGCGAGCACCAGGACTTTAACCGTGGTGGGCTCGAGATACCACTGTCCTCCTAACCATCCAACCACATGTTAGTTAGCACGAAAAAATGTATGTGGTGACCATGATGAGCTTATTCTGACGTCCAGTGACCATATCGTGCTTTCGCTTAAAATACAATGACCGTAAGTGTCGTCAACAAAATATTGATCACGCATCAAATGCAAAGTCCGTCAGTGTCATCAAGAAAATACGGAGACGTATCTTGAGCTAGATATTGTATTATCACAACAAGAATGTATATGGTGACTGTAATGAGCATATTCTGAAGTCCAGTGACCGTATAGTGCTTTAGCTTGAAATATAGTGACCGTCACGCGTGAATGTGTCGTGGACATGCATACTTTTAGAGGGTCGAGAGATAGTTTGTGTGCGTACGTGAAAGTGGTGTAGAAAGAGGGGTTGTCCGGTGGAGACAAGGAGAGATATGCCCTTCGTTTCTCTTTCCCATGACTAATATTTTAGGAGAATATATAAACATTCACAATGCAGAACAAATATTTTTGGATGCACCATGCAATTAACTTTCATGTATAACATTGTACTATTGTATATGCTTATTTTCTTAGTGTCCGATTGCGTGTGTGGTGTGGTGGACACATCATTTCTAGTTGTGGTGGGTCAACATGAGGACTCATGGGCCGGTTCCATCCTGTGCCACATAGGTTGGACTGAGACACGTTATACAAAGACCCATGTGGTGGACTCGGCGTACAACACGAAGCTAGCTACCAGAGTCGCGGGGGACTCTATCCCCACTAGTGATAAGCCGACTATATATGATTTGTGACCCTAGGCCCCCAGTATGTTATAGAATCTTGGGGGCTAGTTCTTCAATAGTATACACACACGCACAATGACTGGTATTCACGTGTACTTTGTACACACCCCTATCACTAATATACAGTACCAAGAGTAGGCTTTTTCCTTAACTGCAAGGGTCTGAACTAGGGTAAAACTTTGCCTCGTATTACCATCCAGCCTAACAGTCAGGGATAGCCTACCGAATGATATGATGGAATCATATCTGCCAATTACTAAGAGAGAGGCCTAAAGATAATGTGCGTGCGAGAGACATGTAGGCACATATATGTGCGTATAGAGGGCTAGTAGAGACCGTGCGTGTGTATATATGCATGTGAGAGAAATAGTGTTTTCCAACTGAGATTAGTGAAAAGAGTGGTACATAGTAGTCAGAAAGAGAGAGAGAGAGAGATACAGAGAGAGCATGTGCGTGAGACTCCCCGACACCCCGAGAGAGATTGTGAGCATGTGTGAAAGAGAAATGTCGATGCATATAAAGTGTGTGCACTTATGTGGTAGATAGAGAGATATATAGCGCGTTTGTGAGAACAGGCCGAGGCATAGTGCATCTAAGTGTAAAAGGCCGTTCTACGCATTAAATTAAAATATAAATGGCATTATTATTTTTGGATGAGATCATGAATTTTGCAAATTGCATATGGACGAAAATCGGTCTGTCAAACACCCATACTCTATTGAATTCTAGCATTTGCATGTGTTTATTTAATATTATCTATCCATAGAGTGAGAATGGTTAGAAATACAGGCAATGGATGCTTTTGCAATTCATATATAAACATTAATTACTGCACTCCATGTTCTTAGTGTGAAGCACTTTATACATTTGTCACTCGCATAGATACATTCCAAATTGCTAGCTACGAAATAGAATACATGTCGAATTCAACATAAAGGAGGTTTCGAAGATTCGAATTCATAGGAAGTGCATTCATCTATTTGAACCCAAGATAATGGCATTTGTAAATCAGATGTAAAAGGGGGCATCAATCTTTGTTGTGCGTTTAAACATGCTATATATATCCATATGCATGTCTAACTTTTTTTTGCAACCAAGGAGATTATATCTAGAACCATGCATGAACTGAGGTAAGTTGCATATTTTTTAATATATACTCATGTACAATGTATATTCAAATGTACCCCCTCCATTCCAAAATAATCGTAGCTTTAGGATTTTCAAGAGTAAAGATTTGTGAAGTTTGACAAATCATGAAAGTTCAATTCAAGAGAACCGAAAATGTTAATGCTTCTGCTCCCAAATATTGAACGAAGCGCCAAATAGGCCTCTGGTCATCTGAAACTGCACGAGACTAATGTTTGGTGGTAGGAAATTACTGTCCTGACTCTGGCCCATGTAGCCTATCGGACCGATGTCCAAAGGTCTAAAATGGGGTAGGTTTGTAACTTCACCAAGACGCCAGTCTCAACCACCTCTGAGAAGCATTCATACGCCGTGGGCGCCTAAACACCCATGCGCTCGGCCGAAATCTATCCCGCCCACATTTGGGACACCTGAGATTACTGTCCTACCCCCAACCCGCAATATGTCCAAAATTTCAGATGGGGGCAAAGTTTGTAACTTTCCCCAAATTTCAAACAAGCGCGTCCCAAACCGAAACATTGTTCCCCCTTAGTTCCCCGCCTCCCTATGTTTCCCCATTCATACTCCGTGGGTGCCAAAATGCCCTCTCCACCAGCCGCGAAACCCCAGCCTCCTCCGTCCTCCACCCCATAGCGCCCAATCCACCCCCGCCCTCATCCATCATGCCGGAGCCGGTACCCCGACGTCGTCGTCCAACGCAACCGCAACCGCAACGCCCTCAAGGACTTAGCAGCTGAAGCCGAGGTAGAGCAGCCTCCACGACGACGACGCTGACGTGTGCCGTACCAGAATGACTCTGATCACACCGTCATGCACCTCACTGCTGCCGCTCCACTTTCGCAACCATCCACCGCATCGGAGTTGTTCCGACTACGCCATCGTTCGCCACCTCGGATATAGTTCCCTGCTGCCGACAGACGACCACTGCAACACACTTAACAACTTTGCCATGGGTTCGTCCAAGGCTCCACCATCCTCCACAACTTCTCATTTCCAGCGAACCACAAGAAGATTGTTGAAAAAACAGAAGGAGGACACAACACTGCCATCAGAAAGTCTCTTCCCTTATTCATGCAAACCTTATGTCTCTGCTCACACCGTATTCATCCCACGAAAGAAACTGGATGAGCGCTCTTACTACATCTTCTTCATGATACTAAATGCACAAGGTTTGCACCCTTTACTATTTCACCTTTGCTAGAGGTCAGTAGCCCGCCTGGATTTCAATTCAGGGTCAGTCAAACCGCAATTAAAAGAAGCAGCACCCGCTTAGGCGCGCGGAGCACCTAGTACGCCTGTTCGCCGGGGATGCGGCGCATCGGTGTCTATCATAGGGGTGTGGGGCACAAGAGCTGCTTGCGCCCGATCTGGAAGTCGGCGGGGCTTGAATGGATGGCCGGGGGCGGTGCCAAGCACGGCGGTGCGGTGAGGTCGAGGGGAGGGCACAGGTAAGGGACTGGGCCGGTGGTCGCTGGCGTTTCGAGGAAGATCGTCAACACTGACTGGCTGGTGGTATATGAGGGTGATCTGCCTGTTCTTTGTACATCGGATGGTGCAGAAAAATGGACTGGCCTATTTGTTTTCATTCGACTGTTATTTTCATAGAATCATGTAGTAATTTAGTGTGTCATGCATGTTGTAGAGCTATCATATGTCTCCCACCATTTATTTCTCACCGACCTGCTATCTACTACCTTTACACTACACTATGTGCACACATTTCACCCATACTCACACTATTTTTTTATGCATGGATATTTCAGACTCTAACGCAGTGTTGATGAATGCAGAAAAGAAAAGACAGAAGTCGCTCCAGTGTAATTCGAAGATAAGCACTAAGCGTTTCAGCACTCTAAAGGGTGCAGTGTCAGCAGTTGGAGACAGTAAACGTAGCTCTGGAGTTGATGATCTCAATTGCCACACACAACCATCCCAGGTGCTTGCTTTAACTTCACGCTGTCAAATGTGGTTGCATGTTGCATATGGTGTCTATCTTGTATTGCTTCCAATTTGGTTAAATTGCATCTACTTACTTTACACATTATACCTTTGATAATGACGTGCCTTCCTATTTTTGATACATACTACATATTTCTATTAACCATGTTCGTACATCAAACTAATGCTCTTTTGTATCCCTCACCAATCACTTATGATGAGATAGTCACACCAGTGGGTTACTGTGAGACGCCATACTCGTTTAAAGAGCGTAGTGTCATCCTCCCCACATGATTCTCAAGAAACAGCAAGGCTAAATGAAGATAGTCAACGTAGCTCTCTAGTTGATGACCGCAATTCCCCCACACCACCATCACAGGTGTCTGCTCTAACTTCGCAGTGTGATATGTGGTTGCATGTTGCATACGGTGTCTAGCTTGTAATGCTTCTAATTTTGGTAAATTGCATCTGCTTAGTTTACACATAATACCTGTGAATATGACATGCCTTCCAATTTTTTGTACACACTACATCTATGAGTTAACCTTGTTCTTACATGAAACTACCTCTCTTTTGTATCCTGCATCAATCACTTACGATGAGTCACCTTTATTCGTTGCATATTGCATATTATTTCTAGCATGTTGCCATGTATTGCTTCTAATTTGGTCAAATACATTTGTTAGGGCACCCTTTTAATTTGGCATAGTGATATTGGTTTCATCTTTCATATGGTTTCTAGCTTGCATTGATTCTAACAAGTTCAAGCACCTTCTGCTTAGTTTATACTTTATACATCATACAAGTCAATATGTCACGCCGTCCTGTTTTTCATACATATTCCATCCTCCTATCATGCGGCTGCCTTACCTGAAAGTAGTGTTCGTCAGTATCATGCATCAATCAAGAAAGAGGAAGGAAAAGAGTAAGGAAGGCGATGATGGTGGTCCTCTGCAGCAACATAAACGGAGCATCTCTACCGATTCTCCTTGTACTGATAGTGCATTACAAGGTCCAAGTCTCCACTCCCCTACTCCACCATCCAAGGTGCTTGCTCTAACTTGGCAGTGTGATATCTGGTTGCATGTTGCATATGGTGTCTAGCTTGTATTGTTCCTAATTAGTGTAAACTGCATCTGCTTAGCTTACACATGATACGTGTGAATATGACATGCTTTTCTGTTTTTGGTACATACTATATCTGTCTATCACACCATGTTCTTACATGAAACTACTCTTCTTGTGTATCCTGCATCAGTCACTTATGATGGGACACCTTTAAGTTGGCAGTGTGATATTGATTGTGTCTTGAATATGATTTCTAGCATGTACTGCTTCTAGTTTGATGAACGCCACCTATGACGACACAGTTTTAACTTGGCAGAGTGGTATTGATTGCACCTTTCATATGTTGTCTAGTTTGCAGTGCTTCTAATTTGTTGAAGTGCCTTCTGCTTAGTTACCACATCATAGGTGTGAATATGTCAAGCTGTCCATTTTTTGGTACATATTCCATCCTCGTATCATGACTTTGCCTTTCATCAGAGTAGTGTTCATCAATATCATGCATGAATGAGTTCTGAAGAGCGAATTATATTCCTTTTTCTTGTCGGATTGACCTCACAATGCAAAATCAATAAAGCTGAAGGAAATTGGCAAGGCATTGGATGATGGTGGTCCTTCCGAGCAACTGAAACGGAGGTTCTCTACAGATTCTACTCCGCCATCCTCCCAACAAGATTCGCAAGACAACGCATGGCTAGACAGTTAACGTAGTTGTGTAGATGATGAGCACATCTCCCCTACTCCACCATCACAGGTACTTGCTCTAACTTGGCACTATTATATGTGGTTGCATGTTGCGTATGATGTCTAGCTTGTACTATTGCTTCTAACTTTACTGAATTGCATCTTCTTACTTTACACATGAGGCTTGTGAATATGACATATGTTCCTATTTGTAGAACATACTATATCTGATCACACGATGTTCTTACATACGACTATTGTTCTTGCATATCCCGCATCAGTCACTTATGATAAGGCACCCTTAAGTCGCCACTGTGATACTGGTTGTGTCTTGCATATGATTTCTAGCATGTCCCGCTTCTAATTTGTTGAAACGCCATACAGTTTGAACTTGGCAGAGTGATATTGGTTGCATCTTTCATATGGTGTCTAGCTTGCAGTGCTTCTAATTTTTTGAAATGCCTTCTTCTTAGTTACCACATCATAGGTGTGAATATGTCACGCCATCCTGTTTTTCATACATATTCCATCCTCGCATCATGTGTTTGCCTTTCATCTGAGTAGTGTTCATCAGTATCATGCATGAATGACTTCCGAAGAGAGAATTTTATTCCTTTTTCTTATCAGTTTGACTTCACAATGCAAAATCATTACAGCTGAAGGAAATTAGTCCGACAGTGGATGATGGTGGTCCTTCGGAGCAACTCAAACACGGGGTCTCTATAGATTCTACTCCGCCATCCTCCCAAAAAGATTCGCAAGACAACGCAAGACGTAGCTGTGTAAATGATGAGCACATCTCCCCTACTCCACCATCACAGGTGCTTGCTCTAACTTGGCACTATTTTATGTGGTTGCATGTTGCGTATGATGTCTAGCTTGTATTGCTTCGAACTTTGTTGAATTGCATCTGCTTACTTTACACATAATGCCTGTGAATATGACACGTGTTCCTGTTTCTAGAACATACGTGTACATGATGAGCACATCTCCCCTACTCCACCATCACAGGTGCTTGCTCTAACTTGGAACTGTTATATGTGGTTGCGTTTTCCGTATGATGTCTAGTTTGTATATCTTATGATTATGTTGAATTGCATCTGCGTAGCATACAACTTATACCTGCAACGATCACTTACCCATAAGAAACATTTAACTTGGGACTGTGATGTAGGTTGCATCTTGCATTGTCTTCTAGCTTGTACTGCTTCTAATTTCTTGAAATGGCACTGACGACGAGACACTTTTTACCTGATAGAGTGATATTGTATGGTTCATATGGTGCCTAGCTTTCATTTCTTTTAATTTGTTGAAATGCCTTCCGTTTACTGTTTTTTCATACATATTCCATCCTCCTATCGTATCTGTGAATATGAAACGTTGTCTTTTTTTCTATATATTCCATCCTCCTATCCTGCGCTTGCCTTACATCAAAGTAGTGTTTGTCTGTATCATGCATCAACAAGTTATGGAGAGCTGATTTTATTCATGTTCTTGTGGTTTTGACTTCATAAGATAATATTAGAAAATAGGAAGGAAAAGAGTAAGTTAGGGGATGTTGGCGGTCCTTCGCACCGACGCAAACAAAGACTCTCTAGATTTGCCACTTCTACTGCTAATGAAGTTGAAGTCCCAAGTCTACATGATGAGTTCATCTCCCGTACTCCACCATCGCAGGTGCTTGCTCTAAGTTGACAGTGTGATAATTGGTATCATGTTGCATATGTTGTCTAGCCTGTATTTCTTATATTTTGATTAAATTGCACCTACTGAGTTTATACGTTATACATGTGCATATGACATGGCGTTCTGTGTCTAGAATGCACTTCATCTATCTATCATACCATGTTCTTACATCAAAGTACTGATGTTGTGTATCCCGCATCAGTCACTCATGATTGGACGCTTTTAACATGGTAATTTGATAGTGGTTGCATCTTGCATTGATTTCTACGTTGTACTGCTTCTAATTTTTTGAATTGCCACTTATGACAAGACACTTTTAACTTGGCAGAGTAATATTGGTTGCATCTTTCATATGGTTTCTAGCTTGCATTACTTCTATTTTCTTGAAAATCCTTCTGCTTAGTTTACACATCGTAGCTGTGAATATGTCATGCCTTCCTGTTTTTCATACATATTCCATCCCGTCTTACATCAAAGTATTGCTTGTCTATATCATGCATCTGTGAGTTCTGAAGAGCAATTTAATTCTTTTATGTTGTGGGTACAGCTTGACATGGCGAAGTCAAAAAAGAGCAAGGAAAATAATATAGTAGGGAGTGGTGTTACTTGTTGGGAGAAACGGAAAAGGATCTGCCGTCCAGATTCTGCTGGTAGTCATAGTGTAGTAGAAGGTCCAAGTCCACCGGCTAAATCTACAAACACAGTATCAGCTGCTCCTCCAGCTGCAGCATCCACTTCAACTATACCAACATCTCGATGAGTTACTCGTTCGTTTGCTCTGGAACTAGCCAGTTCCCAAGCTGCCTTCCCACCTAACACTACTTCCGAAGCACTGCTGACGCAACAGGACTTGGCAAGATCAGATGAACCTCATGAGCATCAACGCCAAGATGGTACCTGATCGAGTCAAGTTGTAGTTGCATGCTCCATTATATGTACTCTCACAGTTTGATGTACACTAACACTTTCCATATTCGTTGTTGAACTAGCACTAGGGCGCAAGCGGAAACAGACATCAGGGATAATGCTTGACAAATTAATGAAATCTAAAGGAGGAAGAATGGAGATCCATTTTGAGGCAGGTTTAAAAAGGACACGTGATTCTACAGAGTCAGCCAAGTTAGTATCAGAGGCAGCCGTTGTCGTTAGGTGTCATGCACGTACCTCCCAACGTGGATCCAGTACAGGAATGAGAAAGCCAATACCCAGTTTAACACCTTCCTTGACCATTTATCCGCCAGTAATGTTATGCATCACAATTAGTAATATTGTCTTGCTCTGTCCCATACTTTCTATCTTCCTCCTAATAAGACTCACTTTCTTTTTTCAACAGATGAGGTTCAAGTTGGATCCGAAAGATGATGCAACTAAACAAGCATGCACTCATGTTTTTCAGTCTGCTCTGCGACAGTATCCGGTACCACCTTTGAAAATCTCACTTTGCAGGCAAGGCTAACAATGAAATCGCCCAAACATCTCAAGTGGAATATATTATAGATGAAGACTGGACAACCCTTGTTAAACATTGGTCTGAACCAAAGTATCAGGTAGGCTATATGTATTTGATCAGACCACATATTGAACTTGTATTTATGTATGTGCCTTACAAGTGTATCTTCTTCTAGGCTAACTATTTGAAGAACAAGACCAACCGTTCTAAAGTGAAATTCCAATAGACAATAGGATCTCGTAGCTATATTGCACACTGCGAGACTCTTGTAAATAGCTGCTACTTCCTTCTTTCTTTTGTGCCATATTATCGTATCTATATTGACTTGTTCCAAATATAGAGGAAAGCATGTGCGGACCAAAAAGAACCTGAATCGAATGTAGTGCAAATCTTCAAGGATTGCCACACCAGCAAGATGAAGTGCATGAGCACACTAGTTCAAGCCGCTGTTGTAAGTCCTTACTCCCCCTGCCTTTGAACTTATTGGTACTGTGATGTGTTCATTTAACTACTTGGTTTGCAGCCAATGTTAGTTACTCTGTTCACTTTTATACACAATTGTCTTAACGTATCATTTCACCTTACAAGGTTTAAAAGAGATGAAGGATCTTCTTTTGGTCTTGATCTGTAATCTAGTTGTTATGTTCACGTGCGCACACAATGATAAAATAGTCTGTTTGTCTTATATCTGTTTGCCCATGATATGAATGATGTCATACTATGGTCATCCTACTTTAAAACATGTCTCTTTATGCTTAGATGTCAACGACTGTCAGGAAATAGACAATACAGTAGGCATGCTACATGGACATATGTTCCGAAAGTGATTTTATTATGTAGTTGGCACTACAATACATGCTAATGTACTACAGTAGTTCACTAAAATAAGTTATGTATAAACATGTAACCTACTTTGTTTGTTTTTGTCTCATTAGTAACTTATCTGGTACACTAATCTACAAGTTCAAACTTTCAGGAAGCTATGGAACAAATGATTGAACAGCCACAACCACCTGAAGGTGACGAGGCTACCACAGGAACAATGTCACCTCTTGATGCAATGCGTCAATATCTCTCCACTAACAGTGCAAAAAGCACCTTCCTGCGTAATTCTGGGTTGGTTGTCAAGGTAACCTCGTCCAAATCGCCTACTAAACAAAATCTTCCTGCTAGACAGAGTGATATATCTGTGCTCCGGACACAAGTCCAATCCCTAATGGATGTCGTTTTGGAAACAAGAATAGTGGTTGACAAATGTCGTCAAGGTATGAATGGTTTTGAAACCAGACTATCAGACATTTGCTTCGTTGTTCAAGAGCAATGGCGGAAAAAGATGAAGATCGTGCTGCTCCATCAGATTCTAGAGCCTGAAACATTAGCACTCAGGTCAAATGATATGTGCTTCTATACATCTGATGGTGCTTTTATCTGGAAGGCTGCAGTAATTACGACGCTATTTTTGTATAGTGTAGGTTTATCTTAGTAATGTATTCGACCGAAAGCTGCGTAGGAGCCCAACATGCCAACATTCGTCAGGCCCATTCCAATTGGGCTAAAAATGATTATGGTCCTAAATTTGCATGTAGCCCACTAAAAATATCTGGGCCTAAATCGGCATAAGCTTTCATATTTTTCTGGTAGGCATGTGCCATAGTGGGCCTTTAACAGGCCTAAGCATAATTTGGGCCCTCGGTGACAATAGGCCATTTATAGGTTTCAATATCTCGAGCCCATAAAAAACATGGGCATTTAATAGACTGAAAGTGAGATTGGGCCCTGATTGTGCCAAATAACCCACTGGTCTTAGCAGGCCGAAATGGTGGCCCATTTACGATGCGGATCTTTCACAGGCCGAAATTCGGATGGGCCATAAATGCACCGACCTAATACACGGGCGTTTAATAGGCTGGAAGTTCGGTTGGACTATATTATTGTCATTTTACATGGGTCGTTAATGGGCCTGCTGTGACGTTGGGTCACATATGGCCCATGGATTTCGTCAGACGTTAACAGACCAAAAATCACAACAGGCCAATAGTGACCCAAATCTATAGTGGGCCTCTAACAGGCTGAATGTCAGACATGGCCGAATATGACCCGAATCCTTCATGGTTATTTATGGGCCGAAAGTTTCAATGGCATGTAAATGGGCCCAAATGAAGCAGGACCTTTAACAGGCCAGAAATACACCAGGCCGTAATTCGGCCCATATACTTAGCGGATTGTTAACGGGCCAGAAGTGACCATGGGCCACGATGTTGACAAGTTTAGGATAGGCCGTTGATGGGCTGATTTGACACTAGTCGTACGGGCCTTGATTGAGAATGTCGGGCCTTTAGCTGGGCCGGCCCATTATGGTCTGCAAAATCTTGTGGGCCTTTAGCTGGGCTGGCCCATTATGGTCTGCTAATCTTATTGGCCTTTAGCTGGGCCGGCCCATTATGATCTGCAAAATCTTGTGAGCCTTTAGCTGGGCCGGCCCATTATGGTCCGCTAAATCTTGTGGGCATTTAGTTGGACCGGCCATTTAAACTTTATGGGCCACTTTTGGGCCCGTCCACGTGTCAACATATCATAGGCCCATCTCGACCGTTGGAGGAGTGCCACCTGTGCCAACGCAGAGCTGACGTGTGGTTCCGTCCGCCGTTGAGAATTTCACACGTGGAAAATCGGCATTGGTCGTGGCTGTTAGCGGGTTATCGGATCCAAAACCGGACCCGATAGCTTAACGGCGTCCCGTTACGGTGGATGCAACGTGTCGGTCACCCTTGACGAAAGCACTTCTATTACGCGCGATTTATCATCTTGGAAGTGGACACTTCCGTGATGATAATTTTGGTAATGTCATGGAACACTTCTACGACAACACTGGTATGACTATCTTCATTCTGTCATAAATTTGTCATGGATGTACATGCACGACAGAAAACGTGACCTACTATGAAAAACACGTATCATCACGGAAGTGTATTTTTTTGTAGTGATGGGACTCTCCTTGGCGTGGTAGGCAAGCTTAATGTGTAGATATGAAGATTCCTTTCTTTGTAAACCGACTCTGTACAGCCCTAGCCCCCTCCAGTGTCTATATAAACCGGAGGGTTTAGTTTGTGGAGGTAGTCATAATCATATAGGCTAGACAATTAGGGTTTAGCCATTACGATCTCGTGGTAGATCAGCTCTCGTAACCCCTATACTCATCATAGTCAATCAAGCAGGAAGTAGGGCATTACCTCCATCAGGAGGGCCCGAACCTGGGTAAACACCATGTCCCCTGCCTCCTGTTACCTTCGATCCTTAGACGCATAGTTCGAGACCCCCTACCAGAGATCTGTCGGTTTTGATACCGAAATTAGTGCTTTCATTGAGAGTTCTACTATGCAATCATCGAAAGGCTCGATGGCTCCATCAATCACCCACAACAATGTTGCCGTGAAGGAGATTTTTCTCCGCGGCCAGAACTTTGTATTCGGCGGCTTCGCACTATGAGCTTACTCGGTTGGCCACCTGGAGTAGATCGACAGCTACGCCCCTGGTCACCAGATCAGTTTTGGAAATCTAAACTATGTCACGGACACCCGAGGAGACTTGGTCTTCCAAGGGTTCGCGGCCCCAACCACCGCTCTGGCCTTAGATCCAGAGCGCGTCATCAGGTCTGAAGACGGTAGTCTAGAGCCCGTTGGACTCTCTGCGGCCTCAAAACTCAACACCGGAAACCAGAGAGAATAGCGTCTCTGGCAATCATTACAAAGCCGTACTCTTCTCTGGACACTAATTCCGAACCCTGGAGGCCCGCATCATGCAAGCTCGGCCCGGAAACTTCCAACCCTGTCCAAACCCCGCTCTTAAACGAGGCTCTGAACTTAATGCGATCCCTCATCATCACAGAGGAACCGCTCCCGAATTGTGCCTAGCCTAGACTAAGGGCTGAAAATAGGGAATTTTACTTACCTTATAGCCACTTTCGAGGATTTAACCGACATGCTTGACTACGGCTCCGAAGACATCGACGGTATGGACGACGATGCCAGAGAGGAGCAGGCCCAAAACCCGCCGTTCATCGGACGCTGGACGGCCACTTCCTCATATGACGTATACATGGTGGACACACCTAAAGAAGGCGACGATGACAATGGGAAGGATCCAATCAAGGGCGAACCTCCTGAAATACCACCGAAGCGTCAACGTCAGTGGCGCTGTTCTAAGTCGCGCCGCGGGAAAGATAGAAATACTGGCACCGGAGGTAATGATACTCTGGAGAATGCCAAAGACCAAGAAGACCCCATTGATCCAGTATCCAAATAGGATGATCGAGAGGACGGGCAAGTTGACCCTAACAAGCAAGCGGGGAATGAAGACTCAGAGGACAGCTACTATCTGCCACTCTCCGAGTATGACATGAGCCTCGGCGACGAAGATTTTATCGTGCCAGAGGAACCCCTCGAACAAGAGGGCTTTAAAAGCCGGCTAATAGACACGACAAGAAGCCTAAAAAAGAAACAACAGAAGCTTCAAGCTGACCAAGATCTGCTCAACAACAGATGGACTAATGTCCTGGCCGCCAAAGAATACGACCTCAAACGCCTAGCGAAGAGTTACCCAAAGCGTAAGTTGCTACCCCAATTCAACGATGAGGCGCTGCAGCCTATACCACCTGCGTGTGACGCGGCTGACGGGCCCGGCCACCCACCGTGTGGTCGGGACAGAACGACAACTCAAGCCAAACACTAGCCCGCACCACCTTGTCGTAAAAGCTAAGAAACAATAGCTCGGGGATACACATACGACGTATGACAGGACCTGGAAAATAGAGCAGGTCAGACCAGATCAATCTACGGATTGCGGGGGCGTGCGCCAGTGCGAGAGGAGGGCTATTAAGCCTGGTGCGATAAGCGTAACCAACCTAGGCTAAAAACCGCATACGGACTCCATCCGAACTGCGTCGTGACATGGCCCGATACAGAGGTACCGCACAACCCCTATGCTTCACCGATGAGGTAATGGAGCACCAATTCCCAGAAGGGTTTAAACCCGTGAACATTGAATCATACGATGGCATAACAGATCCCGCAGTATGGATTGAAGACTTTCTTCTCCACATTCACATGGCTTGCGGTGATGATCTACACGCCATCAAATACCTCCCACTAAAACTTAAGGGGCCAGCTCGGCACTTGTTAAACAACCTCCCCCAAAACTCTATTGGAAGCTGGGAAGACTTGGAGGATGCCTTTATAGACAACTTCCAAGGCACTTATATCCGGCCCCCGGATTCCGACGACCCCTTATAGCACTAATGACCCCGGCACTTCCGCAGCCATAAACGGCAACGGAAGGCCCCCACGAAACAAACACAAGCATCGGAACAACAATAATGATATAGAGAATACGGAAGTCCATGCCAGATTCAGTGGCTCCAAATCCGGCCAACCGAAGAAGCCATTCAAACAAAACAAAGACGGCTCATCAAGTCTAGACCGGATACTTGATCGACCCTGCCAGATCCATGGCACTCCTGATAAGCCTGCCAACCACACCAACAGAAGCTATTGGGTCTTCAAATAGCAGAAAATTAAATGCCGAGCATAAGGAGAAAGGGTCGCCCAGTGAGGATGACGACGAGGAACCTCGCGCACCGAAAACAGGGGGCAGAAGAAATTTCCCACTAAAGTCAAAACGGTGAACATGATATACGTCACGCATATCCCCAAGAGGGAGCGCAAGCACGCTAAGGGACGTCTATGCGATAGAGGCAGTCGACCCAAAATACAACCCATGGTCGGCCTGTCCGATCACCTTCGATCGCAGGGACCATCCGACCAGTATCGGTCATGGAGGTTCGGCTGCATTAGTCCTCGATCCAATCATCGATGGATTCCACCTTACGCGAGTCCTCATGGATGGCGGCAGCAGCCTTAACCTGCTCTATCAGGACACAGTCCGCAAGGTGGGTATTGATCCGTCAAGAATCAAGCCCACTAAAACTACCTTTAAAGGAGTGATACCCAACATAGAGGCCCACTGCACTGTCTCAATCACATTGGAAGTGGTCTTCGGCTCGCCAGACAACTTCCGTAGCGAAGACTTGTTCTTCGATATCGTCCCCTTCCGCAGCGGCCACCACGCACTGCTTGGACGAACCGCGTTCACTCGCTTCAATGCAATCCCGCACTATGCCTATCTCAAACTCAAGATGCCTAGACCACGCGGAGTTATAAAAGTGAATGGAAATATGGAACGCTCCCTCCGCACTGAGGAGCACACCGCGGCCCTGGCAGCGGAAGTACAGGGTGGCCTCATCAAGCCAACTATTATGTCGGCGGTCAAGTCCTCGGACACTGTCAAACGAGTCTGGACTACCCCACTGTACGACAATCCAGCTCATCAGGAGCTCAATTCGCAATTCGGCCTCCATCTCATCCCCTACCAAATTGTGGCATACGTACCACGCGTACATAATTACGCACTAAAAATACCATGGGAAAAGATGGAGCCATAATAAGGACAATGTCTACAATACGGCTAGACCATATCAGGACACTCACATTTACTTTTCTCTTTTCTTTTTTTTCCAGGCTCCTTACAACCCACACCACCCTTTCGACAGTACCAAGGCCTCTTTCTGTGGCCTATTATGAAAACACCGGTTGATGATCCTCTTGAAGGACAATATACCAGGGAGAAAAGCAGCATAGACGCATGCTAGAGCACGTAAAGGATCCTTAAAGATCACCTCGTCCGCTTTCAGGATGCATGCATAGCTTCCCCTTGTGTTCAGCATGTAAAATAGTCTTGTTGCTTATTGCACTATTCGTATCAATGTGTTTCGACCTATCAATCAGACTACAATGGAAATAGTTTTTAGCCCAAACCTACGTGGCGTTGGCTTATCTCTTAATATATGTTTCCCTATTTTTGTCCGATTGTCATGTACACCTTGATATGACCTAAATAGCCAGGGGCTCTATTAAGCCGCGTACATCTTTTAAATACTAAAACAAAGTCCAAACACTTTCACAGTGCAATTCGGTGTCCCGAATATAGTATTATATGCATTGGCTCCGAATCATGTCTTTGGTCAATAGTTGGGTTGCCTGGCTCCTGCGCTTGCTACCTTACGTTCCGCCTGATTGGCTAGGGTAGTAAAGGGAGAACTACTGTGATTGTGTTTCTGGTTCACCCGGATAAACACCTCAGTAGAGAAAGCCGAAAACTGACTCTCATGATGCGGAGAGAGCTGGTTAGCTATTTGGTGACTAAGTATAAACCTCTTGCGATCTTTTCTGCATTATGCGATAGGCTGGCCTCCACCCGGCCGGGCATTCACAGCACCCAAGTTCTGATAATCAAACAAAACTAGGGGCTACGCCCGCACTCCCATTATAAAACTCCTATGGCTAAGTAAGGGCGATAAAGCCGCATAGTCCGATTGCCTGGTTCGCCGCACTACACCTCCTTCACGGACCAGTACGTTGGGTCAAGTTTGTTTAAGTGTTATCCCGAACACCCCCATACTACCTACGTGGGGGCTGAAGTCGACGACTGGCCAACTCTCAGATGTCATAAAGAGCCGCACAGGAGGAGATATTTCAGAGTAAAATAAGCAACATATCATATATATAAGCCTGGTTTCATGATACATGATTGGACAACATAGCTACATTCATTCAAAAATAATGTCCTTTGAACATTGGCCCTCTACAATGTGGGATCCTTTCAGGACATCATCGAAGTACCGCTCCGGCGTATGGTGCTCTTTGCCTACGGGTGGTCCTTCAGTTGCAAGCTTGACTGTAACGCCCACGATGCGACTATATCTCCCACGTGTCAAGGCATGACTTAGAGGCATAACCGCATGGTAGTTTTGTCACAAGAGGGGTAATCTTCACACAATCCCATGTACTGAGTAAGAAAGGGATAAGGAGCTGGCTTACAATCGCCATTTCACATAAATAACAAGTTAAACATACATCATCCAGAGTACAATCAAGGTCCAACTATGGAACCCAAAATAAAAGAAGACAACCCAAATGCTAGATCCCCGATCGTCCCAACTAGGCTCCACTACTGATCATCAGGAAACGAAACATAGTAACGACCAAGGTCCTCCTCAAACTCCCGCTTGAGTTCGGTCGCATCACCTGCACTGGTATCATCGGCACCTGCAACTGTTTGGAAGTATCCGTGAGTCACGAGGACTCAGCAATCTCACACCCGCGAGATCAAGACTATTTAAGCTTATGGGTAGGATAAGGTAATGCAGTGGAGCTGCAGCAAGCGCTAATCAAATATGGCGGCCAACATACACAAATAAGATTAAGATGAGAAGCTACGCAACAGTCATGAAGCTACAACTGATCAAGAAGTGATCCTGAAACTACTTACGTTCAAGCATAACACAAGACCGTGTTCAGTTCCCGGACTCTGCCGAAAAGAGACCATCACAGCTACACACAGTTGATTCATTTTAATTAAGTCAAGTGTCAAGTTCTCTACAACCGGATATTAACAAATTCCCATCTGCTACATAACCGCGGGCACGGCTCTCGAAAGTTTATACCCTGCAGGGGTGTCCCAACTTAGCCCATCACAAGCTCTCATAGACAACGAAGGATATTCCTTCTCCCGGAGAGACCCGATCAGCCTCGGAATCCTGGTTACAAGACATTTCCACAATGGTAAAAAAGACCAACAAAGCCGCCTGATGTGTGCTGACAAATCCCGATAGGAGTCACACATATCTCGTTCTCAGGGCACACCGGATGGGCTAGACGTCGGGTTGGCATAGACCCTCGTTGCCCAGGGGGCGCCGGACATCGCCCAGGTTGGACTAACACTCAGAGGAGCACTGGCTCGGGGGTTTAAAATAAAGATGACCCTTGAGTCTGCAGAACCAAAGGGAAAAGCCTTAGGTAGGCAAATGTTAAAACCAAGGTTGGGCCTTGCTGGAGGAGTTTTCTTCAAAGCGAACTGTCAAGGGGGTCCCATAACCCCAACTGCACAAGGAACGCAAAATCAAGGAACATAACACCGGTATGACGGAAACTAGGGTGGCAAGAGTGGAACAAAACACCAGGCAAAAGGCCAAGCCTTCCACCCTTTACCAAGTATATAGATGCATTAATTAAATAAGAAATAATGTGATATCCCAACATATCCATGTTCCAACTTGGAACAACCTTCAACTTCACCTGCAACTAGCAACGCTATCAGAGAGGCTGAGCAAAAGCGGTAACATAGCCAAACAATGGTTTGCTGGGAAGGTGGGTTAGAGGCTTGAAATGGCAATATGGGAGGCATGATAAACAAGTGGTAGGTAGCGTGGCATAGCGATAGAGCGAACAACTAGCAAGCAAAGATAGAACTGATATCGAGGGTATGGTCATCTTGCCTGCAATGTTCTCGGAGTTGTCGAAAGCATGATCCTCATTAGCGTACTCAACAGGTTCATCGTACACGTACTCGACTCCTGGATCTACCCAAAGCAAGAACACAAGCAATGGAACAACAATCAATCATGGTGCAATGCACAAGCAACATGATGCAATACATGGCATGATATGCAAGATATGATATGCAATGCATATGCGTGCTCCGGAAGGGAATGAATGATCAATGCATCAACTTGGCAAACCAAGTATGCCGCTGGAAAGATCAGGTGATTTCGGTCGAAATCGATATAAGGATCACCGGAAACGGGTGCACGGTTTGCAAATGACAAGCAAAACAAGGATGATGCAAATCTGGGATTAACAGCAAGATTGCACTTAGAATGCAACAAGAAACTAAGCTACTGCACTCCAACATAGAAAAAAGCATGTGGAAGTGATATACAAGAGATGCTTGACAAAACATGAAAATTGAGCTATGGCTAAATCACACTAGAACAGGTTCAAACAAGCATGTCAAAAGTGCAAAAGATATCAACTTCACAGACTCAGAAATTACTAACATGGCATAAACAACATCAAGAAGCAATGTTTAGAGCAAGCAAACAACATGCTACAGAACATGTCATGGCAAACATAGGTATGGCATGCTTCTACTAGATGCATAGAACAAAACTCCCTTACTGAACTTGAGCCAAAAAGCCACAGAAGATATGATGGCACCCATGCAAACATAGCAAGTTTTATAAACAGATCCAGACTTGCGGGAATTTCAGAACATGACAGAAATAGATTCACGATAGCAACTTTGCAAGCTCATTCCACTCACCACAAAGCATTACATGACAAAACAAGCATACCGACAGTAAGAAGAAATGTTCATGAAGCTAAACCTGGCAAGAGAAAGTTCATAGGATGCATGTATCACTAGAAAAACACATGGCAATATTGATTATCATGTTAAAAATCTGCCAGGAACATTATTTAGCAAACGTACAACATGGTAATGACATGATACACTACTCCATAATTTCCACCAGCGGCATGGATGGATAGAGAATAACCATATCTTCAAAATATGCTTACTAAACTATCTCAAAATGAGCATGGATCTCATGGTAGCAACAAGCTTAGATGGCATTAAAAATATAATAGGAAAAGACTTAGCAAAATCACTATCTGAAATCAGCCACATTACAGAGCCTACTTTGCATGCTTGTGCTAGTCACTTGTAACATCCCAAATTTTCAATTTGGAATGTTATACATAGGTCATCATATGCATATCATATTTTATTTGCATTTTTGGTTTTGTGATCCTAAAATCCTAAGCAACTCATGGACCCACGGAGAGATTTGGGGATTTTATTATTTTCATATTTGAATTTTCTCAAATATTGAAAAGTGGATCACTTTGGTTTTAATTATTTTTCTCTCCAAATAATATTTCCAATATTAGAAATATATGAGAGAAGATAATATGACTTCTCCAAAATAAATGAAATATTGGTGGAAAAATGTTAAAATCAAATAAATTATTTTATTTGGATTTTATTGCTATTTTATTTGAATTAGAAAATTGTGCATTTTACAAAATTGCAATTTAGGCCAAGAAAATGTTCAGTAAGTTCTAATGTTTTATTTAGATGGCGAAAATTACTTTTGGCATTTTTAGATTTTTATTTATTTATTTGGGATTTTTCTTTTGGCGAACCTTCTTTTTTAAATGTTTCAAACCGACCTTTTGGGGCGTGCCCGAGCCGGACTCTGTCCGTGCCCAGGCCTTATAAGCTGCCCGAGGCCGCCCCCAGCCCAAGTCGCCAGCCTGCCTCGCGCACCCAAAACCCTACCCCCGCTCGCCGACCGCCGCTGCCGCCGCTCTCCGCGCTGCTGCTGCCGCCGCCGACCGCCGCCTGCCGCCGTGCTGCCCGCCGGAGTTGCCGATTTTCGCCGGTTCTTGTCGGTTTTATTTTTGAATTCCTGGAGTGTGCACCGTGCTACTACGAGTCACCGGGTTTGGCAGATCATCAGCAAGGCAAGTAACAGTTTGATCATACTCTTTTCTTACCCAATTTTTATGCATTAGTTACAACCCTTAAATATTTCATGAGTAGGATCTCTTAACATGTGGGTTTTGGGAAGTAGATGATGATGTAGAACATATTACCCTTTTATCATCAAACCCTGGGAGTTACTTCTACATTATGCTTATACTGCCATGTTATGCTCGTAGACGTGGATTGGGTTTGAGTGTATCCATGACAGATGTGAGATTTTTAATTAATGGTTAACTTAAGGTGGCTACTTAAATACACATCTGGGTGGATTGGTTGCGGGCACCCGGAGAATCTAGTGTTGTCCTAGGATATCCCGGAGTACCCGTGTGATCATCCTATGGTTTGCCACCCAAGCTCAAAGGGATCATAAGATTATTCATGCTAGAAACTTCCATGTGCAAACACAAGCTATTATGGGCTATAGCATAGTTGAGTAAGTTGCATGACCTCTTCCAGTGGTAGGCTAGCAGATGTAGGGGATGTAGGTTGGTACGATCTACCCGGGGTTAGAGTTAATGCTTCTGAAAGACTGTGTCTCAGTCATCCATTTCTCAAACACCATGTAGTGCGAGAAATCCAACGGAGGAGATCGTGTCTTGTGGGGGAAAGTGCGCAAACCTCTATAGTGTACAAACTAGTCATGGTTAGCCGTGTCCCCGGTTATGGACATTTCGAGTATGTGGATCTTGGATTATCATGTTGATCTCAGCACTCTATTAATTTAATTTGGTTGGGTTATTAATAATGTTTACTTGGGATTGAGTTGGAGGAATCTTCTCAATGTTTAACAACTATCATGATAGTTAAATAAAATATATTCCTTTGTTGTAGGGAAAAATTGGCTTTTCGCAAAACATTATAACCTTAGAGCCTCCCCCAGCCTCATATGCATGTAGTGTTAGCCTTTACTTTTTCATTGCTCTACTGTGTTATCTTGCCAGCATATTCCATGTGCTGACCCATTTCGGGCTGCAACATATCATGTTGCAGACTTTTTAGACGAAGAGTAAGGTGCTCTAGGTCGTTGTCGTGCACTTAGCTATGTCGTTGGAGTTGATGGACTCACATTATCTTCCAAGGCTTCCGATGTTATCTTATTTAGATGGCCTTAAGCCACATTTATTGTAATGAGTTCTCTTTTAAGACTATCGATGTAATGACTGTGTGATTGCTACTCTGTTATAAATCCTTTGAAGTATCGTGTGTGTCAATGTTACCGATCCAGGGATGACACTTATGCACAGAGATTCGACCGTCTGAGGTTGGATCGCTACAAGATGGTATCAGAGAACACGCTGAATGTAGGACACGACCACTAAGATGAGCCATAGGTCACTCTTCTCTACTCATTTCTGGCTTCTCTCCATCTTCTACTCTATAGGATGGTGGACACAAGGAATAAGTTTGCACAACCGAATGAAGGCACCCCTTTTGGACGCCACTTGATGGAAGTCAGTAGGTACCTGAACATTGGAATACCAAGCTTCACCAGGACCTACACCGCCACTTTACCAGAAGAGGAACGTTGGATGATTCGAGTTCAAGTTCCAGGAAGGACATTCACGCCAGTTACTGAGCCCATAGAGTTTCCTTTGATGCACTAACCTGGAGTCTAGGGAAGAGCATGGCAGCCCACATCGCCATAGGATGCATCGGCAAAGTTTATCACAGGGATCTTAAGGACACTATCTATCAGATATGTGGGCACCGAGATGAGAAATGGGAGATGATCAGCACCAGGAAGGACAAGTACATTGCAGCTTTTATCCAAGAGTTAAACCACCACATTTGTCGGCAGGAGAACCAGATGTGTGCAAGCATGATGGATCTCAAGAAGTTGATAACTAGGAACATGGAGCTTGAAGTGGAACTCAAGTCTACACGCGAAGGATACGAGGAGGAAATCACATACTAGTGGAGATGAATGATGACCTGACAAGGAAGCTAGGAGTATTCATTGGAGACCCTACGCCATGAGAAGACGACGACCATCCCAAGGACTACATCATCATCGACGACACCGACTCCGACCCCGACAGTAGTGACGATAATTATGAAGACGAAGCTGGAGCAGATATCATGGAGTCTTCTACCGATCAAAATTTCTAGTAGACCACCATATTATTAGTAGTATTTCCCCCATGTATATACTAGTAGTCCGAGCACTATAATGATAGTTAGATCGATTGTATGCCCTTGCTTGAAATTTTTTTGGTGTGATATGATTGTGTTTGTCTCATGTGCATATGGGTAGTGCTTTCTCACTAGACCTCATTCTATTCTAATTCTCTCCCCTCTAAACCCATCAGATGCATCCAAGACGTGACCCCGGATTTGTCTTCCCACCGGAGCTCACTCAGTTGATCCAACAATAGAATACACTGATGCAGTTGCTAGTTCAGAATCAAGGCAACAACAACAACAATAACAACAACCCACCGCCAGCACCTCAAGTTGATAGCTTAGCCCTTTTTTGATGTTACAACCGCCGATGTTTTCCGGTAGAACCGAGCCCATAGTTGCTGATGACTGGCTACGCAGGATTGGAAGGGAGTTGACCACCGCAGGTTGCATAGATGCTGAGAAGGTGCGTTTTGCCGCACACCAATTGGATGGACCTGCAGCCTCATGGTGGGAAAATTACTCAACCACTTTCCCAATAGCCAATGTTACTTGGGAGCAGTTTCAGCAAGTGTTCCGCACTGCTCATGTCTCAACTGGAGCTATGAGCATGAACAAGCATGAGTTTCGCAACTTGTGCCAAGGAAACCGTACTGTGGGGAAGTATGTGGATGAGTTTAGCAAGTTAGCTCGTTATGCCCCAGATGATGTGGCCACAGATGCCGCGAAACAGGAGAAGTTTATGGAAGGGCTAAATGATGAGATGAGTATGCAGTTAATGGTGGCAACATTTAACAACTACCAAGAGTTGGTAGATAAGGCTCTTATGATTGATGGGAAGCAACAGCAGATTGAGAGCCACAAAAGGAAGAATGGACAAGGGAAGTACAATTCAGGAGCTCGTCAGAAACCTCGTTTTACCCCGAACTTGGGAGGATATACCCATAACCATGGATGACATACCCACCATGGAGGAAATTCGCATAACCACAATGGCCCCAAGAATGGAAATGGGAATGGAGCAGGCAGTAATCAGAACCGCTCTAACCCACCCACACCCGCCAAGAGGAATCTAAGTCACGTTACTTGTTTCAAGTGCGGGAAAACTGGATATTACGCCACCGAATGTCCTAAAGCAGGGAATGGAAATGGCAATGGAAGCTCTGGGAAGAATCCCAACCCTTTCAACAAGGGACAAGTGAACCATGTGAACGTGGAGGAGGTTGAAGAGCAGCCAGATGCAGTTATCGGTAAGTTTTTGTTTAATTCATTTACTGCTCTTGTTCTTTTTTATACTGGTGCATCGCATTCATACATTTCAAGGGGATTTGTGGACAAATTTAAGCTACCCACCTTAACCCTTAGGACACCCTTTGCTAGTAAGCTCACTAGGTGCAGAGTATATGGCTAACCGATGGTGCGAATGGTTACCCTTAACCATTGGTAGCCATGTTTTCCCCTCAGACCTAATAATTCTGGAGTCAAAAGGATTGGACGTGATACTAGGTATGGATTGGCTATCTAAGTATGGAGGAAACATTGATTGTGCTAGTAGGTCAATTCTGCTCACCACCCCGGAGGGAAAAAGGATTAAGTATGCATCTAGGCATACACCAAAGAGGACTCACGTAAATTCCCTCACGAGAGTTGTTCAGGAGGAAGTGCCTGTAGTGAGGGATTATCCGGATGTATTTCTAGAGGAGGTACCCGGCATGCCACTAGATCGAGACATTGAATTTTTGATAGAGCTATTGCCAGGCACCGAACCAATATCGAAGAGACCATACCGGATGCCCGCAAATGATATGGAGGAGATTAAGAAACAGATTAAGGAGTTATTGGAGAAAGGTTACATTAGCCAAAGTTCGTCACCATGGGGATCCCTAGTGCTCTTGGTTGAGAAGAAAGATAAGTCTTTGAGAATGGTAGTTGATTATCGTGCATTGAATGAAGTGACGATCAAGAACAAGTACCCACTGCCGATGATCAATGATTTGTTTGACCAGTTGCAAGGAGCTACGGTATTTTCCAAGATCGATATTAGATCAGGATACCACCAGCTGAAGATCCGAGAACAGGATATACCTAAGACAACCTTCACCACAAGGTACGGGCTATATGAGTACATGATTATGTCATTTGGATTGACTAATGCCCCGGCCTATTACATGAGTATGATGAATAAGGTGTTCATGGAGTTCTTGGATAAATTTTTCGTGGTTTTAATTGGTGACATTTTGTTATACTCGAAGAATGAAGAGGAACAAAAGGAGCTTTTGCATTTAGTTCTCGAGAAGCTCCGGGAACATCGGTTATACACCAAGTTCAGCAAATGTGAGTTTTGGTTGAAGGAAGTTGGATTTCTTGGACATGTTATATCAGGAGAAGGTATAGCGGTGGACCCTACCAAGGTTCAGTCTGTCACAGAGTGGTTGGCACCCACCTCAGTTGGAGAGATCTGCAGTTTTCTGGGACTCGCAAGATATTACCGGAGATTCATCGAGAATTTCTCTAAGATTGTGAAGCCTATGATGGAGTTGTTGAAAAAGGACACCATGTTCAAATGGACAGATGAATGTGAGGCAAGTTTCTAGGAGTTGAAGAAACATTTGGTTATAGCCGCAGTGCTGATTCTGCCGGATATACGCAAGGACTTCCATGTGTATTGTGACGCATCTTACTTAGGACTTAGAGGCGTACTTATGCAAGACGGAAGAGTTGTTTCAAATGCCTCACATCAGCTTCGACCGCATGAGTTGAATTATGCCTCACATGATTTGGAGTTAGCAGCTGTAGTGCATTCGCTCAAGACCTGGAGACATTTTCTTATTGGAAATCATTGTGATGTGTAGACGGATCATAAGAGTTTGAAGTACAATTTCACATAGAAGGAGTTGAATCTCAGGCAAAGGAGATGGTTGAAGCTTATAAAGGATTATGATATGAAGTTGCACTATCATCCAGGCAAGGCCAATGTCGTAGCAGACGCTTTGAGCCGTAAGAGTTACGCCAATACACTCGTAAGCGGAGGATTACCAACAGAGTTAGCCGAAGATCTCAGGGAGTGATGTTTGGAGATAGTCCCTAAAGGTTTTGTTGCAGCATTAGAAATTCAGTTGACATTATTGGGAAAGATTCGAGAAGCTCAGAAGGATGATGAGGAAATTGCTGAGATAATGGAGAAGATGAGCAAAGGAAAAGCCAAAGGTTTTCGTGAAGATGAGCACGACACATTGTGGTTTGAAGACCGTGTTTTTGTGCCCAATAATGCGTAGATTGGGAAGTTGATACTTCAGGAAGCTCATGACTCGCCATATTTGATACACCCTGGAAAGACCAATATGTATTTGGATTTGAAGGAGCGTTTCTGGTGGACTGGTATGAAGAAGGATATTGCCGAGTATGTGGCATTATGTGATGTATGTCAGAGAGAGAAGGCAGAACATCAGAAGCCAGCAGGATTACTGCAGCCTATGTGGATACCCAAATGGAAGTGGGACAAGCTTGGCATGGATTTTATCACCGGATTACCCAGGACCCGATCGGGATATGATTCAATTTGGGTAGTAGTGGATCGTCTGACCAAAGTAGCCCACTTTATCCCAGTGAGAACCACCTATACGAGTGCGAAGTTGGCCTAGATATATGTGACCAGGATTGTATGTCTACATGGAGTTCCGAGGACTATCATATCAGACAGAGGAACACAGTTTACTTCAAAGTTTTGGCACCAGCTGCACCAGACTTTGGGTACCAGACTAGAGTTCAGTACAACTTTTCATCCGCATATAGATGGACAGATCGAGAGAGTCAATCAGATTCTGGAGGACACTTTGAGAGCTTGTGCGCTAGATTATGGATCTAGTTGGGATGATAGTTTTCCTTACGTAGAGTTCTCTTACAACAACAGTTATCATGCCAGTTTGAAGATGGTACCCTTCGAAGCATTGTATGGAAGAAGGTGCAGGACACCGTTGATGTGGGATGAAGTTGGAGACTGTCTGTTGTTTGGACCAGATTTGAACAAAGGTTAAGTTGATTTGAGATAGACTGAAGGTAGCTCAGTCCAGATAGAAGAGTTATGCAGACTCAAAACGCAAGGAGGTAGTTTATGAAATCGGAGACATGGCATATCTTCGAGTGTCACCTCTGCGAGGAGTTAAACGCTTTGGATTCAAGGGAAAGTTAGCCCCGAGATTTGTAGGACCATACTGAGTTTTGGAACATATGAGAGAGGTGGCCTACAAGTTGGAGTTACCTGAAGGACTGACAGGAGTTCATGATGTGCTTCACATTTCCCAGTTGAAGAAGTGCCATGCTGAGATGGCCAATATTCCTCTGAGAGATACAGTGCCCCTGGAAGCAATTCAGTTGGATAATGATTTGACCTATGAGGAGAAACCAGTCAAGATTCTCGAGTTTGCCAGCCGAGCTACCCGCAGCAAGGTTATCAAGTTTTGCAAAGTTCAGTGGAGCCACCATACCGAGTATGAAGCCACCTGGGAATGATAGGATGATCTACGGAAGGACCACACACACCTATTTTCTAGCCAACCCGAATCTCGAGGGCGAGATTCACCTTAAGGTGTTTAGGTTTGTAACATCCCAAATTTTGAATTTGGAATGTTATACATAGGTCGTCATATGCATATCATATTTTATTTGCATTTTTGGTTTTGTGATCCTAAAATCCTAAGCAACTCAAGGACCCACGGAGAGAGTTGGGGATTTTATTATTTTCATATTTGAGTTTTCTCAAATATAGAAAAGTAGATCACTTTGGTTTTAATTATTTTTCTCCACAAATAATATTTCCAATATTAAATATATATGAGAGGAGATAATATGACTTATCCAAAATAAATGAAATATTGGAGGAAAAATGTTAAAATCAAATAAATTATTTTATTTGGATTTTATTGCTATTTTATTTGAATTAGAAAAATGTGCATTTTACAAAATTGCATTTTAGGCCAAGAAAATGTTCACTAAGTTCTAAATATTTTTTTAAGACGGCGAAAATTATTTTTGGAATTTTTAGATTTTTTTTATTTAGGATTTTTATTTCGGCAGAACTTTAAAAAAATGTTCTGAACTGACCTTTTGGGCCGTGCCCGAGCCGAACTCTGTCCGCGCCCAGGCCTTATAAGCCGCCCGAGGCCGCCCCCAGCCCAAGTCGCTAGCCCGCCCCGCGCCCCCGAAACCCTAGCCCCGCCGCCTCCGCTTGCCGTTGCCGATGCCCGCCGGAGTTCGCCGCCCGCTGGTTTTCACCGGTTCTCGTCGGTTTTATTTTCGAATTCCCGGAGTGCGCAGCGTGCTACTACGAGTCACTAGGTTTTGTAGATCATCAGCAAGGCAAGTAACACTTTGATCATACTATTTTCTTACCCAGTTTTTATGCATTAGTTAGAACCCTCAAACATTGCATGAGTAGGATCTTTTAACATGTGGGTTTTGGGAAGTAGATGATGAGGTAGAACCTATTGCCCTTTTATTATCAAACCCTGGGAGTTACTTCTATGTTATGCTTATACTGCCATGCTATGCTCGTAGGCGTGGATTGGGTTTGAGTGTATCCATGACAGATGTGAGATTGTTAATTAATGGTTAACTTAAGGTGGCTACTTAAATATACATCTGGGTGGATTGGTTGCGGGCACCTAGAGAATCCAGTGTTGTCCTGGGATATCCTGGAGTACCCGTGTGATCATCCTATGGTTTGCCACCCAGGCTCAAAGGGATCATAAGATTATTCATGCTAGAAACTTCCGTGTGCAGCCACAAGCTATTATGGGCTCTAGCATAGTTGAGTAAGTTGCACGACCTCTTCCAATGGTAGGCTAGTAGATGTGGGGGATGTAGGTTGGTACGGTCTACCCGGGGTTAGAGTTAATGCTTCTGAAAGACTATGTCTCGGTCATCCATTTCTCAAACACCATGTAGTGTGAGAAATCCAAGGGAGGAGATCGAGTCTTGTGGGGAAAAGTGCGCAAACCTATGCAAAGTGTACAAACTAATCATGGTTAGCCGTGTCCTCGGTTATGGACATTTTGAGTATTTGGATCTTGAATTATCATGTTGATCTCATCACTCTATTAACTTAATTTGGTTGGGTTATTAATAATGTTTAATTGGGATTGAGTTGGAGGAACCTTCTCAATGTTTAACAACTACCATGATAGGTAAATAAAATATATTCCTTTGTTGTAGGGAAAAATTGGCTTTTCGCAAAACATTATAACCATAGAGCCTTGCTACCTCTTGAGCTTGCGTTGGATTTCCCCAAAGAGGAGAGGATGATGCAGCAGAGTAGCGTAAGTATTTCCCTCAGTTTTTGAGAACCAAGGTATCAATCCAGTAGGAGGCCACGCTCAAGTCCCTCGTACCTGCACAAACTGATAGCTACTCGCAACCAATGCGATTAGGGGTTGTCAATCCCTTCACGGTCACTTACGAGAGTGAGATCTGATAGATATAATATTTTTGGTATTTTTGGTATAGAGATGCAAAGTAAAAGGCAAAGTAAAAAAGCAAAGCAAGATTAAAGTGACGGGGATTGATATGATGAGAATAGACCCGGGGGCCATAGGTTTCACTAGTGGCTTTTCTCAAGAGCATAAGTATTCTACGGTGGGTGAACAAATTATTGTTGAGCATTTGACAGAATTGAGCATAGTTATGAGAATATCTAGGCATCATCATGTATATAGGCATCACTTTCATGACAAGTAGACCGAAACGATTCTGCATCTACTACTATTACTCCACTCATCGACCGCTATCCAGCATGCATCTAGAGTATTAAGTTAAAAATAGAGTTACGCTTTAAGCAAGATGACATGATGTAGAGAGATAAATTCATGCAATATGAAATAAACCCCATCTTGTTATCCTCGATGGCAACAATGCAATACGTACCTTGCTGCCAGTTCTGTCACTGGGAAAGGACACCGCAAGATCGAACCCAAAGCTAAGAACTTCTCCCATGGCAAGAAAACCCAATCTAGTAGGCCAAACCAAACTGATAATTCGAAGAGACTTGCAAAGATAACCAATCATACATAAAAGAATTCAGAGAAGATTCAAATATTGTTCATAGATAGACTTGATCATAAACCTGCAATTCATCGGTCTCAACAAACACACTGCAAAAAGAAGATTACATCGAATATATCTCCACGAGAGAGGGGGAGAACTTTGTATTGAGATCCAAAAAGAGAGAAGAAGCCATCTAGCTACTAACTATGGACCCAAAGGTCTGAGGTAAACTACTCACACTTCATAGGAGGGGCTATGATGATGTAGAAGCCCTCCGTGATGACGGCCCTCTCCGACGGAGCTCCGGAACAGGCCCCAAGATGGGATCTCATGGATAGAGAAAGTTGTGGCGGTGGAATTAAGTTTTTGGCTCCGTCTCTGTTCGTTTGGGGGTATGTAGGTATATATAGGAGGAAGAAGTACGTCGATGGAGCTCCGAGGGGCCCACGAGGCAAGGGGTGCGCCCTAAGGGGGGCACCCTCATGACCGCCTCTCTGATGCCTTGGCGTAGGGTCCAAGTCTCCTGGATCACATTCAGTGAGAAAATCACGTTCCCGAAGGTTTCAATCCGTTTGGACTCCGTTTGATATTCCGTTTCTTCGAAACACTGAAATAGGCAAAAAAAAACAACAATTCTGGGCTGGGCCTCCGGTTATTAGGTTAGTCCCAAAAATAATATAAAATTGGAAAGTAAAGCCCAATATAGTCCAAAACAGTAGATAATATAGCATGGAGCAATCAAAATTTATAGATACGTTGGAGACGTATCATGCCTCCACCAGCCTCAGATGCATGTAGTGTTAGCCTTTACTTGTTCATTGCTCTACTGTGTTATCTTGCCAGCATATTCCATGTGCTGACCCGTTTCGGGATGCAACATATCATGTTGCAGACTTTTCAGACTAAGAGTAAGGTGCGCTAGGTTGTTGTCATGCACTCAGCTATGCCGTTGGAGTTGATGGACCTACTTTATCTTCCAAGCCTTCCTTTGTTATCTTATTTAGATGGCCTTAGGCCATATTTATAGTAATGAGTTCTCTTTTGAGACTATCGATGTAATAAGTGTGTGATTGCTACTCTGTTATAAATCCTTTGAAGTACTGTGTTTGTCAGCATTACCGATCCAGGGATGACACTTATGCATAGAGATTCGACCGTCTGAGATTGGATCGCTACATCACCACATAGATTAAAAATACAAGACTTGCACCTCTGCAAATATGGCATAATGTAGCTCAAAACACATGTAGACATGATGCTCATAAGATGCACACACAAAATGCAACAAAAATGACAAATCATCAAGTTTTGTTAAGAACCACTAGTTAACATTTTATAGCACTCTTGCAATGAGGAAAATGACATTAATATGGAAAGTAACATGCATGCAACTGGCACTAACATGAAGATCTTAATGAGACGAACATTTCGACATATCATATGCATGAATCAGTGCCATGGTCATGGATATGTGACATGATAAAGGAGGCATACAAATCATCAGGTTTTAGGACATGATAAAGGAGGCATAAAAAACAAGCACCGCGAGTGTAACATAACTAAGCGGCGCTCGGGCGGGGAACAGTGGGCACTCACCTCGTGGGCTCGGCCCAAGAAGTTGGGTGAGGTAGGCGGGCTGGGGCACACAGGCCGGAAGGGATGTGGTGGCCCACACGGGCCCACAAGGTCGGGCTGACAGGGACGGCGTCCTCCTACCGATCGGATCCAGAGCGAGGCATGGCGGCGGTGGCGCACCGCGGTTCGAAGTGCTCCGGCGAGCAGGGTCAGGGATGAGACGGATCCGACAAAGGGGGCGCCAGATTCGACGGTGTCTGGTCCTCCGGTGACGAGCACGAGGGCGGCGGCATCATGGTGGGTGCTCCGGCGGCTCCCTAGGAAGAGAGAGAGACCCGGTGAGAGAGAGAGAGAGATGGAAGAAGCAGGAGGAAGAAGGGGAGAGGTGCGGGCCTCGCTTGGCCGGACGCGGTCGCCGGCGGCGGCGCTGGGTTGCTGGCTGGTGCGAGGAGGCGGGAGGAGTAGGGGCTCCAGCGGACAACGGCGAAGGAGATCCTGGGCGGTAGGGTGCGCGAGGCTTGCGGGGAGCGGCTCGGCCCGGTTCGGCCCGTAACGGGCCGCGGATGGACTCCGGCGGGCCCGTGCGGTGGAGAGGAGCCGATGGGGACAGGTGGCGTGCTGCAATTGGGCAAGGCAGCAGTGATGATGCGCCGGATCCCGATTTGTCAAAGGGACATGGCCGACAGACATGTTCGGCGCGGACGGATGTGTCCGGCGGCGCGAGGAGGAAGACTGCTAGGGTTTTGACTGTGAATTTCAGAGGGGGAGGTGTTTAAATAGGTAGAGGGAGCTAGGAGAGTCCAAATGAGGTGCGGTTTTCTCCCACACGATCGTGATCCAACGTCTGAGAGCATGGAGGAGGTTTAGACGGGTTATTGGGCTGTTTGAAGGGGTGTTGGGCTGCAAGTTCAAAGAGGCTTTTGCGGTTACCCGGTTAACTATTGGGGCATGAAACGACCTCCAAATGGAACAAAATTTGATAGGAGGTCTACAGGTGATGTACCAAGGCCACTTGAAAAATCTCAGTCCATTCTGAGAACGTTTTTCTCCCGCTCACAAAACGAGGTTAGAGTGGTGCAATGGGACACGAGAGAGCGTCATATTGCGAAATGGACAACGGGGAAAATGCTCGGATGCATGAGACGAACACGAATGCAAATGCGATGCACATGATGACATGATATGAAATGCATGACATGAACAAAATGCAAAATGAAGAAAAAAACCAACCACAAAGGGAATATCATATCACATAGCCGAAAATGGCAAGCATTGGAGTTACAAAGATGGAAAGTTACATACGGGGTGTTAGATTGAGGGCGTCCATCTTCGCCCACTGCACCTTGACATGGGTGAAGGCCATCCACGCACCATCGATGCACGCCGACCGCTTCACGACATGAAGCCGAGGGTAGGCACTAACCAACCGCTTCACGAGACCGAAGTAGCTACTGGGCATGGGTTCGGCGGGCCAGAGACGGATTATCAAATCCCTCATGGCCAATTCGGCTACCCTATGTAGTTCGGTCCACTGCTTCAGCTAATCGCTGAGGGGCATGGGATGCTCTAGCGCAAGGTACTGCGGCTAGAATAGCTTCTCCGTTCAGATCCCCTTTTCCACCCGAAAGAACTCCGCGGCATCAGCAACACTCTGGGGCAGGTCCGCAAACACTCCCGGAGAACTCCAAATCTGGGTTAGCAACATATACCTTTTCCTCATAATTTGCTCTGCATGTTAAAGGCCTTACCCGCCACAATTTGCTTTGCCTCTTGGACTTCCCGGACAGCGCTTTGGGCTTCGGCCTGGGCTTCCTGTGCACTTTGGAGTGCCTTAGCAAGTTCGGAGTTTTGCTCCGAACTCTTGCGCTCTAAGGACTTGCATTTTCCTATGGCATCCTTGAGCTCTTGCTGGACTTCCTCCACCCGCAATTCATGTTTAAGGCGGGAGGCTCGTTCCTCCTCCGCCTCCTTATTGGCCTCGGCCAGTGCAGTCTTGAGGGCCTTGACCTCAGACGTGTCAGCTGCAAACATAATTATGAAACACATTGAGATACCACATCATAGCTGACATCATATCAGATGTGCTCCGGTATCACATACCGTGCTTTTCTTCTAACTTCCGCCTTAGCTGGAACGCTTCGGTGACATGGACAGTTGAAACAGATATGTGCATTAGTCTCCTGCATGATTTATTATATCCTCTATTCGATTTTTCATTTCGAACACCGAGGAGTGTCTCAATGGCTACTATCTATACACATGCATTCTTTTATATAGCTAAAAAGACACTATAAGGCACATACTTCAAAGCCTCTTAAAAGGCTAGTGTAGGCTTCGCTCAGTCCGCTTTTCACAGACTGAACCTTTTCAATCACCATACCCATAAGGGTACGATGTTCCTTCACAGTGGTGGCGCTCTGAAGCGCTCTCACCAGAGTGTCCGACGCCACCGCATTGACAAAGGACGTCGGTGTTGTAGGCGCGCCCCCTTCTGGCAAGGAGGGTTGCTCATATGTCTCCGGTGCCGTATGGGTTTCCGGAACGACATTGGGATGGGGGCCAAACTGGACATGGCCCCCGTGTCCGGTCTCCATGGGGGTCGGTTTCCCCATGTTCTCAGCAGCCGAGGTGTCACCCTTCGGCACCATCTTGGTAGCCTCCGGCACCTCTCCCTGTTCCAGAAGGGTCCTTTGGGACGACACCTCGGTGTTGTCCGCTATAGTGGGAGAGGAAGCTGGTGGAGGCGAATCGCTCTCCATCTTGTTCGGACCCAGCGAATTCCCAAAAGAGGAAGATCGCTGGGGGAGGACATGAACCGGACTGCAGCATGTAGTTTAAGTGTATTATAACTATAAGCCATAAAAGCTGGACATATATATACTTTTGAGTACTTACGATCTGGCCAGGGGCTTCGGCTGGGGCGCTACTCGTCAGCGTCCGACTTGGAGTCATCCGTAAGGGAGGTTCTCCCTTCCTTGGACGCCTCCGCCTCTAAATCAGTGGAGGTTGCCCTTTTCTTCTACTCCCCCTTAGCGGGGACCACTCTCTTCCTCCTCCTCTTCCTCTTAGTCAGGGCAGGAGAGACTTTCGGTGACTTCGGACACTATGTCTGATGCACCTTTATGGCGGAGGCCACTCTTGGCCTCCTTGCCCTTCTTTTCTGGCGCCTGGTATGGCACCGCGACCAGCATCCTCGTCAACAGAGGAATAGTTGAGTCTTCGGGCAGCGGAGCCGGACAATGAACCCGTTCCGCTTTCTTCGTCCAGCCCTACAAAAGAAAATGGAGAGTTTAGTGTTCTCCTTGAACTCGCAAAGTAAGGTTATCAAAGAACTTACGGGGGTCGCAGCGTGGGTGCTGTCATAGCCGAGGTCTTGGGTTGTATCTGGCCATGACTTCTGGGTCTTCAAGAGCAGTTTCCACATGTCTTCATGATTCGTGCCAAAGAACCACTGCAGGGTCTAGGGACCAGCCGGGTTGAACTCCCACATAAACTCTTGACAGCGGAGAATCCGACAAAAGAGCATCACCTGGATCACGTTGGCGAGGTTGGTATTTTTATCTACCATGCTCTTGATACGCTTCTGCAGCACCATCACCTCGTCAGATGACGCCCAGTCTAGGATCTTGTTGAGCCAGGATGCCAGCCGCATTGGTGGTCCGGACTTGAACTCTGTAGGAGCGGCCCATGTGGAGTCAGGGGGCTCTGTGACGTACAACCACCCCTGCTGCCATCCCTCCACGGTCTCCACGAAGGTGCCCTTGGGCCAAGTGACATTGGGAAGTTTGCTCACCATAGCACCACCACAATCTGTGTGCTGGCCATCCACCACTTTCGGCTTCACGTTGAAGACCTTGAGCCATAGACCGAAGTGGGGGGAAATGTGGAGGAATGCCTCGCATACGATGATAAATGCTGAAATTTTGAGGAAGGAATTCAGGGCTAGATCATGAAAATCTAACCCGTAGTAGAACATGAGGCCGTTGACGAAAGGATCAAGGGGAAACCCCAGTCCACGGAGGAAATGAGGGATAAAAACTACCCTCTCGTTGGGCTTTGGTGTAGGGATGATCTGCTTTTTGGCCGGGAGCCAGTGGGCGATCTCCTTGGCCAGGTACCCCGCTTCCCGGAGTTCCTTGATGTTTCTCTCCGTGACGGAGGAAGCCATCCACTTGCCCTGGGCTCCAGATCCGGACATGGCTGGGGTACTTTCTAGGGACAGAGAAGATTGAAGCTTGGGCGCTGGAGCTCAAGGGCGGATGGGCAGAGGAAGAGGAAGGCGTGGGGTAAAGAGGGAAAACCTTATCTCCTTAT
This sequence comes from Triticum dicoccoides, assembly GCF_002162155.2. Taxonomy (NCBI): domain Eukaryota; kingdom Viridiplantae; phylum Streptophyta; class Magnoliopsida; order Poales; family Poaceae; genus Triticum; species Triticum dicoccoides. The sequence goes on from NC_041384.1 coordinate 290,529,846, forward strand.
AATGGTAGTGAATATCATGCATCCCCCACAAGCCTTAAAGCTCGCCTATTCCCAAGGGGTCGTGCGAAGTGGCACAGAGGTTTCCCAAACCCGTATTGATAAGAATCCCGTAATAAGGGGCACAATCTCTGTTTTCACAAGACGTGTCACCGGAGGTTGCGTCTCGAAGCGTGCAACAGGAGGCCGAAAAATGGTTCGAAATAATAAAACGGCCAGACGTAACATCTCGCCCATAAAATTGTCAGAAGGCAGAATTCATCTATATTTTAACTTTATGTTTAAGGATTGTGACTATTGTACAGAGCCAGATATAGTACTGGTGATCAACTACTTTGAAGTGTTCGGAGGAGGAACCATCCTTGCAATGTCGAAGACAATCTGCGCGCCGGACACATCGTCATTGAAGGCTGGTTCAGGGGCTACTGAGGGAGTCCAGGATTATGGCGTCCTTTGGCGTCCGGGCTATGTGATATGGGCCGGACTAATGGGCTGTGGAGATACAAGATGGAAGATTTTCCTCGTGTCCGGATGAGACTCTCCTTGGCGTGGAAAGCAAGCATAGTGTACGGATATGAAGATTCCTTTCTCTGTAAACCGAATCTGTACAACCCTAGCCCCCTCCGTGTCTACATAAACTGGAGGGTTTAGTCTATAGAGGCAGTCATAATCATACATGCTAGACAATTAGGGTTTAGCCATTACGATCTCGTGGTAGATCAACTCTTGTAACCCCTATACTCATCAAAGTCAATCAAGCAGGAAGTAGGGTATTACCTCCATCGAGAGGGCCCGAACCTGGGTAAACACCGTGTCCCCTGCCTCCTGTTACCTTGATCCTTAGACGCACAATTCGGGACCCCCTACCCGAGATCTGCCGGTTTTGACACTGACAACATCGTCGAGGTCCTGATTCTGCTGCGCCCTTGCCGGCTACCATGGTGGGGACTGAACCGTGGGGACGGCCCCCTCCCTACGCCAGTAGTGCGGGCGGTGGCTGTTGCTTGGGGAGCTTGCAGTGGGCAAGCTCGTCGTGAGCCCCCAGCTTCGGCGAAACCGAGCAGGCTTTGGATGGTGGCATGCCATTCATCCATCTGATCGGCTGCTGGCGGGAACCTTAGCAGTAGCTGAGCTTGCGCCATGGCCTCCATGGTTATGCTTGGCATGGATGTCGATGACGTCGACCGCACTATCGCCAGGCTCCTGAAGGTGCCAACGGTGGCGCCGCGCCCACGTAGCTATGGGGTGACCACCGAGGCAGTGGGGTCGCACGGAGGCCGTGCTCGAAGATTAGTGGCTCCATTGAGTGCAGTGGCCTCATTGGCTCGTCTGGGAGGAGGCGCATGCGCCGCAGCCACTTCCTTGGTGGGGGCGACTGGAGGGCGATGGCTCACCCCGGACCGAGCGTCGTTGCTTCGGATGTGCTCATCGGCGAGGGGAGGGGCGCGGATGGAGTGACACCCTCACCCGCACCTTGTAGAGTCTAACCATCGAGACGTTATTGATGTCATTCTCCTCCGGTAGCTCCAGCCCCCATGTCGGTTGCGGGGGAGGTGGTAATGGCGCCACCTACTCCAACGTACCCCCAGCAGCGTGTACGTCCTCGGGCGCCTCTGTATCTCCCGCGGTGTTACAAGCCGCGGGCGGTGGAGCTTTCGAGGTTGATGGATGGGCCTAGGTGCCAGATTTCTTCTTGGGCGCCATGGTCGATGGTGCCGTCGAGGATGAAGATGGCGATGAAGATGACGCACTGTGTACACTGTCAGGTTCGGGCAAGTGCTCCTCCTACCTGGCGTGCCAAAGATGTTACGGGATATCCACGACCACCTATGGGACCGGGTGGCCCCTTGCCAGTTCGGCAAGGGGACGGCGCGTTGCACAAAGAGAAGCCCAGTGTACGGCAGCACGGAAGAAAGCAAACAAGCAATTTACCCAGGTTCGAGCCGCCGCGAGGCGTAAGACCCTAGTCCTACTTTAGTGGATTGATGGTGGAATGAATGTGGTGGTGCGTAGTACACTTGCCCGGCAAGGTTTGCCTCAGGGCCGCAGCGACTACGCGCGTATGGTGTCTTGGGTGTATCAACGTTACAACCTTCTAACCCTTCCTACGAGTAACATGGTTCTCCTTTTATAGATTAAGGGGTCACCACAGTGGCAAAGTGGTCATTATCGACTGATATGATAGTGAACAATGCTATCATACCTAACTCTACGGGCTGACAGGGTGCATTAAATGTACCACTGAGTGTCACATCACTGGTCGCCCGGCGAGGCCTGTCGGGCTATCTTGCCAGCTCCGCACCTGTTCTCTTGACACGTCGCAGGACGGGCGTCATCTGTAGGCTTCTTCTATAGGAAATGGCTTCCATGTGGTGAGCGGCTTCCACTTCACCATCTTGCAGCTTGACATCGCACTGGTAGACGACGCGGGTCGTGCTTGAGTGGTTGGTGGGGTGGTTCTGCCCCCGCAAGCCCCGGCAGACCATACTGGGAGCCTCTGTTGCTTGCTTCTGGTGGTGGCCTTGCCCCTTGTCAGGCTCGCCTGCCCAGCAAGGGAGGCCCTTCTCTTGCCGATATCTTGCTCCTTAGGCTCGATCTTGGTCCCTCTGAGCTACATGTTGGTTCTTCAAATCTCCTGGTCCTTCAATGTCTGACTTAAACTGGTGCTTCAGTCTTGTTCTTGTGCCTGTGCATAGTTGGTCAACAGACCCAGAGTTTGTTGCACCGACATACCTGGAGATCCAGTTCAATGGTATGCCTAGTTTTTACACATAGTGCACACATACTAAATGCTCATTTCATTGTGTGCAAGAGATGTGGCATGTTTCATTATCTGCTGTTGTTTTGTTATAAACTCATCCTTTTGTGTTGTTCACAGACTGGAAAGTGTGCATATTTATATTACAAGGAGACTAGTAACTAGTTTGTGTCACCTTGCAAAGGGGGTGCAATGAAGATAAAATTGAGGATTTCCATGTACAAGATGTTAGGAAGGAGCCTTGCAAGAGAATGAGGAGCAGCACTGAGCCTGTTCAACCATTTATGGTAAGTCACTGTATTATGATTACCAGGACATCCTATTTGTCTAACATTGTGCTTGCGTAGGGTTATTCACCTGTAACTCAGTCATTGGGCCATTGATTAAAAACCCCTCCCCTCACTAATATATGATGTTCTAACTTTTTTGTAAATCAGATGTATGTAAACACATTTTAATGTGTCTGTTAACTCATTACGGATGTAGTCCACATTTAAATATCTAAAACATCTTGTAGTAGTGAACTGTGTGAAACTGCTTCCTGTCATGGTAGAGTTGTCGATGTCATAAATGTCATAACCAAACACATATTCACATCATTAGCCTCCCTATGGTTACTAGGATATTGATTATGTACTAGTCGATTGTCGGGACCCCGATCCTAAGTCACATCGATCTAGCATGCGACACATCATATCACTTTGCGGCCTCACGCATGGTGTTCCCACGGCTGCCACCTTACCTGGGCCGGGATTGTTTGCGCCTTTTTTCCTCCCGTATATGATAGTGTCGCTAGCATCCATATGACAAATAACCCGGGCTGACATGACTAGTCGGAAACCCAAGATGGCACAAACTTACAGGGACAGACATATGTAACCTAGCAATGAACATGTCGGTCACCAACGTATGAACCCCAGTCGTAGAAAGCTACAAGGACTCAAAGGAACAACGTGTGACATTTCCCCGAAGGGACAGACACAGGAAGAAAGAAGGATACATGCCGGCCAACCTAAGTGTTCCAGAGAAGTAGCAAACTACCATGGCTCAGTGGAAGCATTAGGAGACATTTCCTCATATGGAAGCCTACCAAGAATAAACAACTAGGCGTCGAACCCCACTGACGGTGTCCTGGACAAGGGGGTACTCACCACATCGTCTCCCGACCAGGTGGATCGGGCCGAGGACCCCCATGGCAGTTTACTCATGGGCCACTTCGGGCAGCCCGTGCCGCATACAAGGAGTATTCCACAAGACTTGGTGATCAAGATAAGGACTCCTCTCCACCAACGTATTCAGCTAGGACTCTTGTTATCCTAGGCCTCTGGTGCATTATATAAGCTAAGGCCAGACTAGTCGATAGATCATTGTCATAGTCATATAGGCTAGACTTCCAGGGTTTAGCCATTACGATCTCGTGGTAGATCAACTCTTGTAATACTCATATTCATCAAGATCAATAAAGTAGGACGTTGAGTATTACCTCCATAGAGAGGGCCCGAACCTAGGTAAACATTGTGTCCCCTGTCTCCTGTTACCATCGACCTTAGACGCATAGTTTGGGACCCCCTACCCGAGATCTGCCGGTTTTGTCACCGACATTGGTGCTTTCATTGAGAGTTCTGTTGTGTGATCAGCAAAGGATCAATGGCTCGATAGCAGATCAACTGCGACATCGGCATCTTCGTCGCCGGCTCGACTGATCACCTTGGCTTGACTGAGGATTGTGCCATACCTCCCATCGTCATGTTCGGATGAGGGACTTCATCAACATCGACTTCGATCTCTATCAAGATCATGGAGGAATCATCCATGGGGCTCGGGGGCTCAACGTCAACATTGCCCTCGGTCGACCGTGCTATTTTTCTGGACAACAAACTTGTGTCCACTGCCACCGCCTCCTCGAGTGTCGTTTTAACGATTGCTTCAGTGGAATTGAGTCTACAACAACCCTGGAAAAGTTGGTCGAGTTTCGATGGAGAAATCTCTGGCGATCTACGATATACCGGAGCCCTGTCAAATCTGGTCGGGAATCTTGATGAGTTTAGGGCGTGATCTCCAGAGTCCAGCACGGAGGTCCTTTGGAAGATCCAACTATTCATCTGCTGCGGAATTCTCATAGCTACCACCCCTCAAAATTTCAGCTCGATCCGACCGTCCAAACTCCGGAAACCTTCCGATTAGTGCATCACTTTTCAGATCTGTTTTCTGCACGAGAACGAATCCGATACGAGTTCATCTTTTTTATGAACGGGATTTCGGACATTCTTTTTGAAGAAAGTTTTGTATGGGGTATTGTGTTTTGTTCCCAAACACATCCCGCTAAATTTAAAGTCTTTTCTGATATGAGCTTCACCATTGCGCCGATGTCAAACCAGCCCGACAACGTTGCTCTACGGCTGCCAACCTACGCTAGACATGTTGTTGCTTTGTTTAGCCGAGCTCAACTTCTTCGGATCATCATCTTTGTGAGCCGAATAAGAGTTCGGCATCGCGAAAGATAAATCATCACCAACATCGCCGCCCCACGGACTACACGGAGTGGGCACACCGGCATCGCAGCACGGTCACTTCATCAAGCCGGCATTGACCATGTCATGAGCTACGAATTGCATCGGCATGCCCGCACTGTTGCTTCTTCAAGCCGATGTCCATCATGCCGACCTACTTCGATACCTCGGCTGGACCAAGGGCTCCGCTATTTCTTCGTCAACCTACTCCGGAGACTTCGGCATCACTAGCCGACCAGCTTCGTTACGTTAGCTGGACCGGGGGCTTTGCCTCGGCGAGACAATCTTTGCCAGCATCGCCATGCCGTCGCTTCATCACCTATCAGTCAATGGGTGTGCGGATCGAGTCCCAATTTTAGGAGTAATCTTTCTTCGGACTGCTACAACAAATAAACCAGGTGCTATTAATCCTAGCAATTTTTGTTTGTTTGGGTTTATCTTTTCCAAGCAATTATTATTCTGATTTGTTACATCATCTGTACACAGTTCTATCAAATGGTGGCCGCATTAACGACGGTCACGTGGTGGTTCGGTCAGTTTTCGTACATAGTTCGGCGAACGCCGCATCCGGAGCTCGGACCGACATGTGAATTCGGCTTTGCCACGCCTTTACCACATCATGTCGATGCCCTACATAGACATTGACTTTGGCACCAGACCACATATCTATATCTATACCTACTATTAAAGGGAATAGGTATTCTTGGTTTGGTTCAGTCCAACTATTAAAGGGAATAGATATTCTTGGTTTGGTTCAGTACTTTTCATTTCGATGGGCCTTTTATGGGCTTCATAGAGTCTGAGAAAAATAATTAAGTCAAAATAAATTAACATTATGGGAATTTAAACAGGACCTCTTGTCTGGATCTTCGATGCAACAACCTATGCGTCATTCACAACTCGCTCTAAATATATGAGTGACGGTCCTCGTGTTTAAGTGAATGAGCTAATTAAAGAAAGGATTGTGGACTTAAATAAAATATTTAAACGGACGTGGCTAATTGAAAAAAGGACTATGGGTAAACTGGTGGACTAATTAAAAGAAAGATTGTGGTCTTAACAAATAGAATTTTCAAATAGATGAGGCCAATTAAAGGAAGGACTTGAGGTAAAAAGGTAGGATAGTTAAAAACAAGGCTTTGATTCCCGACTAAAACGGGTGAGGACGTCACGGTAACAAAAGGAAGGATTATACTTAGATGGAATCGGTGGGAGATTATGCCCAACAAAGAAAATATGAACACGGCTAAATTGCATCATATTTTTTATATTCATTTTGTAGAAGGAGCGTTGAAGCATTTTTTTTCATAGTGAATCCGGTGCTGTGGGACATTATACTTGCACAAAACATCATTTTTTCCCGTTGCAACGCACGGGCATATGTGCTAGTCTTTAAATAAATTATTTTTGCGAAAAGAAATTACGCAAGGATTATATATATATATATTATTTGTTTTGGACCGCACTATTTTATGTGTGTAGGTGATCAACTTTGACTGTGTCGCGCGGTCACTTCGGCAAGCCAACGATATCGTCCTAATTGGCATAAATCGGCTCGCATGATCATCTTGTTGATTGAATTGCCATACCAACATGTTCGGTTGCCTCGGGTACTTCGGCATCATCAAGAGGGCCCTACCTCGTCGGGTAAATGATTCGGATTGGCCAGCGCTGTCACCTCGGTTGGACCGGGGGCTTCGTCATCACTTCATTAACCCACGCCGGGGACTTTGGCATCACTCTGCCAGCCTGCATTGGTCGAGCCGTGTCACTACCTCGGAGTGCCGAACTCCTTGCTCGGACACCTTGGGCTTGGAGGCTAGGACCTCGGCCATGCCGAGGACTACGAACCTTGTCGGATCTATAACAGATCAACAGGCGTCTTCGTCCCGCCACAAGCCCGAATTGTGTAATCAACACCGAGCGCATTAACCAGCTAAGTCGCTTTCATGCTCAAAAAACATCCAGTTTTAAATTTTGTTCAGTTCGACAAAGCATTATACTTTTTGGCAAAAAGTTTTTTGTAACAAAATTCCTTGTCAAAACTTTGTTTGTGACATACAAATTCAAATACCCCGTTTATTTAGGGGCTTCCTTTATGAAGCCTTTCCTCTTACATATGATTATACCTTTATAACTTTGTTCCTTGTTCGTGTATTACGCCACAATATGCACCATGTTGACTAAAGTGTTTCACAAGCTGGGTTGCCTGGCTCCTGTGCTTACCCTTGCATTCCAGATTGTTCGTCTAGGCGGTAAAGGGAGCACCTCAGTGATTGTTACTACCGGGTCATCCGTGTTAGTACCTCAGACTGGGTGAGGCCGAAAGCGAGCGCTCTTATTGTTTTCAATCATGGTCGGCACACAACGGAACTCATGAGTACAAAAAATATGTTGCACAAGTCTCATAGTAAGAATGAGCAACCGTAGAAAGGTATCGGTGGGGGTACTATTTTCTTCGAAGATGCTTCTTACACTTCATCAGTAATATAGCATAAGTTCCCTGAGCGTGCTTTGTCTGTTAGAGCCTTATGGCCTGATTGCCTGGTTATCGGAAACATTGTCGATATTCTCGACAGGTGGAGTACATAACACTTTTCGTCCCTTAACCAAAGAGGGAGAAGCCGACGGTCGGTTAAGATGCGTTTAAAGTTCGGGTGAACACATATATGATATAAGTTCTTCGGTACATACAATCATTATACATAAAATTCTTTTACCCAAGTCACTTGTGCGCTCTTAAAATTTATGAGTTGTTTTAAAGTAAATGTTTTTTCTTCTTGGTCGTTGCAAAGTCTTTTTCTACCGCCCCTTTTTCGACTCGAGTTATGGTCAATAGTCGGATAGCCTGCCTTCTCTCTAAAAGACGCTCGAGTTTAGTTTTCTAAACTGACCTCGGAGAAGTACTCCGCCTTTGGGATAAGGAGCTTCAAGCCGTAGGCTGACCCACATGAAGCCTTGAGATCGGATGTGGCATGTTAAAGCACGACAGAAGCAAAAAAATCCAATTTTCGGATTGGCACCGAACACTTGATCTTGTTCGGACGTCAAGTTTTACTGACATTTTTAGGTTTTCCAAGCTTTATGTCACTTTTTAACTATTTGTGTGTTTCCAGCATAACTCTCGCAGTGAAACATCGGACACCTTTAGAGATTCGGCAAAAACATTCTCGGATATTGCTATATATACATCGGCTTCAAATTGTGTCTTCGGTCAAATAGTTGGGTTGCCCGGCTCCTGTGCTTGCCTCCTACGTTCTGCTTTTTCGGCTAGGTGTGCAAAGGGAGAACCACTGCGATTGTGCTTCTAGCTCGAATGGTTAAGCACCTTAGTGGAGAAAGCTGAAAACTGTCTGTCACAATGGGCGTAAACTGGTCAGCGATCCGATCATAGTATCAAAGTATAGATCGATACCGATTACCCCATGTTAAACGATGGACATTTCATAACATTGGCCAAAGTGATAATGGCTAGACTTCGGTCGGTGCCGAACACTAACCGGCGGCTTGTAGGTAGCTTCCCCAGTTTAAAGCTCCTATGACTAACTGAAAGTTATAAAGCCCGCATATCTGATTGCCTCATTTATGCTAACACAACCGCCTTCGGGCACCGAGACGTCGTCTAAGGGTTGTCTTGTTATTGCGGAAACACCCTGCGTAGCATCTACAAGGAGGTGGAAGCCGACGATGGGCCACTTTCAAGTGATAAACGGTCGTAACAGAGTCAAAACAAATATATCATCAGCATTCGTATTTTATATACGAGGGCTACCTTCTGCAATCATCATTATAAAGCCATAAATATGCATCAATTTGACTTAAGATTTTGGAAAAGCTGGGTTGCCTGGCTCCGGTGCTTACCCCTACGTTCCCGATTGTTCTGCTAGGCGGTAAAGGGAGCACCTCTATGATTGTTACTACCGGGTCATCCGAGTTAGTACCTCAGACTGGGTGAAGCCGAAAGGTAGCAATCTTAAAGAATCACATTGGTCAGCAACGACGAATGTGAAAATTTTGGTTCATTAATACCTTAGAGTTTGGGAACTTTCCCCGAACTAAATCCTAAATATTTTCCTCCCACATTGATCAGAGGTGAGGTTTCATGATCATGATAAGCATGACAACCCAAAGAAAGGAACCGATAGCGGGACTATTTTTCTTGGAAGATGTTTCTTACATTAAGTAATATAACATATCTCTCCGCGTAGCTTTGTTTATCAAACCGTATGACCAGATTGCCTTGTTTGTCGTAAATCTGTGCTCTCATGATGGCTTTATAAAGAAGGACAAACACTCCCCGGTTGCTGGCCATGGAGGTGGAAGCCGATGGTCGGTCAACAAAGTTTTGTACAATGCGGATCCAAGCATTAGTGATGTAAAATACTTGGATACATAGGATCATAAATTGTGAGTAAAGTCTATTTATTGTAGCTCATCTTTTAAAGACCAAGCGAGCAACTTACATAAAGCTCTCCTAAATCCCAAGTGGCATTGATTTCCTATCTATTAAGCCCCTTGGGGACAACCTTGTCGAGCCCAGCTTTTGCTGGCCCTAGCTCCTTTAAGAGATCTTTGTTCTCTTTTCGAGAAGTTTGTGTTAAACACGACAAAAAAAATTCACATGGATATCGATCCTTAATTCGGCCACTCGTGCCCACATTAAGGCTCGGGGGCTACTGCGCTTCGCGCTATTTATAAATATTAAAGGGGCACATCGATCCCCTGATCTGGTGTTGCCACCCGACCAGTGTCTCGGGGGCTACCGCGTTGCCTGTTCAGTGCAGAAAATTGAAAGTGCTTAGTGTTCGGCTTGACCGAACTATGGGCAAACGCGTCTTTGGACAACAATAGGTACCATCTGCACTTATCCGGCATCAAGCTAATATATCACGGCGACTTCCCAAGACCCTCTCTCAAGGGCCTGTTCGCCGAAAACTATTATTTCTAATATATTACACTGCACTTCTATTCCTATGTATGCTGCCGAGCTAGGAGTTGATCCTCCGGACAATTTTGCAAATCGAACTGAGTCTCAGGGGCAACCGGGATCAATAGTTTTATGTTTTCCTTCAGGTGCACCTCGGGTTTAGACCGACACACACCTTGAGGGCTACTGGATATACATATACTGGCTATATATATCGGCAGACAGTAAATTGCACCAATAAAAAATATTCACAAAAATCAGCCCATGGTCAGGGTGGTGCACCACCTCGGAAGCATTCCGGCATAAAGCTCGGGCGCCAGTGGCTGGCTCCATAGAGAGCATTTCCGGCATTTCGTTCAATATTTTAAAAACCGAGGTAGTTTACGACACCTCGGACGCTGACCATCGTTGGAGCTCGGAAGTGGTCTAGCATAAAGCTTGGATTCGAATGGATCATTCCATAGAGAACTTTTCAGCGTTAAACTTGGATAACCTCCTTCAAAACATTTCATGCCAAGGTTATCTATGGCACCTCGGATATAGTCCGGCGTTGGAGCTCAAATATAGTGCGACATTGGTGCTCGGCTGCAAAAGATATCTTGAATGCAGTCCGACATTGGAGCTTGGATGCAAGAGGACACAGTCACACGGGAGCAACTTCAAACCCGAGGTGTGGCGTAAAAAATAATCCTAAGGCATTGATAAAGTCGAGAACTTAAAGGGGCTCCTCAGATACCCGATGTGTAAACCCTTCGGATTCACTTCGGTGATCCTCAAGATCGAAGACGAGAAGATTTGTTGAACTAGTTTTCAAGACCGACGACCGAAGATGAAGGACAGTTCGGAAGCATCGAGGAGTGTCCCCCACTTGAAGACCGGTGCAGGGGGCTACTGGCGGTGTCCTGGACTAGGGGGTGCTCACCACATGGTCTCCCGACCAGTTGGGTCGGGCCAAGGACCCCCATGGCAGTTTACTCATGGGCCACTTCGGGCAGCCCATGCGCATACAAGGAGTATTCCACAAGACTTGGTGATCAAGACAATGACTCCTCTCCACCAACGTATTCTCCTAGGACTCTTGTTATCCTAGGCCTCTGGTGCATTATATAAGCTAAGGCCAGGCTAGTCGATAGATCATTATCATAGTCATACAGGCTAGACTTCTAGGGTTTAGCCATTACGATCTCGTGGTAGATCAACTCTTGTAATACTCATTCATCAAGATCAATCAAGCAGCACGTAGGGTATTACCTCCATAGAGAGGGCCCGAACCTGGGTAAACATCATGTCCCCTGTCTCCTATTACCATCGACCTTAGACGCACAGTTCGGGACCCCCTACCTGAGATCCGCCGGTTTTGATACCGACACCCACACATAGCAATACACGTTACACGTACGCATAACGTGCACAATATGTGTAGATACAACATGGCATCACAACATAACTCAACAACTCATAGCATTTATTATAAACAGGGGTCACATGACCCATCATACAGAGCATACAAGCAACGGAAGCATAACATGTCTGAGTACAGACAACTACAAATGAAAAAGGCTGAGAATCCTAACTATCTACAAAACCAATCCAAGGGTACCAGATCGTAGCTGAGGTAACAAGCTATTCGTCGAAGTCGAAGCGAAACTACTAGTGAGACAGAGGTCTCATCTGCAAAACATTAAATAAGGCAAACATGAGTACAAAGGTACTCAGCAAGACTTACATCAGATCCTATCATGCATGCATTAGTATAGAGAAGGCAATGTGGGGTTCGGCTGTAGCAAGACAGCTTTGACTCAGTGGCTATCGCGTTCTATGACTACGGGTAACTTCTTTGAGGTAAGAAATTGCATACGAGTCCACAAATCAGCACATCAATTCACTACTATGGATTCATTCCCGTCTCCCTACGAGAAGGCCATCAAGAGCACTCACACTTGTGTTGACCATTTTAAAGTATGCACTTCAAGTTGTCTATGTACCACATAAGCATCCAAGTCGTCCATATCCGTGCACGTGGCTATTCGAATAGATCATGTTAACCCTGCAGGGCTGTACTTCTTCACACACGCTTTCGCCACTTACCGCCATGTACACGAAATGTATCTTGGCAACCTCCAAGTATAAGCCTGGCAAAGGTCTCGGCCACGACCTGACTAACCACGAAAGTCTCTTATCCAGGTTTATCACCTATCCAAGGCTAAACCCGCAAAGGAAGTCTGGCCAAAGTTTCCATCACGGCCCCAAACGATGTGAGCAGGGTTCCCAAGCCCACCATCCGGGTGCCACTTGGTACACCATGCCACTGTGCCTAGTCTGACCCAAGTCCACCACGCCAGGTGCCACTCGGTAGAAAAATAGCACTACCTACAAACACTAGAAACTAGTTGCAACTCCTGGACAGAGATCACGCCGGTTAATAAGTCGAGAGAGCTTGGAGCACCCGGAGCCCAATGTGTGGTAGTAGCTAGTCATTGGACAACATAGCCAAAACTCAGTTCTTAAGGACGGTCCCAATGAGACAACCCACCATCTAATCCTACATGGCCTCTCACCGCTACCTTTACCAAATCGTGTTCACACGCTTAACTCTCAGCATCAGAACCTGGCATAACACCCCAATTCATTCCCAATGAATCAGACCTGACACAACTCCAAGCAATAGCAGGCATGGCATGGTAGGAACACATCATGGTTTCAACTATTTACTATGGCAATGACAGGTCATGCAGAGGAATAGGCTCAACTACCACAACATAAAGTAGCAGTTGAATCCCTGTTGTCCTAATGCAATAAACACTACTAGGAAAAGGGCTATAGATAATATGGACAGTAATGGCGCACCAGACATGTGGTGCGCCACTACTATATAGGAGTGGCGCACCATGTGTTGGTGCGCCATTAGTGTGATAGACACTAATGGCGCACCACGCCCATGGTGCGCCACTACTAACATATTTTTTTTCCAAAAATACTAATGGCGCACTAGGGCACAGTGCTCCATTACTAGTTTTATTTCGTAATGGCGCACCACTCACCCCGTGCGCCACTACTATCATTTTTTTCTGTTCTAGTGTCCTCATGAATATCTATTTATGTTTATTATGGTATTGAATTTCTAATTCACAAAAAGTATTGAATTTGTTAATATTTTTTGAACTCATGAATATTTTTAAATTTAATTCATGGGCACTTTTTGAATTCATGCATATTTTTTCAAATTTGATGATATTTTTTCATATTCAATATGACAAAATATTGAATATTCATGAGGACACTCAATCTCGACCCCCCTCCATCTCGATCGCTATCCCCCCTCGCCAGATCCCCCTCGCCACCGAGCACCCCCTGCACCCTCACTCGCTCCACCGCAGCCGAGGACCCCCCGCACCATCCCTCGCTCCACCGC
>NC_041384.1:290543981-290571390 GCF_002162155.2 Triticum dicoccoides
CTTCCCCAATCGATCACATCTCACGCGCCCACTGCCCCGACCCGTATTGCGCCGCCGCCGCCCCCGCGCCCACTCCGCCGCCAGAGTCGCCATCGGAGCACTAGGAGGAGGAGGCCCGCCTCCACCAGGGGGAGGAGGCCCACCGGAGCACGTCTTCTTCCTCCGACCGACCCCATCCCGCCGTCGCCACCGCCTTCTATTTTGCCGAGCGGCTTCGCCTCCGCCATCCGTCGCCCGTGCAACCTCGCCACCGTCTATCACTACCCGGCCCCTGCACAGGTGCCCCTCCCCTCTCCTCTTCCCCTTCCTTCGCCCCATGCCTGATTGAGCTGACGCGCCAAGTACTAGGTTATGTTCTGAATTTTGGGGCGGTAGTGTGTGTAAGCGAGTGAGCAGTGTTATGCATCGGCGTCTGATGCTTCCTGGTTAGACTTGGGAGTTTGCATTTGCTAACATTTCTATATAAGCAAAGTTTCCTTCTGTTCTTGTTTGCATTATCTAATGCAATACACAGTCATGGATTGTCTAAGGTGAATATTTTAAGTACAACTTGCTGCAAAACCTGGAGTGCATTGGCATGTTCCTTTCTTTATGCCATTTTTGTAGTCTGTTTGCTAGGCACTTACAAGGGCGCAATTAGTCAACCTTAAAACTCATCTGAATTGTATTGGTTTGTCTAGTTCTGAAGGAAGTGGTGTTTTTATTTAGTTGTTTGAGCCTTCTTTTTTGTTTGCTTAAGTAGTTGTAACTCTCAATATTGGTCGTCCTACTTGGTCTCCAGCCACACTACCGCCCTCTTATTATACATAAGCTTGACAGTGGCGATTATGCCCATGTGTTGTGATGTTGTGAGGAAGAGGAAGGTGATCTGATTTTTATTTACAATCCTTGTAATATGATCCTGCTTTGCTTGAAAAACCAGTCCATGACAGATAGAAGCAATGACATGACCTACTTTAGTGACCAGTTACACTTTCCTATACTTATCATTGTTTTGGTATTTTTTTCCGCATCTCTCATGCTGATACTGTAGGAGTAAAATCCATGCTGATACTGTAGGAGTAAAATCCATGCGAAACTGTTTGTTATTTTTTCCGCATCTATCATGCCGATAATGTAGGAGTAAAATCCATGCCCTGTTAACAATGTATTACAAGAATTGTTTTCTTTTGTGTGTTTCCCTAAAATATTGTGTTATAATAGAACTGTTCCTGGATGTGGTCATGGCAGATAAATTTGTCATCAGTTTGTAGGTTGTCGAATCAGCAACTCGTAGTTGAATTGATTAGAGTTGGCCCCAAGGACGCTACTCGTAGTTGAAACTTGTAGAATGCTACCTCAATTTCACTGGGATATCAGATTCAAATTGGACGAAACTGTTTCTGTTGTTGATTGCCACAAGTTCTGTTTGTAGTATTGTTTCACAGTGACTGATTTTTGTCCATATGAAAGTAGAGGACCATATGGTATGTGGCCTTTTCATCCATATGAAAGTAGAGGCACATTGTGGTGCTAGTTTGCTGGGTTTTGTCTCCGACCATGGTGTCGTGATGATTTTGCAGGTACCCCGAGAGGCCCTTGAGTTTGTCGAAATGTCTATTAACTTTCGTTCCGGTAAATTCGTGTACTCCATAATGTCCTATTTTCAGCAAAGGTCATGCTGAAATACTCCATGAATTTTAGCATGACTTTGCTAAAAATAGGACATATAGGGTACTTTCGACTAATGCATGGTCCGGGGTATCTTAGTACTTAATTAAGTAGGATCAACTGCCTCTTGTGTTATACATATAGAAGTGTGATATCAACTCATAGTTATTACTAATGTCAGTTACTCGTCATCGATAAACCCTAATCTGGTAGGATGACCTACTAAAAAAGCCCATACCACATATTCTATTTGGATGGCCCTACTAACCCTTGACCATAAATACTTGAGATGGATGTAGTAGGCTTAAAGAAAGAAATGTTTTTAGGCCAACTCCACTGGGCATGGCTGAAAATGCACAAGTGTGCATGAATAACAATATTCTATTGTAAAGCTAAACCGGAAAGAGGAACCACTCATCCTAACCATTTGCTCTCAAAATTACCACTTCACTTCTTACAACTGAAAATCTTAGACCATCTACATTCACCAATAGCTCAAACCAGTTCGAAGGGCGTGTTTTCACCACACTGTGGATTATCTTATTGGACCCAACACAAGAGATGATGTATTTTTGAATTATGAACGTAGGAAATGTCGTCATCGGATGATGAAAGTCTCCTGAGGGAGTGCGGCTAGTGCCACGACGATCGACTTGTGTGCGACAGGCCTCACCTGGACGATGATCGGCACTTCGGCATTAAGCTCGAGGAGACCTTCAAAGTTGAAACGGTACACAATGACGACAAGTGTTATTTTCATAATTAAGCATGACTTCAACTATTTCAACGTGTAATTTTCATCTTTTACAATTCGAGTATAGCTTAAACCATGCCATGCAAGACGCTATGTCTTGGAGAGGATGGATTTTGAAGACCATGAAAATTCTGAAACAAAGAAAATTCACCTAATGACTCATCATGATGTGGATTTTGAAGCAAATCTGTATAATTCTAGGAGCGTAACCAATTTTGGTTGCAAAAATTTGGAAGCATTTTGCAAGATGTATGGTTTTGATGAGGGTATGCTTGTCACCATGGATCTTTGTGATCCTGACATCAACCAAGGCAATATGGACATTTGGGTCCTTGTTGATACGCCTCCAGTTGTACCGCTATGTGAGTTTCTCAAACATAGTTAATTATTCACTAATTTATATTGTTCATTTCAAAATAGTTGATAGCTTATTTCCATTGACAGCTTATGTTCATTCTTCAAAGAATGTGCCGAAGATGGTAGACAAAACCCACTACACCGATGTCACCGAATTAACTTACAAGGAGAAAAATCATCTGGTCGGATTTTGTACTGACATTGAGAATTACAATATATACAATCAAACTCCTCAACATTATGGTCAATACATGCCACTAGTGCATGTGTTGAACTACGGTAACTACCATGGAGATACCCTGGTAAGATTTTTTACTATTATGACATTCGTGCATCTTTTGCATACTTCTAAAACTAGTACATCATTGCTAACTATGAAGTTATTACTATGTTTTTCAACAGATAATCCCATAGAATTGTGTGCCTCCTTTCATGTATCGGAAAGGTAGCCTTAATGTTTTGAACATACAACCAGGTCATCCTACGAATCTCAACTGTCCATACCATATTTCTAAAAGAAGTGGTGACATGCAAATCAAAGGATGGAAGAAATGTATGGACAGTCGTAAGGAGGTTCTTGGAAGCAAAAGGAAGCGAAGCGCAAGAATTGGAGATAGGATGATCTCCATTCTCCATAATGGAGAGTCAAGGTCTATTTTGTTTTATGCTATTTTACCTTAAATAGGGTATTTAGGTCATGTTTAGGCATAGCAGTAGCAGTAGCAGTAGCACGGAGATAAGAGAGGACACATCTCTCAATTATCTCCGAATGCAGCATTACTTTCGACAAACTCCCTACTCACTGTCTCGAGACTTGTAATGTTCTAACTTTGTTCAGTATTTTAAATTCGGAGACTAATATGATGAATTGTATTCAGAGACTAATCTTCTATTGTATTCGATAAATTTGATTTCTATATGTTGTGCTCCCTATATTCTGTGCAGTGATATGTTTTGTAACCTGTGCAAATATCAGAAAAGAAAAAATCCCTAATATTCATACTAGTGGCGCACCACTCAGCACTTTAGTGGCACACTGCAAAAAGCACACTAGTGGCGCATCATCAACAAGTGCGCCATTAATAAGCCAGAGCACATGGGTAAATATGGCCCCCTGGGAGGCATACTAATGGCGCACGGTGGGATATACTAATGGCGCACTGCATGGTGCACCATTAGTATACCAGATACTAATGGCGCACCTGTGGTGCGCCATTAGTAAAAAATTCTAATGGCGTGATGCTAGTGGTGCACCTGTAGTGCGCCATTAGTAGCCAAAACAGGTGCGCCACTAGCAGGCCTTTTCCTAGTAGTGAAAAGAGAGCAGGAGCGAGAGAGTGGGATTGTATCAGAATGAACAAGGATCATTGTTTGCCCCATAGATCAATAGGGGCACTGCTCCTCTGACTGGTACTCTGGAACGGTTAACGGAGCAGGACCTATTGAGAAGGACGGGGCCATCAATCAGTACACAAGCATATGCAACAATATGATGCATGATGATGGCATGTAATGTGATGTTGTTTGTGCTAATACAACCAGCAACAAGTTCAATGGAGCTCATTTGAATCAAGGATTCAGATGCAACTCCAAACTTAAGCATTTAAAATGCCCTTTATGTGTTTTCACTTATACATTAGGTATAAGTTGGTTTGTCATGCATGAAACTAGTACAGATGGATAGATTGAATTGTTTTCATAATTTTTCATATATAAATTATTTCAATCTGAGCTACGGTTGAATTTGTATGAATTCTTAAAGTTTTGCTAATTTTCTAAAATTTCCAAAATAGAACTAATCTAGAAAATCATTTACTGCATCAGCACTGCGTCATGCCTGCGTCAGCAGGTTAACAACGCTAACTAGTCAAACCTGACGTGTGGGGCCCACATGTTAGTGACACGGGTTAACAGGGGGGTTATCATAGCCTAACTAAAGATTTGGGCGCCAAGGCCCATCTGTCAATGTCTGGGGGGTTGGGGTGGGGTTGGTTAAATAGCTAATCACCTGACCGACGTGACCCACGGTCGGTGATACGATGGCGGCTCGTCGCCGGCGACCTCTGCTCGCGGCGGTTGTCCGCACTACGGCCCACGGGAGCGGCGGCTGAGAGCACCGAGGCATAGTGCGGGCTCGCTCGCATCCTGGGAAGGTGACGGGAGGACGCAGGGTGGCCGGAGCTCGCCAGAGCAGAGCTCGCGGCGGCGACCGGAGTTCGGCTTCGAGCCGCGCTGGGCCATAGGGCACGTGGAGGCTAGACGAGATGTGCCACGGCCTCCTGGGACCTCTAGGAGCTCCCTAGGCTCGCTGTTTTGAGCACGGCAACACGACAGCGCCATGCCCGGCGTCCATGGCGGACGGCGGCGCTCGGTACGGTGCCTAGCATGGCTACGACACGGGATAGACAATGAGGGGGAAGGGGGAAAGCGGCCGGCCTCACAGCGGTGTCGTGGGGGTGCTCAGCTGCTCGGGGTAGGCGTCGGAGGCGACGGGCGATCGCTAGCGATCTTGGGTGGCTAGGGTTGAAGACGGCTATGGCGACAGCGATGCAGAGCATCTGGGCTAGCATGCGTAGGTGTGGAGCTTCAGGCGACGTGGCGGAGCCGATGGACACAACCAAGAAGCGCGGCAGTGACGAGCGACGGCGACGGTTGTGTTCGGTCGTGGGAGAGAGAGGGCGGCAGAGGAGGGGATGAGCACAAGAGAGAGGGAGAGAGAGACCAGGGGTGTCATGGCATTGTCCGGGCGTCGAAGGGCGGGCAAGCTAGCAGGAGGTGGCCGGGCGCGTGGCCGCGCACGCCGGGCGCGAGGAAGCGGACGAGTAGTAGGGGCCGGTTGCTGGGCCGCCAGGTAAGGCCCCGGTAAGGGTTTTGCTTTCTTTGTTTCTCTTTTTTTATTTTTTCCTTTTCTGTAAGTTGTTTCTGATTTAATGAAAATACTAAATCAATTTATTTTCTTCTGGTAATTTTTGTAGGGGCTAGTTGGATCATTTCATAGCCCCTCACCAATTACAGAATTATTGGAGCTAATAAATATTTTATATGAATTATTAGCCCCAATTCAAATACCATATGAATTAATTCAGAAATCCAAAATGTCAAGAAAAAATGTGCATCACCTCTGGTTACTGTTTCCAGCATTTTCCAAAAATGATGAACATTTTTGAAGGCCATTTGGATTCACTGGAAAAAAATTAGCTGAACTTGGTGGATTCCTTTTGATGCTAGGGTTTGAACATCCCCCATTACATGTTCAATTTCAATTTAAACATGATGCACACATCAAGGGCTAGCCTAGTGCATACCAAAACTAGGGATGTGACAACTCGCCCCCACTCAAAAGAATCTCGTCTCGAGATTCAGGAGTCGGCGGGGAAAAAAAGTGGGGTACTCCAGTCGAAGACGACCGTCTCGCTCCCAAGTAGATTCTCTCTCAGAGTGATGAGACCACTGAACCTTGAGAAACTTGATGTTATGATATCGAGTGACACACTCTACTTGTTCAAGAATGCGAATAGCTACCTCTTGAGCACTGCGTTGGATTTCCCCGAAGAGGAAGGGATGATGCAGCAAAGTAGCGTAAGTATTTCCCTCAGTTTTTGATAACCAAGGTATCAATCCAGTAGGAGGCTACGCTCAAGTCCCTCGTACCTACACAAAAACAATAGCTCAACGCAACCAATGCGCTTAGGGGTTGTCAATCCCTTCACGGTCACTTAAGAAAGTGAGATCTAATAGAGATGATAAATAATATTTTTGGTATTTTTGGTATAGAGATGCAAAGTAAATAAAGTAAAAGCAAAGCAATAATAAAGTGATGGAGATTGATATGATGAGAAAGAGACCCGGGGGCCATAGGTTTCACTAGTGGCTTCTCTCAAGAGCATAAGTATTCTACGGTGGGTGAACAAATTACTATTGAGCAATTGACAGAATTGAGCATAGTTATGAGAATATCTAGGTATGATCATGTATATAGGCATCACGTCCGAGACAAGTAGACCGAAACGATTCCACATCTACTACTGTTACTCCACTCATCGACCGCTATCCAACATGCATCTAGAGTATTAAGTTAAAAACAGAGTAACGCCTTAAGCAAGATGACATGATGTAGAGGAATAATTTCATGCAATATGATATCAAAACCCATCTTGTTATCCTCGATGTCAACAATACAATACGTGCCTTGCTGCCCCTTCTGTCACTGGGAAAGGACACCGCAAGATTGAACCCAAAGCTAAGCACTTCTCCCGTGGCAAGAAAAACCAATCTAGTAGGCCAAACCAAACTGATAATTCGAAGAGACTTGCAAAGATAACTAATCATCCATAAAAGAATTCAGAGAAGATTCAAATACTATTCATAGATAGACTTGATCATATACCCACAATTCACCGGTCTTAACAAACACACCGCAAAAAGAAGATTACGTCGAATAGATCTCCATGAGAGAGGGGGAGAACATTGTATTGAGATCCAAAAAGAGAGAAGAAGCCATCTAGCTACTAGCTATGGACCCGTAGGTTTGAAGTAAACTACTCACACTTCATCGGAGGGGCTTGGATGATGATGTAGAAGCCCTCCGTGATCGATGCCCCCTCCGGCGGAGCTCCGGAACAGGCCCCAAGATGGGATTTCGTGGATACAGAAAGTTGCGGCGGTGGAATTAGGTTTTTGGCTCCGTCCCCGATCGTTTGGGCGTACGTCGATATATATAGGAGGAAGAAGTACGTCGGTGGAGCTTCGAGGGGCCCACGAGGCAGGGGACGCGCCCTAGGGGGGGCGCCCCCTACCCTCGTGACCACCTCATGGCTTTCTTGACAGAGGGTCCAAGTCTCCTGGATCTTATCTGATGAGAAAATCACGTTTCCGAAGGTTTCATTCCGTTTGGACTCCATTTGATATTCCTTTTCTTCGAAACCCTAAAACAGGCAAAAAACAGCAATGTTGGGCTGGGCCTCCGGTTAATAGGTTAGTCCCAAAAATAATATAAAAGTGGAAAATAAAGCCCAATAATGTCTAAAACAGTAGATAATATAGCATGGAGCAATCAAAAATTATAGATACGTTGGAGACTTATCAGGGTACTCTTAATTTGTTAGGTTATCTTGAAGATCTAGCATTTCGTGGTCCACTCCGCGGATGGGATCCGAGAAGCAACGCCTGAGTTGAGAGACATGGAAGACATCATGTACCTAAGAAAGATGTGAGGGTTGTTCCAATTGGTAGGCAACCTCTCCTTGTTTAGCAAGAATGCGAAAGGGTCCAATGTAACGAGGAGCTAACTTGCCCTTGATACGGAATAGATGGGTACCCTTAAAAGGAGTAACTCAAAGGTAAGCCTTGTTGCCAACTTCATAGGCCACTTCATTATGACGATGGTCATACTGGCTCTTTTGATGAGACTGGGCTGTTTTCAAATTCTCATGAATAATGCGAACTTGCTCTTCTACTTCCTGAATCATATCCGGTCCAAAGAATTGTCTTTCCCCGGTTTCTGACCAGTTCAAAGGTGTTCGACATCTTTGTCTATACAAAATCTCGAAGGGTGCTTTTGTAAGACTGGATTGCTAGCTATTTCTATAAGCAAACTCAGCGAAAGGAAGACACTTCTCCCAATCCATGTTGCACTCAATGTAAACCCTTGGAAGAAAGGGCTAAGAAAAATGTTATTGAGCACTTTTTAATAAATATATGATATTTGTCGTGCTCAGATGAACGCGTGCTACTCTCCTTGTTTGTCTTCGTTCTGTTATGATTATAATCCGACACCCTACGCAGTTTGGAAGCTTTCCGGTGTGCACACTTGCAGCGAGCGGTTCAAAGAGCTGGTCCTTAGCATCCTACTGGAAGTGCCGTCACTTGAAAGGCAACTTGCATGTCTCAGTGCAACTGCAAAAACCTTGCCGAGCAGACTGAAGGAAAAATTAGAGCGCGAATAAACATGGCAAGATTCCTTCATGTGAAGGTTTTTCATACAGACACAAATCTGAACAAGGAAAAACTTCAAGACGTAACAAAGATCTTTTTAGTTGAAATTCTTCTAACTTAGCTTTCTTTGTTGCACTTCTTGTCGTATGAAAGGTGCCTCAATGACATTTGAAATGGTACTCAACCATCAGTCCCCCCGGGAAACTTGCACCCGAGGAATCCTTCTGTCTTTGAGAAAAACAAAGAGAAAAGAGTGGTACGGAGACCTTTACAGTTCGTTTGCCATTTCATTCAAGTAAATATGTAATCACAACATTATGCGTATTGATATATAACTAAATATGCATAAAAAGTTGTGAAACGCTTAGGTTTGTTCACATATGCACAGGTTGTGCCCCCAGCTTTGTACAAAGGGTTACAAATCTTGAAGACAAACCTTGGACAAAAGGGGTTGCCGGGGACAAGGCCCGGCAACTGCACCTTATGGGTAGAACTTACGAAAATGCTCGATGGTCCACCAGTTTTGCACATGGATGCCATCTTCAGTCTCCAGTCGGACTGCGCCAGGTCTGGTGACTTGTGCAACCCAATAAGGGCCTTCCCACTTTGGCGTCAACTTGTTTGACCACTTGGCAGATTGGACGCACCGAATGACTACACTTTGATGTCCAGCCCCTTTTAGTAGGGCTTCCAGGAAAGAAAAAACCCCCTTGATCATGCCAATATCACTCATTCTTTCTCTCTCGTGCTTGCATTCGGTTTTGCTACAACATCCCAGAGCTCTTATTCTGATGCATAGCCTGATTTTATAACCAGTTGTTGATACCTTACCTGCTATCCTAAATGCTCAGTTTAGTTTGCTTATTATCCATCGGTGGCCCCGCATTCTTGTCTGTGTTACCTCCCTTTGTTACCGGATGAGTCAATCCGTGTGATTGATGTGCAGAGACCGACACAGCACCACAGAACCCCTTAATTGAACGACTCTACAGAGCTCCTATCGAGTGCGGAGGGCGATACCTGCTACCTCACTCTTTATGATATCTCTGTTGTGTGCCTAGTCGGTTGTGGGTTGCTGAGGGTGATTCCTCTTTCACCACCTTTGATAATGCATCTGTCGAGCAACCCCTCTAGTGTAAACCCATCGAGGGTGATTCCTCCAAGTTCACCTTGACGGTTACATCAAGTAGGAATCCAACTGGGCACCATGCGTCCTTGATACGTCTCCAACGTATCTACTTTTCCTAACGCTATTTCTCTTGTTTTGGACTCTAATTTGCATGATTTGAATGAAACTAACCCCGGACTGACGCTATTTTCAGCAGAACTACCATGGTATTGTTTTTGTGCAGAAATAAAAGTTCTCAGATTGGAATGAAACTTTGCTAGGAATTTTTATACAATAAACAAAAATTTCTAGAGCCAAGACCTACCGAAGAGGGGCACCTCGGTGTGCACAGCCCACCAAGGTGCGCCCCCTCCCCTGGCACGCCCAGTGGGCTGTCCCCACTTAGTGGCCTCGTAGACCCTGAAACCGATGCTATAAAATCCTAATTTTCTAAAAAAAACAAGGAGAAAGAATTGTCGCGATCCACGAGACGGAGCCGTCATCACCTCCTCTTCTTCATCGGGAGGCCAGATCAGGAGTCCGTTTGGGGCTCCGAAGAGGGGGATCTTCGTTCTTTGTCATCACCAACCATTCTCCATCGCGAATTCCATGATGCTCCCCACTAGGAGTGATTAATTCCTTCATAGGCTCGCTGGTCGGTGAGGAGTTGGATGAGACTCATCATGTAATCAAGTTAGTTTTGTTAGGGCTTGATCCCTAGTATCCACTATGTTCTAAGATTGATGTTGTTATGAGTTTGCCATGCTTAATGCTTGTCACTTTGGGCCCGGGTGCCACGATTTCAGATCTTAAGCATTTATGTTATCACCATTATATCAATGTTCTATATCCGATCTTGCAAGTTATAGTCACCTACTACGTGTTATGATCCGGCAACCCCGGAGTGACAATAGTCGGGACCACTCCCGGTGAAGACCATAGTTTGAGGAGTTCATGTATTCACTATGAGTTAATGCTTTTCTGGTTCTCTATTAAAAGGGGGCCTTAATATCCCTTAGTTTCCAATTGGACCCCGCTACCACGAGAGGGTAGGACAAAACATGGCATGCAAGTTCTTTCCATAAGCAGGTATGACTATTTACGGAATACATGCCTACATTATATTGATGAACTGGAGCTAGTGCCGTATCGCCCTAGGTTATAACCGTCTCATGATGAATATCATCCAACAAGTCACCAATCCAATGCCTACAAATTTATCCTATATTGTTCTTGCTAAGTTACTATTGCAATAGTCACTGTTACATTTGCTACAAAATTACTGCTATAACTGTTACCATTACCATTGCTGCTGCTACTATTATCAAAACTATCATACTACTTTGCTACTGATCACTTTGCTGTAGATAATTAATCTCTAGGTGTGGTTGAATTGACAACTGAGCTGCTAATACCTTCAAATATTCTTTGGCTCCCCTTGTGTCGAATCTATAATTTTGGGTTGAATACTCTACCATCAAAATTGTTGCGATCCCCTATACTTGTGGGTTATCAAGACCTTTTTCTGGCGCCGTTGCCGGAGAGCAGAGCTATATTTGTTGAGTCACTTGGGAGGGATTATTATCAATTTATCACTATGAGGAATCTGAAGGATGCTAAGACTAAGATTTTTCACTCAAAGACGAGGGGAGGTAAGGAACTGCCATCCAGTTCTGCTTTAGATTCACCTTCTGTTATAAGTACACTTGCAACACCACCACATGCTATTAATTCTAATATATCGTAAGTTATTGATGATGCTACTCTGAGGAGGTCTCGAGGGGTCTTCCCGTGAGGGGTCTTGAATCCAAGAGTGGATCTTCTCCAAAGATGCTACAGTCTCTCTCAATTGAGTAGAACCACATGGATGAGCAAACCTCTATCTCTAAATGAGCTATCACAATGCTAACCCTAGAGGAAAGGGAATGAGTATATATAGTCTACGACCACGGAGGGATAAGTGAGGGGCGAAATGGGTACATGGGCCTCGGCTAGATAGAATGTGCGCAGATAGGCAGTGTTGGACGTCCGACAGGTGTCGGTCGTCCAGTCGCTCACGGGCATCCGGTCGTCCGTAGGTGGCCGGACTTCCGATATTTTGGCTCTGATCCGGTAGCGTCGGATCTCCGGTCAGGGTCGATCATCCGGGTGCTGATGATGTCGGACGTCGACTGTAGGGTGCCTCGACTGGAGTCGTTCTGGCTGGTGGGGTCTCCAGCTGTCAGACATCCAGAGATCGTTGGTCATCCGGAGGTCGTCGGACATCCGAGAACTGTAGCTTTCTGGCAGCTCTTGCTCTTGTTCCTCGCGCTTGATGTCCTAGCCGTCTTGTCCAACACTCCTAGCTGCTCCATGGTCTTCCTCTCGGCTCCTTGTGTACAATGGCGTATGGTTGAGGTCTCATCGTGTGTTCTCTTGGGGCTTGGGGAGTAGTCATAGTTTATATGGGGATGACCGTAGGATGCTGTGCATCATCTGTGCAGTCCGAATCTGAGTCCATAACATGAGAGGCTTGGACTCTATCTTCTCTTGGCCAAAAAGTGACTTGAGACGACTTTTTGAACATCACCTAAACTTCTCATTTTCTCTCACCATCATATGTGGATTGTCCAAATATCCCATACACCTGCAATTAGACAAGGCACAAAAGTCTGTGAAGTACTTTTATCCTGGATAACAGAAATAAATTATTGCATAGTTTGCATTAGAAATCACCTCACAAGTTTGAATGTATGCAATATTTTTGGCTGTATCCAAGGTAATATTGTCCTCATCAGCACGGCTCCCTCGTCCCTTCGGTAGGGTGATGGAGATCGACCATCCGAGCGGCTTGTGGCTGCGTGAAGACGGCTGCTGCAAAGCCCCGTCTGGGTGGCTGTTGAGTTCTTCGCCAACAGCATCATGTATTTCTCGCGTGGATGGAAATCCTTTGTCCGTGACTGTTATCTGGGGCAGGGGCATCTTCTCCACTTCAAGCTAGGTGAATCTGACACACTCTTAGTGAAGTTCTTCGGGGCTTTAGGAGCTCGTGTGGAGTGCTGCACGGAGAGCTTGAGTGATAGCGACACAACCTCCTGAAGCAAAAGACACAATGGGGATGATGGTGAAGACAATGACGGGGTTCTTCCAAGTGTCAAGATCGAGGACGATGACTCCGACTCTAGCTTAGCACCGACAGCACCATCATCTGGCTCGCCGGGAATGAGTTGGGCCTCGCCTAGGCGCCCCTTTTGCCCTGTCAAATTATAGACTATTGATTTCAATCATTGGGATCTAAATATTGATGCCATGAAAGAAATATTACATGATGAGCATGTTAGGTAGGAGTCCACATCAAAAAAACTATTTTTATCATTTACCTACTCGAGGACGAGGAGGAATTAAGCTTGGGGATTCTTGATACGTCTCCAACGTATCTATAATTTTTTATTGTTCCGTGCTATTATAGTATCAATCTTGGATGTTTTATATGCAATTATATATCACTTTGGGGGACTAACTGTGACGCCCCCGACTCGACCGTGCAGTAATCATACACGCAAATGTGCACAATGAAGCCCAAGGACTCCCCGGAAAATATCACAACACAACTCTAGACACAAAATAAAATAATTCAAGCTTTATATTACAAGCCAGGGGCCTCGAGGGCTCGAATACAAGAGTCGGCGGAAGCAACAATATCTAAGTACAAACATAATTGGACAACTTTACCTTAAGAAGGCTTAGCAAAATAGCGACAACTAGACTGAAATGGCACAGGCCTCCTTCCCAGCAGTCTCCGAACCACTCCTGGTCACTGATCTCCATGTAGTAGTAGGCTCTTTCGGTGTAGTAGTAGTCGTCAACGGGGTCGACTGGCTCTGGGGCTCTGTCATCTGAGCGCAGCATTCTGGTATGGGGAAAATGGGTAGCAAAGCAACCACGGGTACTCATCGAAAGTAGTCCGAAGACTTACATTAGTAGTTTGCTAGATATGCATCGGTATCAAAAGAGGAGTTGTATTTGGAGACTATACTGCAGAAATGCCAGAATAGAGGGGAAGCTTAGCCTATCGTAGACAAGCATCTTGTAGCATATTGCAACATTAGGAGAGTGTAGATTAGCACTATATAATAAAGCAATTAATATGTAGTAGCAAAGCTCAAAGATCCTTCCTCGAATCCTTGGGAGAAAGCGTTCCCGGAGCTAACATATTAATTAAAGTAACACAGGTATCTAGTTCTAGTTGTCGTAGATTGGGATACAACTCCGAGCGTCCTGATACCATAGACACGACTATTCGAATAGATAACTTCCCTGTAGGGGTGCACCAACTTACCCAACACACTCGATTAACTCTGGCTAGACACACCTTTCTTGGTCATGCTTGGCCTCGACTGATCGACACGCTGTAGTCCTACCTAGGCTCCGCAGAGAGGTCCACCTTAGTAAATATATTAAGCGCTCAGGGTGTTGGGCCCATCTCCCTTTGCACTCCTGGTCGTTGCGAGCAGCGTGGATACTAGTGCCACCTCTGTCCTGGATGGCGCGATCCGACCATGCCAGAATGTTGAAGTTGATGTCTGATAGAGCTTTTGGAAGAAACGTACGGCGCGAAGTGCTTAAAACTTATCCTACGTGGTGGTTAGTAACAAAAGGTCAAAGTCCTACTCAGATTTCATATACATATCATTAGTGTATTAGAAGCTCGCGCAGTCGATCAGTGATCCCGTCGCCCCGTCTCGTGGAATTACGGCAATTGTAAGGCATGTCCCTCTCCTGGGCGGTCTTCCTGCCCGGCCGTGCCTCGCAATTATTTCGCGGGTACCCTCGAGGTCAGCCCGACTTCATATCTCTCACCGGTACCCCTCGGGGTCGACCCGACTTCAACAAGGGATCGTGGTAAAAATATGGTAACATTGTGTCCATAACATCAAGGGGGAATCCGTGGAATGACCCTCATAAAGAGAGGTCATGCACATTTTTTCCTGACATTTTGGATTTATGAATTAATTCCTATGGTATTTGAATTGTGGCTAATAATTCATATAAAATATTTATTAGCTCCAATAATTCCGTTAATTGGTGAGGGGTCTGGAATGATCCAACTAGCCCCTACAAAAATTACCAGAAGAAAATAAATTGATTTAGTATTTTTATTAAATCCGAAACAAATTGCAGAAAAGTAGAAAACAAAAAACAGAAACAAAGAAAGGAAAAACCCTTACCGGGGCCTTACCTGGCGACCCAGCAACCGGCCCGGCCGACTGGCCCCTGCCAGTCATCCCCTTCCTCGCACCAGGAGGACAGGGATACGCGGCCATGCACCCGGCACGCGCGGCCCCGCGCCCGGCCACCTCCTACTTGCCTGCCTGCCCTTCGACGCCCGGACGATGCCACGACACCCCTGGTCTCTCTCTTCCTCTCTCTCGTGCTCATCCCCTCCTCTGCCGCCCTCTCTCTCCTGCGACCGAACGCCACCGTCACCGCCGCTCGTCGCTGCCGCGCCTAGAGCCACGGCCACGCCTCTCCGCCATGTCCATCGGCTCCGCCATGTCGCTCGAAGCTCCACGCCTACGCAAGCCAGCCCGGACGCTCTGCATCACCGTCGCCATCACCGTCTTCAACCCCGGCCGCCCGAGATCGATGGCGATCGCCCATCATCTCCGACGCCTCCCCCGAGCAACTGAGCACCCCCATGACACCGTTGTGACGCCCGCCGCTTTTCGCCTTCCCCCTCGCTTTCTCTCCAATGCCATAGCTCGTGCTAGGCACCGTACAGAGCGCCGCTATCCGTCATGGATGCCGGGCATGGAGCTACAATCCTGCACACTCAAAATGGCGAGCCTAGCGAGCTCCTGGAGGTCCCAGGAGGCCGTGGCATATCTCGTCCAACCTCCTCGTGCCCTACAGCCCCGCGCCTCTTGAACCGAACTCTGGCCGCCGCGGCGAGCTCCGGCCACCCTGCGTCCTTCCGCCACCTCCCCTAGATGCGGTCGAGCCCGGGCTACGCCTCAGTGCTCTCAGTCGCCACTCCCGTGGGCCGTAGTGCGGACAACCTCCGCTACCATATGTCATCGGCGATGAGCCACCATCGTGCCACCGACCGGTGGGTCCCATTGTTCAGGTGATTAGCTTAGGCTAATCACCGTTTAACCAAACCCCCCTAACACTGACAGATGGGCCCCGACGACCTAATCTTTAGTTAGGCTAAGGTAACACCCCTCTTAACCCATGTCACTAACGTGTGGACCCAACTTGTCAGGTTTGTCTGCTCAGCACTTATGACCCGCTGACGCGGGCATGACACAGTGCTGCCGCAATAAATGATTTTCTAGATTATTTCTATTTTGGAAATTAGAAAATTAGCAAAACTTCCAAAATTCATACACATTCAACTATAGCTCAAATTGAAATAATTTATATATGAATTTTTTTCAAAAAAATTCAATCTATGCATCTGTACCAGTTTCATGCATGACAAACCAACTTATACTTACTATATAAGTGGAAACACATAAAGGGCATTTTAAATGTTTAAGTTTGGAGTTGCATTTGAATCCTTGATTCAAATGAGCTCCATTGAACTTGTTGCTAGTTGCTTAGAACAAACAACATCACATCTACATGCTATGATCATGCATCATATTGTTCCATATGCTTGTGTACTGATTGTAGGCACCATCCTTCTCGATAGGTTCTGCTTCGGAGACTGTTCTAGAGTACCCATCAAAGGAGTAGTACCCCTGTTTATCTACCAGGCAAGCAAAGCCCCTTGTTCATTCCGATACAATCCCACTCTCTTGCTCCTGCTCTCTTTTATTGCATTACGACAACAATGATTCAACTGCTACTTTATGCTACGGTAGTTTAACCCATTCATCTGGATGACGTGTCATTGCCATTGTATATGGTTGAAACCCACTAGCATGTGTAGGAGTTGATTGAGCCATGTGGTGTTCCTACCATGTCATGCCTGCTATTGCTTAGAGTTGGGTCAGGTATGATTCATTGGGAATGAATTGGAGTGTTATGCTATGTTCTGATGCTGAGAGTTAAGCGTGTGAACACGATTTGGTAAAGGTAGCGGTGAGAGGCCCTGTAGGAGTACATGGTGGGTTGTCTCATTGGGACTGTCCTTAAGAACTGAGTTCTATCTATGTTGTCCAATGACTAGCTACTACCACACATTGGGCTCCGGGCGCTCCAAGCTGTCTTGACTTATTAACCGCCTTGATCTCTGTCCAGGAGTTGCAACTAGTTTCCGGTGTTTGTAGGTAGTGCTATTTTTCTACCGAGTGGCACCTGGCAGGGTGGACTTTGGACAGACTAGGCACAGTGGCACGGTGTACCAAGTGGCACCCAGATGGTGGGCTTGGGAACGCTGCTCACATCGTTTGGGGCCGTGATGGAAACTTCGGCTAGACTTCCTTTGCGGGTTTAGCCTCGGATAGGTGATAAACCTAGACTAGAGACTTGCGTGGTTAGTCAGGTCGTGGCCGACACCCTTGCTAGGCTTCCGCTTGAAGGTTGCCGAGATACATGACGTGTACATGGCGGTAAGTGGCGAGAGCGTGTGTGAAGAAGTACACCCCTGCAGGGTTAACATGATCTATTCGATTATCTGCGTTCGCGGATATGGATGACTTGGATGCTGATGTGGTACATAGAGAACTTGAAGTGGATACTTTAAAATGCTCAAGACAAGTGTGAGTGCTATGGATGGCCTTCTCATAGGGAGACGGTAATGAATCCATACTAGTGTATTGATGTGGTGATTAGTGGACTCGTGTGCGCTTTCTCACCTCAAAGAAGTTACCCGTAGTCGTAGAACGGGATAGCCACTGAGTAAAAGCTGGCCTGCTGCAACTAAACCCCACATTGCCTTCTTTATACTAATGCATGTATGATAGGATCTAATGTAAGTCTTGCTGAGTACCTTTTTACTCACGTTTGCCTTATTTAATGTTTTGCAGATGAGACCTCTATCTCACTAGTAGTCCCGCTTGGACTTCGACGGATAGCTTGTTACCTCAGCTACGATGTCACATCCCTAGTCTGGTATGACCTAGACTAGCTGGTCATTGTGCATCATGTTTAAATTTCATTTAAATTTGAAATGAGGATTGGTGGAACCCTCAGAATCATTCTTGAAAATGACCCAAATAAAAATTTCTCCAAAAGGGTCCAAGAAAATGCTCATGTTGCCCTCTGAAAATATTGGACAGAGATAAAAATCAAAACAATATTTTTAGGAGCTCATGGACATTTATTTTGGCCATTTGGATTAATTCGATAAATATTTGCATTGGAAATATATTTCTATATATATGAAATATGGTCCAAAATTTATGCCAATTATAAAAGAGCTCTGGAATAATATATCTAGCTCCTGCAAAAATTGGCATAAGGAAATTAAATGATTTAATATATTTATTAAATCAAACAAATGTCAGAAAATTAAAAAAAGAAAACAGAAAAGGGGAGAGAAACTTACCTGGGCCTCCCCTCCCCTGCGCAGCCCAGCAGCAGCAGGCCGGCCCAGCCCACCTGGCCCTCCTCTGTCGCCTTCCTCCTCTGCCAGGAGGACGGGCGTGTGCCCGACGCTCGCAGGCACGCGCGCGCGCCACCTCCCCCCCTTGCTAGCCACCTCCTGCTTCCTTCTCTCCCTCCCTCGATGCCCCGGACGACGCCACGCAGCCCCGACCGCCCTCTCACTCTCCCTCGCTCATCTCCTCCTCTGGCTCCCCCTCACTCCCACCGAACGCGACCGCCGCCGCCGACGAGAGCCACCACGGCCACCGGCCTCCCCTCGCCTCCCTGAGACGCTTCCCAGCTCCGCCGCGACCCCCTCTACCTCCTCGTCAAGCCACGCACCTCCGGACGCGCTCCATCGCCGACGCCGTTGTCTTCTTCACCACCGACGCCGGAGATCGACCTCGCCACCATCGCCGTCGATTCGCCGGACGCAGGACGTCCCCGAGCACACCGGCCTGCTCTGCGAGTCCGCCGTGAGCCCCTCTTCTTTTCCCCTCACCTCTCTCTCTCACGCGTGCCCTGTAGCCGCTGCCCCGCGAGCGCCCGAGGCCGCCGTCCGCCATGGCCGGCGAGCTCCGTGCCCCCGAGCACCTCCGCCTCGCGTAGATAGCTCGATGTGCTCCTGCTGCCTCGTAGCTACCGCCTGTGCCCTCCGTTCGCTCGAACGCGAGCTGCAGCCCCACGCCCGCGCTATCCCGAACTCCGGCCGCCGCCGTGAGCTTTGCTCCGGTGAGCTCCGGCGCGCCCGCAGCCCCCCACCAGCTCCCCTGGATGCGGACGACGTCGGGCTACGCCCTGGTGCTTTTCGCGCGACCAAACGCCGCCTACAGCGCAAGTCCGGCGAGTCGCCGCCGCGCTAATGGTCGCCACCGGCCAGAACCCCGGCGGGCTGACGTGGCTTGTTAATTAGCCACTAATTCCCCACCCGCTGACGCTGACAAGTGGGCCCCAGGGCTTAGTCAAAGCTGACCAGCCCAGGTTTGACTCGGGGTTAACCCCCTGTCACTGACGTGTGGGTCCCACACGTCAGATTTGACCTGGACAGCCGCGTTGACCCGCTGATGCAATGATGACGTCATGCTGACGCAATTATACATTTTCTGGAATTAAAATAATTCAGAAAATCCAGAAATTGATTTAAACTTCAAAAATTCATAGAAATTCAACCGTAGCTCAGATTGAAATAATTTATATATGAAAAATTATCATAAAAATGCCATCTTTCCATCTGTACTAGTTTCATGCATGAAAAACAAACTTATACATGCTGAATATGGGAAAACACATTATGGCATATATAAGAAACTTAATTTAGAAATGCATTTGAACCTTTGGCTCAAATGGACTTCAAACCAAGTGAACACTAGTTGCATTAGCTCAAACAACATCACATCTACATGCCATGTTCTTGCATCATATTGTTGCATATGATTGTGTTTTGATTGCCGGCACCGTTCCTTCTCGATAGGTCCTGCACCGGAGACGTTCCAGAGTACCTGTCCGTGAAGCAGTGCCTTCCTTGTTGTTTTACCAGGCAAGCAAACCCCCTTGTTCATCTCGATAAAACCCTACTCTCTCGCTCCTGCTCTCAGTTATTGCATTAGAACAACAACGATTCATCTGCTACTTTGTGCTGCGGTAGTTGAACCCCTTCCTCTGCATGACCTGTCATTGCCACAGTAAATAGTTGAAACCCACTAGCATGTGTAGGACTTGATTGCAGCCACTGATGTGTTCCTACCATGCTATGCCTGCTATTGCTTAGAGTTGTGTCAGGTCTGATTCATTGGGAATGAATTGGAGTGTCACGATATGTTCTGATGCTGAGAGTGAAGTGTGTGAACACGATTTGGTAAAGGTAGCGGTGAGAGGCCATGTAGGAGTACATGGTGGGTTGTCTCACTGGAACCGTCCTTAAGTCCTGAGTTCTGTGTATGTTGTCCAATGACTCGATACTACCACACATTGGGCTCCGGGCGCTCCAAGCCCTCTCGACTTATTAACCAACTTGATCTCTATCCAGGAGTCGCAACTAGTTTCTGGTGTTTGTAGGTAGTGCTATTTTTCTACCAAGTGGCACCCGGCAGGGTGGGCTTGGGACAGACTAGGCACACGTGGCCCGGTGTACCGAGTGGCACCCGGTTGGTGGGCTCGGGAACCCTGTACACATCGTTTGGGGCCGTAAGCGACACCCCGGCCGGATCTCCTTGCGGATGGAAGCCGAATAGGCGATAAACCTAGACTAGAGTCTTGTGTGGTTAGTCAGGTCGTGGCCGACACCCTCGCCAGGCTTCCGCTTGAAGGTTGCCGAGATACATGACGTGTACATGGCGGTAAGTGGCGAGAGCGTGTGTGAAGAAGTACACCCCTGCAGGGTTAACATGATCTATTCGAATAGTCGGGTCCGCGGTTATGGACTTCTTGGATGCTTACATGGTACATAGCCAACTTGAAGTGAATACTCTAAAATGCTCAAGACAAGTGTGAGTGCTATGGATGGCCTTCTCGTAGGGAGACGGGGATGAATCCATAGTAGTGTATTGTATGGTGATTAGTGGACTCGTGTACGTTGTTTCACCTCAAGAGTTTCTGGTAGTCGTAGAACAGGATAGCCACAGAGTCAAAGCTGGCTTGCTGCAACTAAACCCCACATTACCCTCTTGATACAAATGCATGTATGATAGGATCTGATGTAAGTCTTGCTGAGTACCTTTGTACTCATGTTGCTTTATTTATGTTTTTGCAGCGGAGACTTCGGTCTTACTAGTGTTCTCGTGGACTTCGACTAGTAGCTAGTACCTCAGCTACGATCTTGATCGGATGTTGTAGATAGTCAGGCTTTTCAACCTTTTTCTTTTGTAGATGTCTGTACCCAGACATGTAATGCTTCCTCTTGTTGCTTGTATGCTCTGTATGACGGGTCTTGTGACCCCTGTTTGCTATAAATGCTATGACGGCTCTTCTGAGCCTTTATCTATATGAGTTGTTGAGTTATGCTGTGATGCCATGTTGTACAGCACATACTTGCATGTTATGCGTACGTGTAATGTGTATTGCTATGTGTGGGATCTGACTATCTAGTTGTTTATTCTTAGTAGCCTCTCTTACCGGGAAATGTCTCCTAGTGCTTCCACTGAGCCCTGGTAGCTTGCTACTGCTCCGGAACACTTAGGCAGGCCGGCATGTGTCCTTCTTCGATCCTGTGTCTGTCCCTTCGGGGAAATGTCACGCGATGAATACCGGAGTCCTGCTAGCCCGCTACAGCCCGGTTCACCGGAGTCCTGTTAGCCCAGTGCTACAGCCTGGATTCACTCGCCGATGACCGACACGTTCGATGCTGGGTCATGGATGCCTGTCCCTGTAAGTTAGTGCCACTTTGGGTTTACGACTAGCCATGTCAGCCCGGGCTCTTTATCATATGGATGCTAGCGACACCATCATATACGTGTGCCAAAATGCGCAAACGGTCCCGGGCAAAGGTAAGGCGACACCCGTGGGGATACCGTGCGTGAGGCCTCAAAGCGATATGAGGTGTTACATGCTAGATCGATGTGACATCGAGTCGGGGTCCTGACAGCTTTGGTATCAGAGCTTGACTGCCTGTAGGATTACCAAGCCAAACTGGTCGAAGTTGAGTCTAGAAAATCTTTAGTTATGTAAGGGAATTGATTGTGGGAAGGAACGTAAGGCTCTTTTTACTCCTTTACCTCATGGTCTTCTGATCTGAGTCGTCCTATCTTTCCGACGGGATTAAGGAACTAGGCTTCTCTTCCGTCTATCAGGATCACGTGTTACTACTCCGTAGTTCCATAGGATTGGTTGATCAGAGTCATACCCCAGTTTCGAGTACTTCCGGTGTAGTCTGTTTGGTACTATCCCAAAACCTTGAGTGGTGATGATGAGTATGTTACCACCCCATGTTTAGTAGGATGTCTCATTCTGAGCATTTTACTGCCGTTATGCTGCCGGATTTTCCCTAGGAGTTCGGGTGATATTAATTCCTTGTCCTACATTCTACAGTCCTTAGTTGCTGCTGATTCCGTCCTTGATTCGTTTCTCAGGATGTCATCAGCCAAGCGAAGTTCCATTGCTCGTAACCAGAATCACGGAGATGGTAGGGATGAGGATCCTTCCGACCAGCCTTCGTTGACAGAGTTCATGCTAGAGATGGAAAGGAACAAGCGTGAGTCCAACCACTTGTTGGCACGTATCGAGGAGAACACCGCACATCAGTCCAACAAGTCTGTGACCATTCATGACTTCATTCGTTTGCACCCACCTACCTTTCATCATTCCATCGAGCCACTCGATGCAGATGACTGGCTCCGTAGCATCATCCATAAGCTGCGTTCCGCGAACGTAGCTGAAGATGACAAGGTCACTTATGCTACATATCACCTGGAAGGTCCTGCTAGTCTTTGGTGGCAGAACTATGAGGCTATGCTTCCAGCTGGCCAGATTCCTACCTGGAAGGATTTCACTGAGGCTTTTCGCGAGCATCACATTCCCCAGGCCCTTATTGATCGCAAGAGAGAAGAGTTCTGTAGTTTCACCCAGGGTAAGATGGCTGTTGATGCTTATAGCAGAGAGTTCGAGAACCTTGCCCGCTATGCCACAGAAGAAGTGTCCATGGATGCTAAGAAGCAGGCTAGGTTCCGGAAGGGTGTCAACCCCAAGCTGCGTCGTGATCTTCACCTGCATCATTGCGATACATTCCAAGCCCTTGTGAACAAGGCCATCAATGCAGAGACAGCTCAACTCACTTACGAGGAGTCTCGTAAGCACACCCGTGATTTGGGATCTTCCTCCGGTTCTAGTTCCCAGAAACGCCGGATTTGGGTTCCAAACTCTGCTCTTCCTTCCGGTTATGCACCGAGGCCGTCCTATGTGGTGCCTTCCCCAGCTCAGTCGTATGTTCCACCCAGGCCTACTGGCAGACCGCTTGTTAGTGCGGGTCCCCGTCCAACCTCAGGGACTTGCTTCACATGCGGGAAGCCAGGACACTATGCACGTGATTGCTCTCAGACTAGTTATGCTCCACCCCAGCCCGAGAAGACTGTTGGCTGTATTAAGCCATCACGCAAGATGATCAGTGTCAAGTCAGCCCCCACTGAACGTGGACGTGTGCATCACGTCTCAGCTAAAGACGCTCATGATGATCCAGATGTCGTTCTTAGCACACTCCTTGTCAATTGTCACCCAGCATCAGTTCTATTTGATACTGGGGCATCTCACTCCTTCATTTCTGAAGGCTATGCTCGTTTGCACGACATGTCATTTTGTGATGTGCCAACTCCGCTTGAAATCCAAACCCCAGGGTCTAGATGGCAGACCACCAGAATCAGCCATGGTAACGAAATCCTTGTTGATGGACTGGTATTCCTTGCATCACTTGTAGCCCTCAAGTCCTCAGATATTAACATCATCTTGGGTATGGACTGGATGACAGCTCATCATGCCAAGATTGATTGCTACACAAGATCTGTTCGGCTTACACACCCATCTGACAAGTTAGTCACCGTCTCTACTAGAGTTGCAAAGCGTCAGCTCTATTCTCTTAATGCCAGCCCTCTTCCAGACCTTGAAGATATCCCGGTAGTCCGTGACTTTCCGGATGTCTTTCCAGAGGAACTGCCAGGTGTTCCACCTGACAGAGAGGTAGAGTTCATCATAGATCTTATCCCAGGAACAGCTCCAATCTCCCGGAGACCTTACAAGATGGCACCCTTAGAACTAGCCAAGCTTAAGAAACAACTCGATGAGTCCTTGCAAAAGGGTTTCATCCGTCCTAGTTCTTCTCCTTGGGCTTGCCCCGTCCTCTTTGTCAAGAAGAAAGACGGTACGGACCGGATGGTCGTTGATTATCGTCCCGTTAATTTGGTCACGATAAAGAACAAGTATCCGCTCCCCAGGATCAACGACCTGTATGATCAGCTCGCTGGATCCTCAGTCTTCTCCAAGATGGATTTAAGGTTAGGCTACCATCAAATCAAGATCAGAAACGGGGACATTCCCAAGACAGCTTTTGTCACTCGTTATGGTCAGTACGAGTACACCGTCATGTCCTTTGGCCTAACCAACGCCCCAGCCACATTCTCCCGCTTGATGAACTCGATCTTCATGGAGTACTTAGATAAGTTCGTCGTGGTTTACCTCGATGATATTCTTATTTATTCGAAGAACGAGGAAGAGCATGCCGAACATCTTAGACTTGTGTTAGAAAAACTCAGAGAGCACCGCCTTTATGCCAAGTTCTCCAAGTGTGAATTTTGGTTGTCAGAAGTGACCTACCTAGGCCACGTAATCTCTGGTAAGGGCATTGCTGTCAATCCCGAAAGAGTTCAAGCCGTTCTCGATTGGACTCCACCTGAGACCGTGAAACAAGTTAGGAGCTTCCTTGGTCTAGCCAGTTATTGTCGCCGCTTTGTTGAAAACTTCTCCAAAGTAGCCAAACCCCTCACGGAACTTCTCAAGAAAGATAAAAAGTTCGAGTGGTCCCCACAGTGTGAGTACAGTTTTCAGGAACTGAAAAGACGCCTGACTTCTGCTCCCATACTTGTGCCACCGGATTTCACTAAAGACTTTATTATCTACTGCGACGCCTCACGACAGGGACTAGGTTGCATTCTTATGCAGGATCGTCATGTGATTGCCTATGCATCTCGACAGTTGCATCCACATGAGGAGAATTATCCTACACATGATTTAGAGCTTGCAGCCGTAGTCTATGCACTCAAGACCTGGCGACATTACCTCCTTGGTAAACGTTGCGAGATCTACACCGATCACCAGAGTCTCAAGTATATCTTCACCCAACCGGATCTGAACCTTAGGCAAAGACGTTGGTTGGAGTTGATCACAGATTATGATCTAGGGATTACCTACACCCCAGGCAAAGCCAATGTCATGGCTGATGCTCTAAGCCGAAAATCCTATTGCAACAATCTCATGTTGCAGCAAGGCCAACCACTTCTCCATGAGGAAATCTGTAAGCTTAACCTTCACATTGCTCCTCGCGGATTCCTTTCTACCCTGGTGGCGAAACCTGATCTTGAGGATCGGATTATCGCTGCTCAAAAGCAAGACACAGGAATTTCTCGGATCAAGAGAAACATTAAGAAGGGAGTTGGTGGATGTTTCTCTATGGATGATCGCGGTGTTGTTTTCTTTGAGAATCGCTTGGTGGTTCCCAAGAAGCAACATCTTCGGCAGTTGATTCTTAAGGAGGCGCATGAATCTCCTCTCACGATTCATCCCGGTAGTACTAAGATGTATCAGGACCTACGCCAGAGGTTCTGGTGGACTAGGATGAAGAGAGAAATCGCTGAGTTCATTGCTAAATGTGACATTTGTCGTCGCGTTAAGGCAGAGCATCAAAGACCTGCTGGCACCCTTCAGCCTTTAGCTATTCCTGAATGGAAATGGGATAAAGTTAGTATGGACTTCATCACGGGTTTTCCCAGGACCAAGAGAGGGAATAACACTATCTTCATAGTCGTTGATCGTCTTTCCAAAGTGGCTCACTCCCTCCCTGTTCGAGAGAGTATCACTGCTAGTCAGCTTGCTGACTTATATATTTCTCGAATAGTGTCACTCCATGGTGTTCCACTAGAGATCAATTCAGACCGTGGCAGCCTTTTCACTTCTCATTTCTGGGAGAGTTTCCAAACTGCCATGGGAACCCATCTTTCCTTCAGTACCGCTTTCCACCCTCAGTCGAGTGGTCAGGTGGAACGGGTCAATCAAATTCTCGAAGACATGCTCAGAGCTTGCGTTATCTCATTCGGTATGGATTGGGAGAAATGTCTTCTTTTCGCCGAGTTTGCTTATAACAATAGCTACCAATCCAGCCTCAAGAAAGCTCCTTTTGAGGTTCTCTATGGACGAAGATGTCGAACACCTTTGAACTGGTCAGAAACCGGTGAAAGACAATTCTTTGGACCGGATATGATCCAGGAGGCAGAAGAGCAAGTTCGCATCATTCGTGAGAATTTGAAAACCGCCCAGTCTCGTCAGAAAAGTCAGTACGATCGTCATCATAAGGATATGACTTATGAAATTGGCGACCAAGCTTACCTTCGGGTTACTCCTTTGAAGGGTACCCATCGTTTCGGTATCAAGGGCAAGTTGGCTCCTCGTTACATTGGTCCCTTTCGCATTCTCGCTAAACGAGGGGAGGTTGCCTACCAGTTGGAATTACCTCCACATCTTTCTCGAGTTCATGATGTCTTCCACGTCTCTCAACTCAGGCGTTGCTGCTCGGATCCCATCCGCGGAGTGGACCACGAAACGCTTGATCTCCAAGATAACCTCACATACCGAGAGTACCCAGTTCGCATTCTTGATCAAGCAGAGCGTGTTACTCGACGTCAGAACATCAAGTTTCTCAAAGTTCAGTGGTCTCATCATTCCGAGAGAGAAGCTACTTGGGAGCGAGAAGATCGTCTTTGAATGGAGTACCCCGCTTTCTTTCCGTCGACCCCTGAATCTCGAGACGAGATTCTGTTAAGTGGGGGCGAGTTGTCACATCCCTAGTCTGGTATGACCTAGACTAGCTGGTCATTGTGCATCATGTTTAAATTTCATTTAAATTTGAAATGAGGATTGGTGGAACCCTCAGAATCATTCTTGAAAATTACCCAAATAAAAATTTCTCCAAAAGGGTCCAAGAAAATGCTCATGTTGCCCTCTGAAAATATTGGACAGAGATAAAAATCAAAACAATATTTTTAGGAGCTCATGGACATTTATTTTGGCCATTTGGATTAATTCGATAAATATTTGCATTGGAAATATATTTCTATATATATGAAATATGGTCCAAAATTTATGCCAATTATAAAAGAGCTCTGGAATAATATATCTAGCTCCTGCAAAAATTGGCATAAGGAAATTAAATGATTTAATATATTTATTAAATCAAACAAATGTCAGAAAATTAAAAAAAGAAAACAGAAAAGGGGAGAGAAACTTACCTGGGCCTCCCCTCCCCTGCGCAGCCCAGCAGCAGCAGGCCGGCCCAGCCCACCTGGCCCTCCTCTGTCGCCTTCCTCCTCTGCCAGGAGGACGGGCGTGTGCCCGACGCTCGC
>NC_041384.1:290573451-290602320 GCF_002162155.2 Triticum dicoccoides
TGCGGTAGTTGAACCCCTTCCTCTGCATGACCTGTCATTGCCACAGTAAATAGTTGAAACCCACTAGCATGTGTAGGACTTGATTGCAGCCACTGATGTGTTCCTACCATGCTATGCCTGCTATTGCTTAGAGTTGTGTCAGGTCTGATTCATTGGGAATGAATTGGAGTGTCACGATATGTTCTGATGCTGAGAGTGAAGTGTGTGAACACGATTTGGTAAAGGTAGCGGTGAGAGGCCATGTAGGAGTACATGGTGGGTTGTCTCACTGGAACCGTCCTTAAGTCCTGAGTTCTGTGTATGTTGTCCAATGACTCGATACTACCACACATTGGGCTCCGGGCGCTCCAAGCCCTCTCGACTTATTAACCAACTTGATCTCTGTCCAGGAGTCGCAACTAGTTTCTGGTGTTTGTAGGTAGTGCTATTTTTCTACCAAGTGGCACCTGGCAGGGTGGGCTTGGGACAGACTAGGCACACGTGGCCGGGTGTACCGAGTGGCACCCGGTTGGTGGGCTCGGGAACCCTGTACACATCGTTTGGGGCCGTAAGCGACACCCCGGCCGGATCTCCTTGCGGATGGAACCCGAATAGGCGATAAACCTGGACTAGAGTCTTGTGTGGTTAGTCAGGTCGTGGCCGACACCCTCGCCAGGCTTCCGCTTGAAGGTTGCCGAGATACATGACGTGTACATGGCGGTAAGTGGCGAGAGCGTGTGTGAAGAAGTACACCCCTGCAGGGTTAACATGATCTATTCGAATAGCCGGGTCCGCGGTTATGGACTTCTTGGATGCTTACATGGTACATAGCCAACTTGAAGTGAATACTCTAAAATGCTCAAGACAAGTGTGAGTGCTATGGATGGCCTTCTCGTAGGG
Source organism: Triticum dicoccoides (assembly GCF_002162155.2). Lineage (NCBI taxonomy): Eukaryota > Viridiplantae > Streptophyta > Magnoliopsida > Poales > Poaceae > Triticum > Triticum dicoccoides. The sequence continues at coordinate 290,574,331 of NC_041384.1, forward strand.
AGACGGGGATGAATCCATAGTAGTGTATTGTATGGTGATTAGTGGACTCGTGTACGTTGTTTCACCTCAAGAGTTTCTGGTAGTCGTAGAACAGGATAGCCACAGAGTCAAAGCTGGCTTGCTGCAACTAAACCCCACATTACCCTCTTGATACAAATGCATGTATGATAGGATCTAATGTAAGTCTTGCTGAGTACCTTTGTACTCATGTTGCTTTATTTATGTTTTTGCAGCGGAGACTTCGGTCTTACTAGTGTTCTCGTGGACTTCGACTAGTAGCTAGTACCTCAGCTACGATCTTGATCGGATGTTGTAGATAGTCAGGCTTTTCAGCCTTTTTCTTTTGTAGATGTCTGTACCCAGACATGTAATGCTTCCGCTTGTTGCTTGTATGCTCTGTATGACGGGTCTTGTGACCCCTGTTTGCTATAAATGCTATGACGGCTCTTCTGAGCCTTTATCTATATGAGTTGTTGAGTTATGCTGTGATGCCATGTTGTACAGCACATACTTGCATGTTATGCGTACGTGTAATGTGTATTGCTATGTGTGGGATCTGACTATCTAGTTGTTTATTCTTAGTAGCCTCTCTTACCGGGAAATGTCTCCTAGTGCTTCCACTGAGCCCTGGTAGCTTGCTACTGCTCCGGAACACTTAGGCAGGCCGGCATGTGTCCTTCTTCGATCCTGTGTCTGTCCCTTCGGGGAAATGTCACGCGATGAATACCGGAGTCCTGCTAGCCCGCTACAGCCCGGTTCACCGGAGTCCTGTTAGCCCAGTGCTACAGCCTGGATTCACTCGCCGATGACCGACACGTTCGATGCTGGGTCATGGATGCCTGTCCCTGTAAGTTAGTGCCACTTTGGGTTTACGACTAGCCATGTCAGCCCGGGCTCTTTATCATATGGATGCTAGCGACACCATCATATACGTGTGCCAAAATGTGCAAACGGTCCCGGGCAAAGGTAAGGCGACACCCGTGGGGATACCGTGCGTGAGGCCTCAAAGCGATATGAGGTGTTACATGCTAGATCGATGTGACATCGAGTCGGGGTCCTGACATACGATCTTGTACCCTTGGAAGGTTCTTGTAGATAGTCAGGATTCTTAGCCTTTTCCATTTGTAGTTGTCTCTACTCAGACATGTTATGCTTCCGTCGCTTGTACACTCTGTATGATGGGTCATGTGACCCTTGTTTGTAATAAATGCTATGATGGCTCTTCTGGGCCTTTATCTATATGAGTTGTTGAGTTATGTTGTGATGCCATGTTGTATCTACACATAGCGTGCATGTTATGCGTACGTGAAACATGTATTGCTATGTGTGGGGTCCAACACCGAGTTGTTTATTCTTGATAGCCTTCCTCATGGGGAAATGTCTCCTAGTGCTTCCACTGAGCCATGGTAGTTCGCTACTGCTCCGAAACACTTAGGTTGGCCGGCATGTATCTTTCTTTGTTCTTGTGTCTGTCCCTTCGGGGAAATGTCACGCGTTGTTCCTCTAAGTCCTTGTAGCTTGCTACGACTTGGGTTCGTACGTTGATGACCGACACGTTCATTTCTAGGTTACGTATGTCTGTCCCTGTAAGTTTGTGCCACCTTGGGTTTACGACTGGTCATGTTGGCTCGGGTTCTTTGTCGTATGGATGCTAGCGATGCTATCATATACGCGAGCCCAAAGGCGCAAACGGTCTTGCCCAGGTAAGGTGGCAACTGTGGGAATACCATGCATGAGGCCGCAAGGTGATATGATGTGTTACATGCTAGACCGGTGTGACTTAGGATCGGGGTCCTGAAAGCTTTGATATCAGAGCCTGACCACCTATAGGATTGCCAAGCCAAACTGGTAGAAGTTGAGTCTAGAAATTCTTTAGTTATATACGGGAATTGATTGTGGAAGGGAACATAAGGCTCTTTTTACTCCTTATACCTCATGCCCTTCTCATCTGAGTCATCCTATCTTTCCTATGGGGTTAAGGAACTAGGATTTCTCTTTTGTCTATCAGGATCACGAGTTACTACTCTGTAGTCTCATAGGATTCGTTGATTAGAGTCATATTCTAGTTTTCGAGTTCTCCCGGTGTGGTTTGTTTAGTACAATCACAAAACCTTGAGTGATGATGTTGAGTATGGTACTGCCCCATCATTTGCAGGATGTCTCATTTTGAGCATTTTACTGTCGCTATGCTGCCGGAATTATCCTAGGAGTTTGAGAGATACTAATTTCCTTGTGCTACATTCTGCATCCTATAGCTGATGCTGACTCTGCCTGTTGTTTCATTTCTCTGGAGGTCGTCAGTTAACCGAAGTCTTGTTGCTCATATTCTAAACCACGGAGGTGGTAGGGATGAGGAGGATCCTCCTGACCAGCCTTCGTTGGCAGAGTTCATGTTAAGGATTGAGAGGAACAAGCGTGAGTATAACCGCTTGTTGGCACAGATTGAGTAGAACACCGTCCTTCAGTGTAATGAGTTGGTTTCCATCACCGACTTCATTAGCCTAAACTCACCCACCTTCCATCATTACATTAAGCCACACGATGCAGATGACTGGCTCCGTAGCATCACTCGTAAGCTGCATTCCACGAATGTGGCTGAAGATGACAAGGTGACCTATGCTACATATCACCTAGAGGGTCCTGCTAGTCTTTGGTGGCAGAACTACGAAGCCATGATTCCAGCTGGTCAGATTCCTACCTGGAGAGATTTCACTGAGGCTTTTCACGAGCATCACATTCCTCAAGCCCTCATCAATCGCAAGAGAGAAGAGTTCTGTAGATTCACCCAGGGTAAGATGGTTGTTGATGCTTACAGTAGAGATTTTGAGAAGCTCGCCCGCTCTGCCACAGAAGAGGTGTCCATGGACACCAAGAAGCAGGCTAGGTTTCGGAAGGGTCTCAACCCTAAGTTGTGTCGTGATCTCCACTCTCACCATTGCAATACATTCTAGGCTCTTGTGAACAAGGCCATTAATGCAGAGACAGCTCAGCTCACTTACGAGGAGTCTCATAAGCACGCCCGTGATTTGGGTTCTTCCTCTGGCTCTAGCTCTTAGAAGCATCAGATTTGGGTTCCGAACTCTGCTCTTCCACCCGGATATTCACCCAGGCCATCTAATGTGGTGCCTCCCCCAGTTCAGTCGTATACTCCACCCAGGCCTATTGTTCGACCGCCTTCCAATATAGGTCCACGTCCTACTTTAGGGACTTGCTTCACATGCGGAAAGCCAAGACACTATGCACATGACTGCTCTCAGGCTAGTTATGCTCCACCTCAGCCCGAGAAGTCTGTTGGCTGTGGTAAGACATCACGAAAGATGATCAGTGTCAAGTCAGCTCCCACTGAACATGGACGTGTGCATCACGTCTCAGCTAAAAACGCTCATCATGATCCAGATGTCGTTGTTGGTATGATCTTTGTTAATTGTCATCCAGCATCGGTTCTATTCGATACCGGAGCATCTCACTCCTTCATCTCTAAAAGCTATGCTAGCTTGCACAACATGTCACTTTGTGATATGCCCTCTCCACTAGTCATTCAAATCCTGGTTCCAAATGGAAAACTTCTAGCATATGCCATGGTAATGAAATCTTTGTTGACATCATCTTGGGTATGGACTGGATGAAAGATCATTATGCCAATATTGATTGTTACACCAGGTCTGTTCAGCTCACACACCCGTCTGGCAAGATAGTCACTGTCTCCACCAGAGTTGCAAAGCGTCAACTCTATTCTCTTAATGCCATCCCTCTTCCAAACCTTGAGGATATCCCTGTAGTCTGTGACTTTCTGGATGTCTTTCCAGAGGAATTGCCAGGCATTCCACCTAACAGAGATGTACAGTTTGTCATAGATCTTATCCTAGGAACCGCTCCAATTTCTAGGAGACCTTCTAAGATGGCACCGTTAGAGCTAGATAAGTCAATGCAAAAGGGTTTCATTCGTCCTAGTTCTTCTCCTTGGGCTTGCACCGTCCTCTTTGTCAAGAAGAAGGATGGAACGGATTGGATGGTTGTAGATTATCATCCCATTAATTTGGTCACGATAAAGAACAAATATCTGCTCCTGTCGGATTTCGGGTTCCGGCAAAACCCTTGAGGTTCGAATACTGGGGTGCGCATGAAGATCTCTCCTCCCTCTAACCCACGCCCTCACTACAATTTCAAGGCTTAGCGCGTCGAACTCGTAGAACAAAGGGACACAAGATTTATACTGGTTCGGGCCACTGATGTGGTGTAATACCCAACTCCAGTGTGGTGTGGTGGATTGCCTCTTGGGCTGAGGATGAATAGTTACAAGGGAAGAACATCCGCTTGAGGAGAGGTGCTCTTACGCTTGGTGAGTTTGTGTGGTCTTGGTGGAGTGGATCCGGTCCAAGATGAGATGAGCCTTTCGTCTTTCGATGAGCCGATCAGATCCGATCTGATCCCGCACGATGGTGGCTAGTCCTATGTATAGAGGCCCGGGTCCTCTCCCCAAATATCAGGCGGGAAGGGATCCCACAATGGCCAATTTGAAGTGGGACAGCTAGTACAAACTATTCTGACAAAAGATGGTCTTCGCCTGCCAAAGGCTCTGGTTATGACGCTGTCTTGGGATCCACGATGACCTCAATCATGTCGTCCTGTTGGTATTGGTCTCGTTGCACCGAAATGGAAACCTTTGCTTGATGCCTCGGGACTCCGCGCCTACACTTCCTCTTCAGCACCAAAGAGGAAACGAGGACACTTCACCCGCCTGGCACCCGCCTGGCCCTGGTCATCGTGCCTTGATCTCTCCGCCCCTTGTGAGCCAGCCTGGTGAGGCCGCCCCCGAGGATGTCTTGCATCGTCCGCCTCACAAGGCTTGGCCCCTCGCAAGGGTCGTGAATGTTTGTTGGTGGAGATGAGCCGTACAGGGCCACCAGTGGAGCCACGCTGTGGGCCGCAGGCAGGCAAGTCTGGGGACCCCGTTCCCAGGACGCCGGCAGTAGCCCCTGGGCCCAAGGCGCGCTTGGACATGGCTTTAGGGCGAAGCCAAGGGGCAAGTGCGGAGCGCCGCAGGCCCCAACAGCCTACGGCCTCGCTTGATGCGTGGTGATTGATTGGTCATGGGCATCTCTGCTTCCCCACACTGCCTCGGCAACTGCCCACCTGACAAAAGGTTGTCGCGGGCTGCATTTGCCTTCATTTCTTTCCTTCATCTTGCTCCAGATCCCCTTTCTTGCCCTTCGCTTCCAGAGACTCCAGATCCACCCAGATCCTCCTTCAAGCTTGCCGTCGATGGCGCCCAAGAAAGCCCGGGCTACTCCTTCGTCATCCTGGTACGAGCCCGCACTCGATGCGCCAAGCGTGTCGGAGAAGAACCTTGTCGCCGTGTGCTTGATGATGGCGGAGGGTGACGAGAGGAGGAAGACTGTGCTCCGGGTCGGCTCTGAAAAGCCTGAGGCCCCTAGCAGCACTTTCTACCCCTTCTTCATGAGTAGCATCGTCGCCAGGTTGGTTCCCCCCTTCTCTGACTTCTTCTACTCCATCATCAGTCACTATAAGATCCACGCCCTCCATCTTCATCCCAACTCCGTCCTTCTCCTGTCGATTTTCGCCTTCTACTACGAGGCGTACGTCGGAGTGATGCCATCCGTGGGACTTCTCTGTCACTTCTTCTTTCTTCGGCTTAAGGAGGGCCCCTGCTCAGGGTGCGTTGGCTTCATCACGGCCAACAAGATCAATGCCATCTCGAAGGCCGGGAAGAAGGTCGAGGGCTGCAGGAGCAAGTGGGTGTTTATGGACGCCAATCGTGTCCACCCCCGGCTGGTGCTGCCGACGGAGATGCATGTGTCCCACGAGGGATGGCTTTGCGTGAAGCTCACCAACCTGTGGGCGACGCAGGTGCTAGAGAGGATGACTGCCGACCTGAAGCCCGGCGACTCGAGAACGGCGAAGCTGACGGGGGCCATGATCGCCCAAGAATTAATGGCGCAGCGCGTGGCTCCCCTCCAATCACGCTCGCGCCCACAATGGAAGCTTGGAGACAAAGGGGGCGGCCACCGCCCGCGCTCGGAGCCCCTTTCCGATGAGGAATTGCGCTCGACTCCTCGTTCCTTGGTCGGGGATAACCAAGGGTACCCGCCTGATGGCCTTGTTCCCTTGTACCACTGCCCGGATGGGGCGAGGGTTGTCGCCACTCTACCTATCTTCGATGAGCGTGGGCTCGTGCCGCCTGCGCCCACAAACACTCTGGTGGTGACAACTCCGGTGGTCGTGCCTTCCGTTGAGTCTCGCGAGGAGGGAGAGGCGGAAAAAGGGGGGAGGAGGAGCACGACTCGAAGGCGACCTGCGAAGGGGCGGGGGAGACCTCCCCCTTGCGCAAGACCGACATCCTCCGCACCCTGCCTGATGACGATGATGAGGCCGGTGTCCCCTGGAAAGGGAGGAGCTGCGCACTGCAGGGGGCTCCTCGAGGTCCAAGGTTAGTCCCTGGAGGAAATCACCGGTTGGGATTCCGACGAGAGGCACGCCGGTGCTGGTCTCCCAAGATGACACCCCTGTTCTGTCGCTGCCTGAAGCTGCTTCCAACTTGCATGCTTCCCACTCTTCTGTGCCTAGAGCCCTTGCACCTGCGCCTCGGGCTGGGAGACTATCAGGCTTCAAGCTCAGGAAGCAGAGGGACTACACCACGGTGGACCAGTAAGTATCCTTGTCTTGCCTTATTCCTGCTTCTACTGCTGATTCTTGACGCCTTCCATTGCTTGACTAGGCCGATGCCCGCAGCGAAGAGGAGGAAGGAGGACACGGTGGTACTACTCGGGACCAAATCGCCTGCAGCGGCCGCTCCCTCATCCGCAGGGAAGGACGGTAGCGGTGCTCGTGCTTCCCCGGCCCGATCGTCTTCATGAAACTTGGGGAGCGTCCTCTGGTGGAGGCAGCCCCCATGGCCCCGCTGGCACCAAATGCGCCTGCGTCCAGCTCGGCTGCCGAGGCCCGCAAAGCTCAGGAGCCCTCAGCCTCCCAAGCCATCGTGACGATGTTGCCTCTTCCTTCCTCTGCCGCTCTATTGTCCCCGGATTATTCCGCCTCCCATGGGGAGGACTTTAACCCAAGCCAGCAGTTTGATCCAGAGCTGGTGATGTTATCTGGTGGCGGGAGGTCCCATGGCTCGATTTCCATTGGAGATGGACTTATCTGTTGTCCTCGCTCTCTCCCGGAGATCAAGGCCCTCCAGTAGAACTCTGCTCCTAAGATAAGGCCTCGTCAATGGCAAGTCGACCTTGCCTTTGAGGTTAGTTATACAAACTCAGCTATCTTTCCTCCATTACATTGTGTGTGCGGCCATTGATGATTACAAATGATAACGAGGAGTGGTGTTGTAGGCTGCTCTTCAGAGAGAGAGAGAAAGAGATAGAACCCAGGTGCTTCTGGCGGAGAGGGACCGGCGGGCGGCAAAGAAGGAGCGGGAGTTGGAGGAGAGGACTGCTTGGATAAGGCCATGGAATGACATGCGAAACTGGGCCATGTATAAGCTCCTCGTGCTTAGTTTCTTCTGCATATTAGCCAAATCATGCACTTAATGTTTGTTTCATTACTAACTAGTTTGACTGACTCGTGAAAACCAAATGTGCAGTCTGTGTGCGAGAACACCGGTGAGACCCCTCCGCCAATGCCCGTCATTGCTCCGGAGACCACGGTGAGTTTCATTTAAATGGACATTAGTTACTAGTCTTAACATTTGAGTGTCATCATGCTAACAAGACATTGCAAATGATCTTTGGTGCAGCGTAACTCCAGACAAGCATCGCACAATCCTTCTCCGGGTGGTACCAGCACGAGCAACCCCGGTGCTTCACCTCCATGATGACGGTAAGTTTTCACTAGTGTGTTGCTTAACAAATGCATAATGACCTAGATTTAGCTTTATTTCCTCCAATATGCTTACCATAATGACCTAGACTTAGCTTATTTTCCCCCAAAATGACATAATAAGCTTACTTAGCTCCAAACTGGTCCATTTTACCTAATTTAGCTCTAAAATGATCTATATAAACCTGGAGAAACACTTGTAGGGCCTCATGGCAAGGTGGTAGTGGTCGAGGACGTCATGTCGCATGCACAACTGGACGATGGAAACCATCTAATCATGCCCAGCACAACCGATGGTGTACTCGAGGTCGAAGCCGACCACTCGGTACTTGTCCTCAGCAAGGAACTGCTCCATAGTTTGGATGGAACTCTCCACCGAGACCGGATCGTTCGTGTACACCACCGAGAGGGCCTTCCCCTTACGTGGGTGTCCACTACATGATGAGTGGTGAACTGCCTGCCGTTGTCGTCGGCGGCCGCTGGGAGCACCATTGGAGCCACGGGGATCGCCATTGGAACCGTTGGATGTCCTCTCTGTATCACTACAAAAAATGACACATTCGTGACATTTTGGGCCGAACGAATTTTTTTTCTGTCATGCCTATGACACTTCTATGATGATTTTCGTCCAGGGCGGGCCAGAGACGCCGCTGCATGACATTCTTTGGGCCGTCCATGATGGAAAAAACCATGATCAAAGCGAGGGCAAGGAAAATATCAGGGGAGTTCCCAGTTACGGTGGGTGGTCGAGGGCCGAGGGATGCGCGTTTTTCTCGTACGTACGCGCGTGTGTGTGAGGCGTTGCGCTCTACCTGAACCCTGATACGTCTCCAACGTATCTATAATTTTTGATTGCTCCATGCTATTATATTATCTGTTTTGGATGTTAATGGGCTTTATTCGACACTATTATATCATTTTTGGGACTAACCTACCAACCGGAGGCCCAACCCAAATTGCTGATTTTTGCCTATTTTAGAGTTTTGCCGAAAAGGAATATCAAACGAAGTCCAAATAGAATGAAACCTTCGGGAATGTGATTTTCTCAACAAACGTGATCCAGGAGACTTGGAGTGCGCGTCAAGAAACAATCGAGGAAGCCACGAGGCAGGGGCACACCTACCCCCCTGGGCGCGCCCTCCACCCTCGTGGGCCCTCATTGCTCCACCGACGTACTTATTCCTCCTATATATATCCACGTACCCCCCAAACATCCAGGAGCACCACAAAAACCTAATTCCACCACCGCAACCTTCTGTACCCGAGAGATCCTATCTTGGGGCCTTTTCCGGAGCTCCACCGGAGGGGGCATTGATCATGGAGGGCCTCTACATCAACTCCATGGCCTCTCCGGTGATGTGTGAGTAGTTTACTTCATACCTTCGGGTCCATAGTTATTAACTAGATGGCTTCTTCTCTCTCTTTGGATCTCAATACAAAGTTCTCCTCGATCTTCATGGAGATCTATTCGATGTAATATTCTTTTGCGGTGTGTTTGTCGAGATCCGATGAATTGTGGGTTCATGATCCAAATTATCTATGAACAATATTTGATTCTCCTCTGAATTCTTTTATGTATGATCGGTTTATCTTTGCAAGTCTCTTCGAATTATCAGTTTGGTTTGGCATACTAGATTGATCTTTCTTGCAATGGGAGAAGTGCTTAGCTTGGGGTTCAATCTTGCGGTGCTCGATCCCAGTGACAGAAAGGGAAACAACACGTATTGTATTGTTGCCATCGAGGATAAAAATATGGGGTTTATATCATATTGCATGAGTTTATACCTCTACATCATGTCATCTTACTTAAAGCATTACTCTGTTCTTATGAACTTAATACTCTAGATGCATGCCGGATAGCGGTCGATGTGTGGGGTAATAGTAGTAGATGCAAAATCGTTTCGGTCTACTTGTCACGGACGTGATGCCTATATACATGATCATACCTAGATATTCTCATAACTATGCTCAATTCTATCAATTGCTCGACAGTAATTCGTTTACCCATCGTAATACTTATGCTCTTGAGAGAAGCCACTAGTGAAACCTATGGCCCTCGGGTCTATCTTTCATCATATTAATCTTACAATACTTAGTTATTTATATTGCCATTTATTTTACTTTGCATCTTTATTTCTCTTTATCATAAAAATACCAAAAATATCATCTTATCATATATATCAGATCTCACTCTCGTAAGTGACCGTGAAGGGATTGACAACCCCTCTATCGCGTTGGTTGCGAGGTTCTTATTTTTTTGTGTAGGTACGTGGGACTTGAGCATGATCTCCTACTGGATTGATAACTTGGTTCTCACAAACGGAGGGAAATACTTACGCTACTTTACTTCATCACCCTTTCCTCTTCATGGGAAAACCAACGCAATGCTCAAGAGGTAGCAAGAAGGATTTCTGGTGCTGTTGCCAGGAAGATTCACGCCAAGTCAAGTCAAGATTTTACTCCCAACAATGAGCCATTACTAGCACCATTGTCGGAGTCTACGCACAAGTCAAGACATACCAAGTACCCATCACAAACTCTTATCCCTCGCATTACATTATTTGCCATTTGCCTCTCGTTTTCCTCTCCCCCACTTCACACTTGCCATTTTATTCGCCCGCTCTTTCCGTCCCCCTTCTCTTTTTCTATTTGCCTTTTTTCCCGTTTCTTGTTTGCTTGTGTGTTGGATTGCTTGCTTGTCACGATGGCTCAAGATAATACTAAATTGTGTGACTTTGCCAATACCAACAATAATGGTTTTATTAGCACTCCGATTGCTCCCCTTACCGATGCTGAATCTTGTGAAATTAATACTGCTTTGCTGAATCTTGTTATGAAAGATCTGTTTTCTGGCCTTCCTAGTGAAGATGCCGCTACCCATATAAACAACTTTGTTGATTTGTGTGATATGCAAAAGAAGAAAGATGTGGATAATGATATTGTTAAACTTAAGCTATTTCCGTTTTCGCTTAGAGATCGTGCTAAAGCTTGGTTTTCATATTTGCCTAAAAATAGTATTGATTCATGGAATAAGTGCAAAGATGCTTTTATCTCTAAGTATTTTCCTCCCACTAAGATCATCTCTCTTAGAAACGATATTATGAATTTTAAGCAACTTGATTGTGAACATGTTGCACAATCTTGGGAGGATGAAATTAATGATATGTAATTGCCCTACACATGGTTTGAATTTATGGATGATTATACAGAATTTTTATGCCGGATTGAATTTTGCTTCTAGAAGTCTTTTAGATTCAGATGAGGGAGGCACTTTTATGGAAATCACTTTAGGAGAAGCTACCAAACTCCTAGATAATATTATGGTTAATTATTCTCAATGGCACACTGAAAGATCTACTAGTAAAAAAGTTCATGCAATTGAAGAGATTAATGTTTTGAGTGGAAAGATGGATGAACTTATGAAATTGTTTGCTAATAAGAGTGCTCCTACTGATCCTAATGATATGCCTTTGTCTACTTTGATTGAGAATAATAATGAATCTATGGATGTGAATTTTGTTGGTAGGAACAATTTTGGTAACAACGCGTATAGAGGTAATTTTAATTCTAAGCCGTTCCCTAGTAATTCCTCTAATAATTATGGTAATTCCTACAACAATTCTTATGGAAATTTTAATAATTTTCTCTCTGATTTTCAATCTAATATTAAAGAATTTATTAGTTCACAAAAGAGTTTCAATGCTTTGATTGAAGAAAAATTGCTTAAGATTGATGAGTTGGCTAGGAACATTGATAGAATTTCTCTTGATGTTGATTCTTTGAAACTTAGATCTATTACACCTAAGCATGATATCAATGAGTCTCTCAAAGCCATGAGAATTTCCATTGATGAGTGCAAAGAAAGAACCGCTAGGATGCATGCTAAGAAAGATTGCTTTGTGAAAGCGTGGTCTTCTAGTTTTCATGATAATAAGGATGAAGATATAAAAGTTATTGATGTGTCCCCTATTAAATATTTGTTTTTCAATATTAATCTTGATAATGATGGGGCTGAAGATGATCCACCTTTACCTAGAAGGCGTTCCAAAAATTTGGAGTGTTTAGATCTTGATGCAAAAATTGTTAAAAGTGGGATTGAATAGGTTAAAACTTTAGATATCAAAAAACCCACTATTTTGGATTTCAAGGAATTTAATTATGATAATTGATCTTTGATAGATTTTATTTCCTTGTATCAATCCGTGCTAAATTCCACTCATGCCTATAGTCAAAATAAAGCTTTTACTAAACATATCGTTGATGCTTTGATGCGGTTTTATGAAGAAAAACTTGAGTTGGAAGTTTCTATCCCTAGAAAACTTTATGATGAGTGGGAACCTACTATTAAAATTAAAATTAAAATTAAATATCATGAGTTCTATGCTTTGTGTGATTTGGGTGCTAGTGTTTCCACGATTCCAAAAACTTTGTGCGATTTGCTAGGTTTCCGTGATTTTGATGATTGTTCTTTAAACCTGCACCTTGTGGATTCCACTATTTAGAAACCTATGAGAAGAATTAATGATGTTCTTATTGTTGCAAATAGGAACTATGTGTTCGTAGATTTCATTGTTCTTGACATAGATTGCAATCCTTCATGTCCTATTTTTCTTGGTAGACCTTTCCTTAGAACGATTGGTGCAATTATTGATATGAAAGAAGGGAATATTATATTCCAATTTCCGTTAAGGAAAGACATGGAACACTTCCCTATAAAGAAAATTAAATTACCATATGAATCTATTATGAGAGCCACTTATGGATTGCCTACCAAAGATGGCAATACCTAGATCTATCATTGCTTTAATGCCTAGCTAGGGGCGTTAAACAATAGCGATTGTTGGGAGACAATCCAATTTTATTGTTATTCCTTCCTTTTTGTTCCTGTTTAGTAATAAATAAATAATTTGTCTAGCCTCTCTTTTGGTTGTGTTTTTTGTGTTTAATTAGTGTTTGTTCCAAGTAGAACCGTTGGGAAGACTTGGGGAAAGTCTTTTTGATCTTGCTGTAAAAAACAGAAACTTTAGTGCTCATGAGAATTGCTTACATTTTTATTTGGAAAGTGATATTTACTTAATTCTTTTTTCAGATGATTAATAGATAAATTCCTCACGTCCAGTAATTTATTTTAGAACTTTTGGGGTTACAGAAGTTGTGTTATCTACAGATTACTACAGACTGTTCTGTTTTTGACAGATTCTGTTTTTTGGTGTGTTGTTTGCTTATTTTGATGAATCTATGGCTAGTAAAAGAGTTTATAAACCATAGAGAAGTTGGAATACAGTAGGTTTAACAGAAATATAAATCAAGAATGAGTTCATTACAGTACCCTGAAGTGGTGTTTTGTTTTCTTTCGCTAACGGAGCTCACGAGATTTTCTATTTTGAGTTTTGTGTTGTGAAGTTTTCAAGTTTTGGGTAAAGATTTGATGGATTATGGAACAAGGAGTGGCAAGAGCCTAAGATTGGGGATTCCCATGGCACCCCAAGGTAAAATTCAAGGACACCAAAAAGCCTAAGCTTGGGGATGCCCCGGAAGGCATCCCCTCTTTCGTCTTCGTTTATCGGTAACTTTACTTGGAGCTATATTTTTATTCACCACATGATATGTGTTTTTCTTGGAGCGTCTTGTATGATTTGAGTCTTTTATTTTTAGTTTACCACAATCATCCTTGCTGTACACACCTTTTGAGAGAGACTCACATGATTTGAAATTTATTAGAATACTCTATGTGATTCACTTATATCTTTTGAGCTATATAGTTTTTGCTCTAGTGCTTCACTTATATCTTCTAGAGCACGGCGGTGGTTTTATTCTATAGAAATAACTGATGTCTCATGCTTCACTTATATTATTTTGAGAGTGCTTTAGAACAACATGGCAATAATAAAAACTTTCATACAAGTGCATTGAATACTATGAGAAGTTTGATACTTGATAATTGTTTTGAGATATGGAGATGGTGATATTAGAGTCATCCTAGTTGAGTAGTTTTGAATTTGAGAAATACTTGTGTTGAAGTTTGTGATTCCCGTAGCATGCACGTATGGTGAACCGTTATGTGATGAAAGTCGAAGCATGATTTATTTATTGATTGTCTTCCTTATGAGTGGCGGTCGGGGACGAGTGATGGTCTTTTCCTACCAATCTATCCCCCTAGGAGCATGCACGTAATACTTTGCTTTGATAACTTGTAGATTTTTTGCAATAAGTATGTGAGTTCTTTATGACTAATGTTGAGTCCATGGATTATACGCACTCTCACCCTTCCACCATTGCTAGCCTCTCTAGTATCGCGGAACTTTTGCCGGTACCATAAACCCACCATATACCTTCCTCAAAACAGCCACCATACCTACCTATTATGGAATTTCCATAGCCATTCCAAGATATATTGCCATGCAACTTTCCATCGTTCCGTTATTATGACACGCTTCATCATTGTTATATTGCTTGCGTGATCATGTAGTTGACATCGTATTTGTGGCAAAGCCACCGTTCATAATTTTTCATACATGTCACTCATGCATCATTGCACATCCCGGTACACCGCCGAAGGCATTCACATAGAGTCATATTTTGTTCTAAGTATCGAGTTGTAATTTTTGAGTTGTAAGTAAATAAAGTGTGATGATCATCATTATTAGAGCATTGTCCCAAGTGAGGAAAGGATGATGGAGACTATGATTCCCCCGCAAGTCGGGATCGGACTCCGGACGAAAACATAAGAGGCCAAAAAAAGAAGGCCCAAAGAAAAAGAAGAAGAGAAAATTAGAGAAAAAGAGAGAAGGGACAATGTTACTATCCTTTTTCCACACTTGTCCTTCAAAGGAGCACTATGATCTCCATGATAGAGAGTCTCCTATGTTGTCACTTTCATATACTAGTGGGAATTTTTCATTATAGAACATGGCTTGTATATTCCAATGATGGGCTTCCTCAAAATGCCGGAGGTCTTCGTGAGCTAGCAAGTTGGATGCACACCCACTTAGTTTCTTTTGTTGAGCTTTCATACACTTATAGCTCTAGTGCATCCGTTGCATGGAAGTCCCTACTCACTCACATTGATATCTATTAATGGGCATCTCCATAGCCCGTTGATACGCCTAGTTGATGTGAGACTATCTTCTCCTTTTTGTCTTCTCCCCAACCACCATTCTATTCCATATATAGTGCTATATCCATGGCTCACGCTCATGTATTGCATTAAGATTGAAAAAGTTTGAGAACATCAAAAGTATGAAACAATTGCTTGGCTTGTCATCGAGGTTGTGCATGATTTAAATATTTTGTGTGGTGAAGATAGAACATAGCCAGACTATATGATTTTGTAGGGATAACTTTCTTTGGCCATGTTATTTTGAGAAGTCATGATTGCTTAGTTAGTATGCTTGAAGTATTATTATTTCTATGTCAATATTAAGCTTTTATCTTGAATCTTTCGGATCTGAACATTCATGCCACAATAAAGAAAAAATACATTGAGAAATATGTTAGAAAGCATTCCACATAAAAAAAATTCTTTTTTTATCATTTACCTACTCGAGAACGAGCATGAATTATGCTTGGGGATGCTTGATATGTCTCCAACGTATCTATAATTTTTGATTGCTCCATGCTATTATATTATCTATTTTGGATGTTAACGGGCTTTATTTTACACTATTATATCATTTTTGGGACTAATCTACTAACCGGAGGCCCAACCCAAATTGCTGTTTTTTTCCTATTTTACAGTTTCGCCGAAAAGGAATATCAAACGAAGTCCAAATGGAATGAAACTTCGGGAACATGATTTTCTCAACAAACGTGATCCAGGAGACTTGGAGTGTGCGTCAAGAAACAACCAAGGAAGCCACGAGGCAGGGAGGTGCGCCTACCCCCTGGGCGCGCCCTCTCCCTCGTGGGCCCCTCCTTGCTCCACCAACGTACTTCTTCCTCCTATATATATCCACATACCCCCCAAACATCCAGGACGTTGTGCGTGCTGTGCACGCTGGCGCCCACCTGGTGTCGATCGTCATGGCTCACGTCACGAGAACCTCGTGAGGTTCGCCTCGCCTTGATATCTCCGCTCCTCGTGAGCCTGCCTAGCTAGGCCACTCCAGAGGAGGTCTTGCATCGTTCGCCTCGCGAGGCTTGGCCCCTCGCGAGGGTCTTGGGTGCTTTGTTGGTGAAGATGGGCCGTACGGCCTGCTGGCTCAGCCAGGCCGCGGGCCGCAGGCAGGCAAGTCTGGGGACCCCCGTTCCCAGAACGCTGATAGTAGCCCCCGGGCCCAAGGTCCACCCGGTCTTGGCTTCGCGGCGAAGCCAAGGGTCAAGCTCGAAGCGTCGTGGGCCCCAAAAGCCTGGGGCCTCGGTTGACACTTGGCGGTTGATTGGACATGCGCGTCTCCGCTTCCCCACGTTGCTTCGGCGACTGCACGACTTGACAAGTCCTTGCGACATGCAAGGGAAACCATCATTACCTGTGATCGTGGGAGACACCGGTTGGCCTTCTCTTGCTATAAATGGGGAGGGGGGCGGAGCCCCCGTTGCCCATCTCATCCTTGCTTGCTTCCTCCTTCTTGCTCCATTGCTTGCAGTGCCTCTGATGGCGCCTCAAAGGAAGTTTTCTGCTGCCGAGAAGGGGAAGGCCCCTCGAGAGGGCCCTGGTTCCATGGTGCCCAAGCGCGGTCGCGGCCGCCCGCGCAAGCATACTGTGACCCCCGCCATGGCCCACCGCCGAGGCGGCGCCACGGCACGCGGAGGGGGCGGTCCCAACGTGGCGGTCCAGTTGACGGGGGGAGGTGCGTGATGGTGGTGACGGCTCCCCGCCCGCGCTTCCATTCAGCGGAGGCGTCGCTGGAGTTCGTTGTTTGGTCGGAAAACCCGGCCGGCAACTGGCTCCAGCTTCCGCGCTTCTTTGTCGATGAGCTGTCGGCCCCTGGTCCAGGGGGGCTCTGGTTGCAGGCATATGGTTGCTGCAGCGAAGCCTCTTGGGTCGCGGTCGAGACTTCTGCCACGGGCAACATAGCCCTGGCCTGCGGCTGGCAGACGTTCGCCCGCGCGCGCGGCCTGGGCAGGCGGTGCATGCTCCACTTCAAGTATGATGGCGGGTCGACCCTCTACGTGAGAGTGTTCGGGGAAAATGGCCGCCACGCCGGGTGCTGCCCTAAGATGAACGATGGGGAGGAGGTGCTTGGGCTTGGCGACGGCCGTGACGAGGGTGAGGGCGAGCCTACCCTCAGCGGCGACCGCATCTCCTCTAGCTACGGCAGCTCTCCCTCCCTCGACAGCTCTAGCAGTAGTGGCTACGATCAGCCGCCGCGCTTGCTTCGAAGGAGGCAGTGGGTCATCTCGTCATCGCGCCTCCATGAAGCGCGAGGAGGGGTCTGGCTAGGCTTGGGCATCGCTAAGGGCCTGCCCCCGCAGATTGTTGAAACGCCGCTTTGTTTGGTTTTTTCCTTTCTTTCCCTGCACTAGAAAACGAAACCAGTATGGGCCCAGAGGGGCGTGTATCGAACTATGGTTCTTGGTTAATGCAACGTGCGTGTTATTCCCATGCCATGTTGTTATTTTGTGCAGAGATAACCTAACCTGGCGTGTTTGGGACGCCCCTTCCTTCACGAGATATCTGCGTTTGCTCAGGAACTACAAGAATTTGTTGGGGGGTGCGCTAGAGGATTTTTCCATTCACCCGAACCTTGACTTGGCGCTTTGCATCGCGGTACCTGAGGGCACGGATTTAGGAGAGTTGCGCCAGCTTCCAGGCTCGAACGAGGGTGACTCGCGAGAAGGCAGAGAGAAGGAAAAGCTTGCGAGGGCACCTGCCTATCCCCCTTGCAAGGTATGCGAGAGAGAGATCACGGATAAACCAGAGCCGAAAAATGCGGTAAAAGTCGAAGGAACCAAATCAGCAAGGAATGCCAAAGGCAAACTCAATTAAGGAAAAACAAGCCAACTACGGAAAGCAAATGAAAAGCCACGTCCGGCACCTAATCTAGCCTTCGAGTCTTCTCACCAGCGTGGAGCTAAGTGTTGTCCACTAGGCATGGGAGGGAGCTCCAGGGCCTGAGGCCGGCGCTCCTGAGACTCCGGGGCGTGTACAGCCCCAACTCATTATTACATGAGAGTGTCACGGGCGGCGATTCTTCACAGGCATCGGGCCTTGCTTCACAGGCTCTGAGCCTTGCTTCATAGGCACTGGGCCTTGCTTCATGGGCTCTGGGCCTTGTTCTCAGGCTCTGGGCCTTGCTTCTCAGGCTCTGGGCCTTGCTTCATGGGTAGAACTTCTGGACGTGCTGGATGTTCCAGGCGTTTTGGATGGGTGTCCCCTCTTCCATCACCAAGCGCATGGCGCCAGGCCTGGCGATGTGAACGACCCTGAACGGGCCCTCCCACATGGGTGAGAGCTTGTGCAAGCCTTCCCTAGAGAGGAACCGCCTCAGGACCAGGTCACCCGTCTCGAGCATCCTGGAGCGAATGTTGCAGCAGTGGTAGCGCCGCAGTGCTTGCTGGTACCTTGCCGCCCTTAATGCACCTTCGCGACGTCGTTCCTCCCCCAGCACGAGATCCATCCCCCACATGGCGTCCTGCTGCATTTCGTCGAATGCCAGGACCCGTGCGGAGCGATGCCTGACCTCATGAGGGAGGACCGCTTTAGCTCCGTAGACGAGGAAGAACGGAGTCTCGCCCGTTGGCTTGGTAGCGGTGGTGAGGATGGACCACAGCACGGACTGGAGCTCGTCGTGCTAGGCCCTCCCGCAGGCCTCCAACTTCTTCTTGATGGTCCTGGTCTTGAGGCCCCTCAGGACCTCGGCGTTGGCGTGCTCGGCCTAACCATTGCTCCTGGGGTGGGCTACCAAAGCGTAGCAGATCTGTGTTCCAAGGTTAGCACTATAGGTTTTAAAGAGGTTACTAGTGAACTACGAGCCGTTATCTATGATGATGCGGTTGGGGATCCCGAAGCGGCTCACGAGGCCCTTGATGAACTTGACGGCACAGCCGGCTGGGATGGTTTGGACGGCTTCCACCTCTGCCCACTTAGTGAACTTATCGATGGCGATGTAGAGATAGAGGTAGCCCCCTGGAGCTCGCGGGAAAGGGCCTAGGATGTCCAGCCCCCAGACCGCGAATGGCCACATGAGCGGGATGGTTAGGAGGCCCTAAGCAGGCTGATGGATTTTCTTGGCATGGAATTGGCAAGCTTCGCAGGACTTCACCAGCTCAGCTGCATTGTTAAGTGTTGTAGGCCAATAGAATCCACTGCGGAAGGCCTTGCCGACGAGGGTCCATGATGATGAGTGATGTCCACAGTCCCCGCTGTGTATGTCAGTTAGCAGCTCCCTCCCTTGATCACTTGAGATGCAGCACAAAGTGAAATCGTTCGGTTGTTTCCTGTACAACTCGCCATCTTGAATGCAGTATGCCGTGGCCTATCGGGACAAGCGCTACGCGTCCTCTTCTTTCTCCGGCAGTGTCCTGTGCATCAGGTACTCCCTGAATTCTTTGGTCCAGCACTCCTCCTGGGGCTCGAGTGCCAAGAGAAGCCGAGCTCCTGAGGTTGGGCCGCAATCTGGGGCTTCCGAGGCCGGGGGCTGAGGGAGCTCCTCCCGAGGCTGAGCCGTGCTTGAAAGAGGCAGCATAGCTGACGGCTTGAAGAGCCGCTCTTCGAAGACGCCGGGCTCTTGCGGTTGCCGCTCGGATGCTCTATTGGCGATGTCATCGGCTTCCTTGTTGGTGCCCCGGGCCACGTGCTGCAGCTCCAAGCCTGCGAACTGCTTTTCCATTTTGCGCACCTCAACAAGGTAGGCCTCCATGTTCTCATCCTTTGGCTCCTACACTTTGTTGAAGTTGACGAGGAGCTGCAAGTCGCCCTTGACGGTAAGGTGCCTCACCCCCATAGCTGCCACAGCCTTTAGGCCGGCTATGAGGCCCTCGTATTCTGCGATATTGTTGGAGACCTTCTCACCGTGCTGAAAGCAGAGTTGCATGGCGTAGCAAAGCTTGTCCTGAGTGCACGAGATGAGCACTGCTCCAGCCCCCGCGCCCTGGTGCGCAAAGGCGCCATCAAAATACATGACCCAGCCGTCTGGCGCCTCGCTTCCCGGGGAGGTGGACCGGTCTTCTCCTTCCTCAAGAGCTGGGGCATCTGTCCATTCTGCCATAAAATCGGTGAGTGCGGCTCCCTTGATGACCCTGGTGGTGCTAAACTCCAGCTGAAATGCTTGCAGCCTGATGTTCCATTCAGCGACCCTTCCGGCTGAGTTTGGGCTCCTGAGTATCCTCTCCAACGGGTAAGACGAGACGACCTTGATGGGGTTCCCCTGGAAGTAGTGCCGCAGGTTGCGCGAGGCCACCAAAACTTCGAGCAGGAGCTTCTGCGGCATGGGGTATCGCGCCCTCGCGTCCCGCAGTACAGTGCTGAAGAAGTACACTGGGTGCTCGACGAGGGTCGGTACACTGTTGAGGCTCGGGTCCCCCGTAGATTGCGGCATATCCCGGGGTGATGGGTCTCCCGAGACATGACCGCCCTCAGGAGCTTCCGTGATGTTGCTCTGCTCAGCTAGGTCCTCTGCCGCTGATGGCTTTGCTGCACCTCCCTGGGCTGGTGCTGTAATAGCTCTACCCTTGTCTTGACGCTCCTCCCGAACTGCCACCAGCGTCGTGCTGGCAGAGTACGGGGTGGCGGCAAGGTAGAGCAAGAGGGGCTCGAGAGGCCGCCTTGCCACCATCACCGGGGGGCTGGTGAGGTATTTCTTGAGGTCTTGGAAGGCCTGGTCAACCTCTGGGGTCCGCACGAAGGGGCCTTTCTTCTTCATGAGCTTAAAGAATGGCAAGGTGCGCTCTCCTAGCTTAGAGATTAAATGCCCTAATGCGGTCACTCGTCCTGCCAGTTTCTGCATCTCCTTGAGGGTCTGTTGTGGGCTCATGTCTTCGATGGCCTTGATCTTTACCGGGTTCGCCTCGATCCCTCTATGGGATAGGAGAAACCCTAGCAACTTGCCGAATGGGACACCAAACACACACTTTTCTGGGTTAAGCCTCAAATTCACTAGGTGCAAGCTCTCAAAGGTCTCCTCCATGTCTTGAATCAGCGTCCTCGCCTCGCGAGATTTGACCACTATGTCATCAACGTAAGCCTTTGTGTTCCTGCCGAGCTGTCGACCCAAGGCGATGTGCATCATCCGCTGAAAGGTTGTGCCCGCATTGCCAAGGCCAAAAGGCATGCGGGTGTAGCCGTACACCCCACTTGGTGTCAACAAGGCCGTATTCTCCACATCCTCCACCGCCATCTTGATTTGATGGTATCCAGAGAACGCATCCAAGAAACACAGCAAGTCACACTCTGCGGTGGAGTCGACGATTTGATCGATGCGTGGAAGGGGGAATGGGTCTTGGGGGTAGGCTTTGTTTAGGTTGGTGAAGTTGACGCACATCCGTTCCTTCCCGCCTTTCTTCGGCACCACAACGGGATTCTCCAGCCATTCAGGGTATCGAACTTCCCGGATTGTACCTGCCGCCTACAGCTTCTGTGTCTCTTGGACGATGAAGGCCTGCTTCTCAGTGGACTGCCGTATGCTTGCTGCTTCACGGGGCGTACGTTGGGGCATACCTTTAGATGATGCTGGATTACCTCTCTCGGGACCCCTTCCAGTTGATCGGGCTCCCACGCGAATATCTCCTTGTTCGCGCGCAAGAACCTCACCAAAGCTTCTTCTTGCCCTAGGTTAAGGCTGGTTCCTATGGTGAAGGTGGCTCCTGAAGACCCATCCTTGTTGACCGGCACCTGCTTGGTCTCTTCCTTGTCTTGTGTGAAAAACTACTTTTTCTTGGTGGGCGCGGCCTCCTTGGCCTTCGGCGCCGGCTGGCTGCACTGCTGCCGCGGTCTTGAAGGCGAGCCTGAGCACCATCACGGCCTCCTTAGCGTCCCCTTGGATGGTGAGGATGCCCTTGCTACCTGGCATCTTCATGAGGTTGTAGGCTGGGTGAGTTGCCGCCATGAACTAAGCGAGAGCCGGGTACCCAAGGATGGCATTGTACGGGAGACCGATGCGGGCGATGTCGAAGTCCACCAGCTCGGTGAGATAGTTATCCCGCGTGCCAAAGGTGACACGGAGGCGGATCTGCCCCAAGGGGTGAGCAGCTCCACCGCCCACCCCTGTGAAGGGCTTGCTGAGGCCGAGCCGTTCGAGCGGCACATGAAGAAGGCTGAAAGCTTCCACGGAGAGCAGGTTGAGACCAGCGCCGCCGTCGATGAGGGTCTTGGTGATGGCCACATTGTAGATGGTGGGCGTGCAGAGAATCGGAAGCATCCCTGAGCCGGAGGTGGAGCCGGGGTGGTCTTCTGAGTCGAAGGTGAGGTCGGCTTCCGGCGCGGCCCAACCCGGCGGAGCCCCCGGGCGCTTGCAGGCGGCCCCAATCTGGCGAAGAAAGGCTTGACATGGCGATCTGAAGGAGGTGCTTGGGAGCCGCCCAGCAGTGCTGCGACTGCGTGGTGTGCCGGTGCCGCGTAGCGCGCAGTAAAGAGGCCGTGGAGTTCCGCCAGGACGTCACCATGGATCCCGGGAGGCCGAGAAGCCAGGCGTGCGGCTCGCCGGCGAGGGCCAGGGGGAACAAGTTTGCCATGATCTTGTCGTCACCACCGGCTTCGAGGATGGCCTCCTCGTACGCTAGCAGGAAGAGCGCCGAGTCTGCCGCGCCGGCATAATGCGGCGGCATCTCCGGCCTGAACTTGACCGGCCACTGCACCCATCGGAGAGCGGGGGCCAGGGCTCGGTACCCAGACTCCCTACTGCTGGCGCCGGCCGAGGAGGTCGGTGGCGAGGTACCTGCCATGGGAGCGCGGTGCGACAGTATGGGGCGCTGGTTGATGGAGAAAAGCTCCGGCGCACCCCTACCTGGCACGCCAAATGTCGGAGTATGGGGTCCCAGCAAACCCTTAAGGTTCGAACACTGGGGTGCGTGCGAAGTCTGTCCCTCCAATCGATCTACGCCCTACCTCGATAGGATCTCGCAGACGAACTCGACGAACTCACAACACAGAAGGACATGGGGTTTATACTGGTTCGGGCCACCGTTGTGGTGTAATACCCTACTCCAGTGTGGTGGTGGATTGCCTCTTGGGCTGATGATGAACGATACAAGGGAAGAACGGCCTCCTGGCGTTGAGGCGTTCTTGTGCTCGGTGAGCTTGTGTGCGTGGGGGTGGTTTCTCTAGCCCAGATCAGATGCCTTCTCTCTCTCTTCCCCCTTTTCCACTGTGGTGGCTAGTCCTATTTATAGAGGCCCTGGTCCTCTTCCCAAATATCGAGCGGGAAGGGAGCCAACAATGGCGGGCTAATTTGAAGGGGCACAGCTAGTACAAGCTATCCTGACAAAAGTAGTCTTCGCCTGCACAAAGTTCTGGTGGTGACGTTGTTCTGGGCTCCACGGTGACCTCCGTCTTGCAGTCCATGGTCTTGGTCTTGTTGCACCGAAATGACAACCTTTGCCTGAGGCCGCGGTACTCTGTAGCTGCGCTTGCCCCCTTTGCACCAAAGAGGAAAAAAGGACGATGTGCGCGCTGGCGCACGCCTGGTGTCGATCGTCACGGCTCACGTCACGAGAACCTCGTGAGGTTCGCCTTGCCTTGATATCTCCGCTCCTCGTGAGCCTGCCTAGCTAGGCCACTCCAGAGGAGGTCTTGCGTTGTCTGCCTCGCGAGGCTTGGCCCCTCAAGAGGGTCTTGGGTGCTTTGTTGGTGAAGATGGGTCGTACGGCCTGCTGGCTTAGCCACGCCGCGGGCCGCAGGCAGGCAAGTCTGGGGACCCCTGTTCCCAGAATGCCGACACCACCGTAATACTTATGCTCTTGAGAGAAGCCACTAGTGAAACATATGGCCCCCGAGTCTATCTTTCATCATATTAATCTTCCAATACTTAGTTATTTCTATTGTCGTTTAGTTTACTTTGCATCTTTATTTCTCTTTATCACAAAAATACCAAAAATATTATCTTATCATATCTATCTGATCTCACTCTCGTAAGTGACCGTGAAGGGATTGACAACCCCTTTATCGTGTTGGTTGCGAGGTTCTTATTTGTTTGTGTAGGTGCGTGGGACTTGAGCATGATCTCCTATTGGATTGATACCTTGGTTCTCAAAAACTGAGGGAAATACTTACGCTACTTTACTGCATCACTCTTTCCTCTTCAAGGGAAAATTAACGCAGTGCTCAAGAGGTAGGAAACCCGAGCGAGGTGTTGCAGGCTACGCATTACTGAACCCGAGCGATTGATCAATCTCTTGTTGTTAACTGAATCCAAGTGATTCCTTCGCTACTCCAGCTAACTGAAGCCAATCGATGCTGCCTCTGGATGAATAGTTAGAGTTGTTGGGAGGGTTTGGATGAACAGTTCCCGGTGGGAGGTTGGATGAACAGGACCCCATGGTAGTAGAGGCCATTGCCGCTGGGTGAACAGGACCCCATGGAGGGCTGGATGAACAGGACCCCGTGGAGGGCTGGATGAACAAGACCCCGTGGAGGGCTGGATGAACAGGATGACCCCATGGAGGGCTGGTTGAACAGTAACCGGTGGAGGGGTGGATGAATAGTAGCCCGTGGAGGGTGGTTGAACAGGACCCCATGGAGAGGGCTGGTTGAACAGTAGTTGGTGGAGGAGCACGCAGTGTAGGCTGGATGAACTGGAGCCCATGGATGAACAGTCACAAGTGGAGGCTGGAGGAGGTCGACGGTGGATGAACAGTAGCCCGTGGAGGCAGTCGACGGTGGAGATGAACAGTATCTCGTGGAGTCACGTTTTGCGGTACGCCACACCCCTCCTGATGAACACGACCCCCGTTTCGACCGTAGCGCTCAAACACAAGTCCATTTCCTCCGTTTTGCGGTACGCCATACCACTCCCGATCAACAGGACCCCATTTCCACCGTAGGAAGTCCAAGAGAAGTCTGTTTCCTCTGTTTTGCAGTATGCCATACCCCTCCCGATTAACAGGATCCTGTTTCAACTGTGGTCGTTCGAACATAAGGTCATTTCCTCCGTTCTACGGTACACCAGGCCTCGTTTCCATCGGCTGTTCTGTCCAAGCCGGTTGGCTCCTGATGGATAGCATGCGTTCCGTTGCCTCCTGATGAACACAATGCTTTTTGTTGCCTCCCAATGAACACGATGATGACGCATTTTCTCAGTTCCGACCCAGCCATGTACACGAGCCCTGGCCATACGTATGCGCGAGTAGGCGTTTGAGACCCCGCCCGCCCGAACGTACGTGGCTATATTTACTTTCTTGCACCCTGGCCGCTGTACGTGTGTGTACATGCTACGTGCGCGCCTCTACTACGACACGTGCGCACCTCTACTACGACACGTGCCCTTCGTTACACGGCCATGGTTTATCGCTACACCCTGCAGACAGACCGATCGTATGTACGTACACGTTCGCGACTAGAATGACAACGCTACGTACGCTTCGACTAGGTGGGTCCTGACTGTCACGCACTTCCTTGCATGCGAAGATGTAGCTGGTGGCTCCCAGCAGTCAGGGGGCGAATCATTTTTATTGCCCGTAATATGGATGCACTTCCTTGCGAGCGAAGATGTAGCTGGTGGGTCCCAGCAGTCAGGGGGAAAAGTTTTTTCATGAAATATGGTGGCCCATCTGGTGGGTCCCTGCTGTCAGGTGGATGAATCATTATTTTGCGCGTAATAAGGAGGCATTTCCTTATGTGCGGCCGTGGACCCAGCTGTCAGCCTCTCCATGTACAGTACACTTCCGATGGAAGTCGGTAGTTGACCACATTGACCACGCTGCACCAAGAGCACCGAGGCGGTGGACGACGACGAGGCCTAGGCAGGGGACGACGGGGAGCTGGGGAAGATGTGGTTGTCGGTGTTCTGGGAAAGGGGGTCCCCAGACATGCCTGCCTGCGGCCCATGGCGTGGCTCCACCAGCGGCCCTGTGCGGCCCATCTTCACCAGCAAGCACTCAAGACCCTCGCAAGGGGCCAAGCCTCGCGAGGTGGACGATGCAAGACCTCCTCTGGGGCGGCCTCACCAGGCTGGCTTGTGAGGGGCAGAGAGATCAAGGCAAGGGAGACCTCGCAAGGTCCCCGTGACGTAAGCCATGACGACCAAGGCGCGCAGTGTCCTTTTTTCCACTTTGGTGCTAAAGAGGAAAGCTCAGGCGCGGAGTCCCGAGGCTTCCATATCGGTGCAACAAGACCAAGACTAGCAGGACGGCAGGACGGAGGTCACCGTGGAGCCCAAGACGGCGTCAGCACCAGAGCCTTTGGCAAGCGAAGACTACTTTTGTCAGGATAACTTGTACTAGCTGCCCCCTTCAAACTTGGCGGTTGTGGGATTCCTTCCTACTCAATATTTGGGAAGAGGACCAGGGCATCTATAAATAGTACTAGCCACCACTTTGGCAAAGGGGAGAGGATCATTCAGACCACCAGACACCACACAAGCTCGCCAAGCACAAGAACACCTCTCCTCAGGAGGTCGTTCTTCCCCTTGTAACTGTTCATTCTCAGCCCACGAGGCAATCCACCACACCACACTGGAGTAGGGTATTACACCGCAACGGTGGCCTGAACCAGTATAAATCTTGTGTCCCTTTGTTCTGCGAGTTTGACGCGCTAAGACATGAGATTGTGGTGAGTGTGAGAGCTAGAGGGGGAGCGATCTTCGTGCGCACATCAGTGTTCAAACCTCATGGATTTTGCCGGAACCCGAAATCCGACATTTGGCGTGCCAGGTAGGGGCGTGACGAGCCTCCCTTCCACTAGTTGATCTGCCAACACTCTGCGGCTCCGATGTTTGGCGACCTGAGGATTGACGCCGACCACTGGGAAGCTAGGCCAGCTCGGGCGGCGGCGGCAGCCCAAGAAGACCCCAACCGCATGCTCCAGGAGACACACACACCGCCAAATGCTGTGGGGTCTGGGCAGCACGGTCAAATGCCATCCATCCTTACACCACGGCAAGCATGGGCCACTGCAAGAGCCTCCAGCTACGCCGTGTCAATGGCGCCGCACACCTGGCGGGAATAAGTAAACATGAGGGCCGCGCTCATGGTGGCGCGAGAGCTGCTGCGATGCCGTCTGATTGAGAGCGGCCGAGATGCATTGCTGGAGTGTGTGGCCGAGCTACTGGACGCCGCAGCCATGGGTGCATCACCTTTCTGCTCCTTGCTTACGCCTCAGGCTGCGGCTGGGCCACACAGTGGTCCTCGTCATGCCTGCACGCCCCCAAGAACACTAGGAGGTTTTATCGGCACCGGCGCAACCAGCGGCGCCGGACACCGAACCACACTTGTGCCTCCCCCAATGGTTGTAGGCGTAAGCATCGCCCTCCATGGTTCTGGCAGGATGCCACCCTACTTCCCTGGAGCGCCGGGCCAGGCGGCGTGGAGCGTGGGGCACTTCAGCGAGGTTTCCGAGGTGACGGCTCCGGAGGCCTATGTGTGCCGCATGATGGGACAAGAGTACACGCCGGAAGTTGACCTCGGCTCGTTCCTCGAGCCAGGTTGGGGAGAGGAGACGCTGCAAGTTGAGGCCTTCCAAGAGCCACCCGAAGGCTTCACCAACCATGCCGGCGACAGCAGCTATAGGGTACCACTAATCACTCAGGAGCAGGCTTACGCTAACCATGGGTCGCAAGTGAATCAGGTCACAGCGGTGGACGACGGCCCCAGCACGGCAGCCCCCATTTCGCCAGGGAAGGCGCATTGTGGGCTGTGGGGGAGGAGCCGGGAGCAAGGCGCCTCTCCGGGTCGCACGGAGCAAGGCGTCGCCCGGAGGTAGGTCCTCTGACAGGGAGGCGCTGGCGAGACTTGCCCCCGGCAGAGGGCCCGTGGTCGCCGAGGGCGCCGCTGGCGTCCCCTTTGCCCCTTGGCGTCGTCCTGGTTTCCGGACGCCCCAACGGCGGTCAAGGGCGGCACAAGGCGGGGCCCTCGTCTGGCAATATGAAGCAAGGCTCGCGCCTGTGAAGGTCTCCGCTCGTGACCAGGAGACTAGACTAGGCGCCGGACGCGGACACTTGCTTTTAACCTCCTTTCTGTAGCCCTGTTTTCTAGCCTTGGATTTAAGTTTGAAGTTGAATTTTCATTGGTATGTGCGGGGGGTGTCTTTTCTTGTTCATGCGATTTGGTTCCTTGCCTTGATTC
>NC_041384.1:290602646-290683679 GCF_002162155.2 Triticum dicoccoides
CCCTCGTGAGAGGGGGCTGGGCATGGCGCGAGAACTGCACGCACGTCCTTCTATGGCTGGCGCTTGCTTCTCGCGAGACCCTCTCAGATGGATCGGCAATCCCCTCAGAAGCTCATGACCTCATGATCCGGTTTGGAACTGGCCCTGACTAAGGTAAACTGTAGCAGTAAGCTCGCGGCGGGACTCGCGGGCTCATGAAAACACATCTCCAGCTTGGCCTAGGGTATAGAAGTAGTAATCTATTTACATGAGGGGCTTCCCCTCCCAAAATGCTCTTACAACTTCCAGGGCCGTGCCCGAGCTTTCGCATGCAGGGTCAACGACGAGGAAGCACGGGCTCAATCGGACATGTCACTCACTCCATCATCCGGGTCGCCCTCAGACGTGTCACTGGCATCACCGCCATCATTGCTGGCGCCGCCCTCACCATTGTCGACCATGTCACCTTCATCCGCCACGACCACCACCGCGTCATCCTCGGAGGCGAAGGACCTAACTAGAGCATCCACATTGTCCTCCACCCATCGCGCCAAGTCGCCCCGGATGGCCCCGGGTACAGGGGCAATGGCGGCGTCAAAATCAAAGTTGGGGTTGATGTTCTGGAGGTGGCTAAAGACGCGGGAGAATGCGCGCCCGAGCAGGCCACGGCTTCTCTCTTCAACAAGGTCGCGAGCCCTCTCAGATCGGTTCTCCAGGCGTGTCACCACATTGGTGAAAAAGCGAAGATGGCTGGCATAATCGTCCTAGTGGGGATGAGGGGCATATTCGTCGCAGATCGCGCCCAGCGCCGCATTGGCTCTGGTCCTGAGGCCTTGGAGCATGGGGGCGTGCAGGCGCTCTAGCGTCCACGGACGGAGCGCTTCCTCCCGGCTCTGTTGTGGGAGGGACTTGGCGGCGGTGACTCGCTACTGGAGTGGGAGCAGTTTAGCATGGGCAGAGGCCAGTTCGGCCTGCATAGAGATCGGGGCGGTAGCGGCACCTTTCTTGCGCTGCTCTGCCTCTGCCAACCTCAACCTCAAGACAGAGCTCCGGCCATAAGCTTCGGCTCCCGCAAGCTCCAGCTTCGTGCCATACCTGTTGTCGAGGTCTGCACGAGCCTCCGCCACCCTGCTGTCGACCTCCTCCTGGATTCTTGCCTCGCACACATTTGTGGCATCCTCTGCTTGGGCAACTTGGCACTCCCTCATCTCCAACCTCTCGAGTTCAAGGCTGTACTCCGAGGCTTCCAGCGCCAGCGTCTCCTCGCGCTTATGGATCTCTTCCTCCTCGGCAGTCATCCCCTTGATCGATGCTAGGGTGGCCCTGCGCGCCTCCGCCTGCTGCTCCAAAGAGGCGTTCAAGACCAGGAGCTCCCGCCTGCGCTCCTTAGAGACCGCGCGACGACGATTGGCCTCCCTGGCCTCTTCCAAGGCTCGGGCGTTGGCCTCGTGCGAGGTTGCCAGGGATGCATCGGCCTCCGTGTTGGCATGCTCACACTGGAGGCGCCCGAAGTTGATGGCTACCTTCAGTTGATGCCACTCCTCCGGCAACCGGAGGCCCTCGGTTTCAAGGCGCGTGTCAACATCCGTGAGTTGTCCACCGAGTTGGCTCATCACGCCCATTGCCTCCTGAAAGAGCTTGTGGCGGACGACGCTCTTCTCGCGCGCAAGCTTGAGTGTGCGACCTGGCCCATCTCCCGCAATAGGGGTCATTGAAGGGGCCCGAAGCGGCTTGCTCCCCCCAGCATGGGGCTGGGGGTTGGCGCTTCCCCAATCACCATCTGGGCCATGGCGGAGGCCTAGATGGGCGATGGCCTAATGCTCGAAGTAGAAGCCAATATCCAAGCCATCCAGCCGCCGTCCACAACCAGAGGGGGAGTGCTTGGCACGCTTGCCATGCCCCAGGCGAGGCCACGAAGGAGACACAGAAAAGGCGCGGGCTCGAGGCGCCAGGCTAGCGCGCTTGCCACCCCGGCCGACCTCGCGCTGGGAGCGGCACGCCGACTTGGGATGCTCAAGTCCATTGGGGGATTCGAGGCAGGAGGAGGTTGCTTCTTGGGAGACTTCGTGGCTCTAACAGAAGGGACCCTGACGAGTCACAGTCAGGAGAAGAAGCAGCACTCAAGAAATCACAAAGATAAGGTACTCACTCGTCTATGGCGATATACTTCCTATGCTTCAACGGTAGGAAGACACCACTGCTGCAGCTTGGAGACCCTTTGTTCTTGCGGAGCGCGTCCAAGTCCAAACAGAGCCGGCCGAACCGTTGGACGTGGCAACCAGCATGGGGCACTATTGGTGAGGCTCCCGAGGGGACGGCCTCGGGAGTGCTGGGGTGAGGACAGCCCCCGGGCACCGCCTCATGGTGGCCGGCCAAGACCTCAGGAGCAGCGGATTGCGTCACCCCCTCAGCTGTCGCCCCTAGGCAAGAGTCATAGGCTCCCAAAGATGGCACCTCGGGAGCCTCGAGCGGTGCCGACGCCTCGAGTGGTGCCCACGCCTCAGCAGCTTGGGGTAAGCTCAGCGCTGGCGGCAAGGAGGGGAGCCACGGAGACAAGGTTCTCGCGGGGCCCTTCAAGGCTAGCCGGGCGTGGCACTCATTCATCGAAGGGGGGCATCTGCCCCGCGAACTCCACCATGTTTGAGCAGCAGTATAAGAGATAGCCCTCCTGCAGCATGTCGGCTAGTGAGGGGTCGCCCATCAAGACCTCGAGCACCATTCTTCTTGTTTCGAGCGGAAGCCCCGCTTCCTGAAGCCTCATGCATTCCTGGCCGCAGGACAAGGCCCACATCGGCTGGGAATGGTGCTGGAGTGGGGCTACGCAGCATCGGAGGAACTCCTTCACCACCATGGGCCTAGTCACGTCGAGCTCCTTCAGCCTCTTCAACCGGAGCCAGAACAAGATGAGGCGGGAGTCCACGAGCTTCTTGTGGCCCTAGCCGGAGCTGGGAATGGCAGGGCCGACGGCGTCGAGAGCAGGGGGCTGAGCACACCAACATCCACGTACCCCCATCATGTATGAAACCTGCTCGTGGACGGTGGGAGCTCAAAGTCGATTCCCGAGCCGGCCATCACGTCCATGGCCTAGAAGCTTAGGCATCCCGAGCTTTGCCGAGGATCAGTCAGGTGCAGCGAGAAGAAATGGCGTAGTAGGGCCACGGAAGGAGCAATGCCTACGATGTCCTTGCAGACGAACGTGAAGACAATAAGAAGGGCGACTAATTGGGGATCCAAGTGCAACATATTGATCTGATAGTGGGAGAGCACGACGTTGAAGGAGGCGGAGAAGGGAGGAATAAGGCCAGCCCACAGGGTGTCAATGAAGAATTGGACCTCAGTGGCTGTCCTATCGACAGAGGCGTGGGACGCGGGCCAAGCCGTTGTCTCCCCCCATTTGTTGAAGGTGGTGGCGAGCGCTGGGCGAACCTTGTCCGGCTGAAGACTGAGCCTTCTCCGTTCGCCGGGGCACCATGGCGGCAAGGATGGTCAAGCTCAGGACAGATTGGAAGAGGAGGTTACTGATTCGGAATTTCAGGAGACTAGGAGGGGCGCATCGCCAAGCATTGAGGGATAACAGTGTAAATCATGATGGCCGCCTAACTAGGCGGATATCAAGGCGGATATCGCGTCCCATCAGTCGCCAGGCATCAGCCAAAGCCGCGGGCTGTTAGGGCCAATCCGAGCGTGCCTTGGGCCCGGGGGCTACTGTCGGTGTTCTGGGAACGGGGGTCCCTAGACTTGCATGCCTATGGCCCACGACGTGGCTCCATCAACGACCCTATGCGGCCCATCTTCACCAGCAAGCACTCAAGACCCTCGCGAGGGGCCAAGCCTCGCGAGGTGGACGACGCGAGACCTCCTCGTGGGTAGCCTCACTAGGCTGGCTCACGAGGGGCGGAGAAATCAAGGCAAGGGAGACCTCGCGAGGTCCCCGTGACGTAAGCTATGATGACCAAGGCTAGGCGGGCACCAGGCGGGCTCCAGCGTGAAGTGTCCTCGTTTTCTATTTGGTGCTAAAGAGGCAAGCTCAAGCAAGGAGTCCCGAGGCATCAAGCAAAGGTTTCCATATTGGTGCAACAAGACCAAGACCAGCAGGACGACAGGATGGAGGTCACCGTGGAGCCCAAGACGGCGTCACCGCCAGAGTGTTTGGCAGGCAAAGACTACTTTTATCAGGATAACTTGTACTAGCTGTCCCCCTTCAAACTTGGCTGTTGTGGGATCCCTTCCCGCTCAATATTCGGGAAGAGGACCAGGGCCTCTATAAATAGGACTAGCCACCAGCTTAGCAAAGGGGAGAGGATCATTCAGACCACCAGACACCACACAAGCTCGCGAAGCACAAGAACACCTCTCCTCAGGAGGCCGTTCTTCCCCTTGTAACTGTTCATCCTCAGCCCACGAGGCAATCCACCACACCACACTGGAGTAGGGTATTACACCGCAACAGTGTCCCGAACTAGTATAAATCTTGTGTCCCTTTGTTCTGCGAGTTCGACGCGCTAAAACTTGAGATTGTGGTGAGGGAGAGAGCTAGAGGGTGAGAGATCTTTGTGCGCACCCCAGTGTTCGAACCTCAAGGGTTTTGCCGGAACCCGAAATCCGACAGCGGTAGTGGATGCCCACGCCGAGAGGAGTATGAGGGTTCACTAGTTCGGCTGCGGTGTGAGGCTGCCATCGCGGCAGGGCCTGGCCAGCGGTGGGAGTAGTAGGGGGCGGTGAGGCCCTGCAGCAGCATAGCCGGCCACAGGAGGCAGGAGCAGGCGGCACGACCAGCGCTGCTTTGGGCGGCTGGAGCAAGAAGACCAAAGGTTGAAGAAGCACTACGACCGTTGGATGGACATCGTACGATCACTGGAGCTAGAATCGTTCATATTGACTAAGTTGACAAAGCCCTCCGTTCCCGTCAACTTACTAGGCCCACATGTCAGCCCCCACTATGCTGGGTCCCAGCTAGCAGGGGGAGTATTCATTTTTTTGTGCGTAATAAGGAGGCACTTCCTTGCGTGTGAAGATATAGCTGGTGGGTCCGACTTGTCAGCGGGGGGGACATTTTTTCGTGAAATACAGAGGCCCTGCCGGTGTGTCCCAGATGTCAGGTGGAGGAATCATTATTTTGCACATAATAAGGAGGCATTTCCTTGTGTGCGGCCAAGGACCCAGCTGTCAGCCACTCCACGTACAGTCCACGTCCGATGGATGTCGTTCGTTGACCACGGCGCGCCGAGAGCACCAGGGCGGTGGACGACGGCGAGGCCTAGGAAGGGAATGACACGAAGATAGGAAGACGTGGGAGTGGAGTCGCAGACGGAGAGGTGTACGAGGGTTAACTAGTTCTGGTGCGGTATGGTTCGGTAGTCGGTGGAGAAGAACATCAGGTGTGGAGGGGTGGAGGGATGGCCTGGCCAGCGGTGGGGTAGTGCTTCACAGCGAAGCCTGCTAAGCAGAGCTGCTATCAGCAGGAGGCAGGAGCAGGTGGTCCCGGCGGCGCTGAAGGAAGAAGACGACAGATTGAAGATGGATGCCGGTCGTTGGACGTAAATAAAACGGCTAACAATGTCAGAATCATTTGTTCACTAAGTTGACAACGACTTGCGTTGGCTTCAACGTATTAGCCCACATTTTAGCCTCCAAAAATGTGGCACGTATTCAACCCATTTTTCATAATTTGCAGTCAATTTGATCTTTTTTTAGAATTACAGTCCATTTGTTGCGTTGGGTGAACAAATAATGTAGCGTCCATGCGGCCAATTTATTTTTTTCCTAAAAAATTACATGCCATTTGCCCTTTCTCGAAATACGTGATTTTGCTTTGTTGATTCTATTTATAATGTTGGGTTGGGCGCAACAATGTTATCAAAAAAGAAACAGGGGCTGAGCATTTTGTTACAAATATATTTAAATAATAAGTGATTATTATTACATTGGTTCTTAAATCTTACCAAGCTTTTATACACAATCACCAGGATTTTCGTTGCCAAAAAAATCCAGGATTTTATTGTTAAGAAATTATTTTATTAGGTTAATAAGATGTGGGATATTGTTTTCGTACATATGTAAGTATCTGTTAAATATATGATGACAATAAAAATAATATATAATAAAATATAAAATAATTTAAATATATATAATATAGTTAGAAGGGAAACATAAGTTGGACCATGCGTTCCTATTCTTATATAGTAAAATAGAACAGACCTGTGTGTTTTCTTCAAAAAAATACATAATTTGGGTTGCCGATGTTTCAGGAAAAATAAAACCTCGGATGGGAGGTCCACAGGCCGGTCGATACATGACGGCCCTAAAGAAAATACAAACCAGCTTGTCATGGGCTGCGCATGTTAAAAAAGAAAGCCTAGACGGGGCAGCCCACAACCCAGCTGATACTTGCTGCCCCGGTGATAATAAATGATACATGCCAGCTCCCTGGCATCATTGTGAATTTATCTCCTTTAGTAACTACGTTGAAGCACCTAAAAAAACTTTAACTATGTTGACCAACCCGTGGGCCCTAACATCAGTATAGCATTAGGAGGAAGTATTTTTTCAATGAGGCACTTGCTTGCGTACAGCCATAGACTTAGTGGGTCCTGACTGTCCGCCTCTCCATGTACAGTCCTCTCCAGATTCCTCTCGTTTGTTCAGCATGTTCACAAAGGCAAAAAGCGGCGCCGCGGCGAGCGCACAAAGGCGCAGGAGGAGATCGGACCACCTAAGGCAGTGCCTTAGTTGTAACGAAAGTACTGAACTAGCCCAGTGGCCAAGTGACACTACCGACAGCTGTTCCGCCCGGGTTTGATTCCACCTGATGGAGGGAAAATATCTCCATTTTTTTTGCATCTGCCATTATTGACATGTGGGTCCCCATTGTCATCTACGCACACCACGTCCAACATTTACCAAAACTTCCTCCCTCCTTTTCTCTATTTTTCGCACACTCGACATTGTGTGGGCATTTTGAAAATAGCATATCTTTTTGACTGTGCATCATATTAAGATGTGCTATGCATGAATGTTGGTCAGCATGATGTTAATTGGCTGGTAGTTCCATTTCCGACCATGAATAAAACTTCCAACATGATGTTATACTTGTTTGAAAAGGCCGTGTTAATATAAATGATGTGCCTCTGAAAGTTGTAGTTTCTTATGTGAAACTGAACTTACAGTTTCTTATCTGAAACTGAAACTTGTTGTTTCTTACCTGAGAATCACATTGTCTGTACTTTATTACTCCTATGAAACTACATTTTTTAAGTTCTTCGAGAGTATCGCCGCCTTTTCGCTCTATTGCAGATATTTGGCCATCGATGTCGCCGTCGCCCCTAGTTGGTCCTTGTTATCAAAGCAAGACTGGATGTCCAACATCCTAGCTAGCTTCATAGGGTCGCCATCTGTGATCCTCACGTATCGGTTGTACTCCTCCATCGATCTACTTATCCACAGCACCTTCACTCGCCGGCGATGGTTTTTGAATGGAAGAGGAGAGGAGTAGTGCTGGTTTTGGATTAGAACGGGAGAGGGGCGACGCTGGTTTTGGATTGGAATCTCAGAGGAGGGGCGGTGGTTTTGAAATTGAAGAGGAGAGGAGCGGCGCTGGATTTAGATTGGAACATGAGAGGAATGGCGGTGGTTTAAGCGGAGAGGAGCGGCACTGGATTTAGATTGGAACATGAGAGGAATGGCGGTGGTTTAAGCGGAGAGGAGCAGCCCTGGTCTTGGAAGTATTTTTATTGTTTTGCGTTTTTTGGGTCAAAGTTTGACCATGTACTGTATTTGACAAGCAAAATGTGAATGCATATCACCAAAAATTGTATCGCTTGGTTTGTATTTGAATGTACTTTCAAATTATATTATTTTTACAACGTATAACATATATTTTATTTGTGAAAATCATGGTCAATTATGACCCAGAATAAAAGGGAGACTCGTTAATGTGGGGTCGCTTTCTTAATTGAAGGGTAAATCGATTTTGATTTTGATCCAGTCACAGTGCGCCGGCCGTCTCGTCCAATCCTAAGTTGCTGCCACACGCTCCTCTCCCTCTTCTCCATTGCAAAACCACCTTCTCTCCTCTCCAGCATTTCCATTCCAAAACCACCATCTCGCCTCTCCCTCTTCTCCATTGCAAAACCACCTCCTCTCCTCTCCATCATCTCCATTCCAAAACCACCATCTCGCCTCTCCCTCTTCTCCATTGCAAAACCACCTTCTCTCCTCTCCATGACCTCCATTCCAAAACCACCGTGTCGCCTCTTCCTCCTTTCCATTGCAAAACCCACCCCTCTCCTCTCCATCATCTCCATTCAAAAACTACCTTCTCTCCTCCCATCTTCCAAAGCTAACACCGGCCCACTCAGAAGGACATCTATGGAGAGGATGCAACATCAAATTAGGCATATCGCCGATGGCGACCAGGCAAAGTTAGCCAGGTTGAATGAGATCCTTACTTGGTTTGACAATGAGTGGGAGATATCGAGGATGGTGAGGGCCATGTGGCAATGTATGCGAAAGAGCGAGATGGCAGTGATGTACTCCCTGGCGGCAGTCGCGCCGCAATCCTTCGAGTTCATCGAGTATCTTCTCTGGCGATGGAGCAGACAGATTCTCCCGAGGTGAAATTCAGGCGGAGGTGGTGGGCGTACAGGTCGAAGGTCGGGCACCCAGTGGATAACAAATCGATCGAGTACGGTGTGCTGTTCGTGATGGTGTAGAGCCAGCCGGAGCCACAGGAGTATTCGTTCTCCCACAATAAGAGGAGGCCTGATGGCGCGACATTGCTTCCCCGCCGTTCTCCACGGTTCCCTCGACGCTCGCCTCATTTCAATGGGACGGTAGGGTTTAAGGTAAGCTTCACACTAGCCTAATCTTCCATCTGCTCATACTTACAATCAGTGTGACAGCTAATGAAAATCATGCTTACAATCAGTCTCCGAGTACTACGCCAATCACCTTGAAATAGCTCTGGACCTTTGGGTCAAAGTTTTGACACTATACAAATAAAGAAAAAATACATTGGTGCTTCTTTCAGAAAAGAGTACACCCTAGAAAACTGCCAATATAACCTAATAGTATTTGGTTAGAGGATTTGCTGCCGATAATGATCCGTCCACAGAGAGTGCCACACATCCCACTGGTGGTGGTGGATGCTAATGCGTGCATGGAGCATGGTTGGTGTCGGTAATATTTACTTGGCACACCTCGCACTCTGCATATATGCCGGTTCCATCCATACATTTGTGCAGTTCCACGAAAATGCAGCCGAATAACCCTATTTGCACAGATAATGAAAAAGAGTGATTACATTATAGTGGCACTAGTTGATGAAACATACACTAATACATAGAAGCAAATATTGCGATAGCATCATAGTATGCCATGCTGCAAGGGCGAGATGGGCCCTGCGATGCCTCATACTGCAAATCGACTCAAGTCATCCCGATACACCTTCTGCCAGTGATGAACATCAGTGTATAGAGGTAGTACAAGGAGGGGCCTTGAGACATTGCAATCTCTATTTCTGTGCAGATCAACTAAAATTAAGCACCCCAGTTTGCAGAAACGCTTAAACATTAATAATGGGACTAGTTGATGAAACATATACTAACAAAGAGAATCACTTTCTTTATCTACATTGGAAATGAAATGATAGAGAGGACACTCGCTCTATTTTAACTGTATTATTACTTCATTTTATTAGTGGCACTACGATCGAGCACGTGGCAAACGAGGTGTACCGTGCGTCGAAAGGATGGAAGCCAGGGGTGCTTAGACTGGGATGCTGAAGCTGGCTCTATCTTCCCCCCTGATGTTTCTGTGGTAGCATTTGGGTTGTAATCCAAACTTGGTCGAGCTGGTGCTGCGTCCCCCTACCTGCCTAGCTTATGTGGCGAACTTGTCTCCTGCTAGTACTCATTCTGGTCTAGTAGTAGTTGCATAACTGCCCGTTTACACTGAGATGTTGTCGGATAATGGTTCTCTATGGTAGGGTTTCTTTAATGAAATCGAAGGAAACCCCCTCTTTCGATATATAAAAAAATCAGTGGCACTAGCGGTGCCAAAACATTGCCTCAAATTAATAGAGCCACTAGATTAAGGTGCAAAATAATAACATTACTACTTCATCATTGCTGTGGCAAAATAGTATCACAAGAGAAAACTCAACATGTAGGATCTTTCGAAAATGGTCAGACCAAAAAGGAACATACCTCGTGATGGGAACCATATATGCAGTCAACACCATCGTAGAAGGGATGACACCGGTCACCAACATGGATGATTCAATTCATGGGACCTTTTGGTGTGCAATTCACCTAAAATGAAGCAATGTCCCATGAGCTAGCAGCTTCTTCTTCAATTTTTTTAAGAAAAGGGCTCCAGGTCAGGTTCCATTTCCATCAAAAAATGAAACCCACAGAGCTTCTTCTTCATTAGTTGCAATAAAATTGAGCAACATCAAGGTTGGTTGTGAAGCTCCTGGAATTTTGAACTATATTTTGGATATCATTTGTGTAGTTCAACTAAGATCAAGGGTGAAATGTATATCTCTATTTGCACAAAAAAGGTGGAAAGGAGGGTGACTAACAAGTGATGAAACATTGGTTTAACTTATCTTAATGGGAAATTTAGCAGGACATGAAAACAACATTGGTTTAACGTGTCCTTACTTTTAACAGTGCGACTGCTACATTTTACCAGTGGCATTACATAAGAGTGGCTCATGGCAACAAGCATCAGAACAGGATATCTGGGTTGGTCCCAGTTTTGTTCGGTATAGCCACCTTATATTATGTGAGGCAAGCAAATCTAGTGCTGGACTTACTCTGTTGACTTGTCCCCCGGTCCCCACTTTCTTTCCTTTTTCAACCAATAGATCGGGTTTATATTGAGTTTGTACTGCGTTTCCCTTTATTTCCCTATTAGACCAAGAGACTAGTTGAATAGCCAGTCTCTGCTACTTTTCGCCCCCATTATTTCCTCTTTCGACCAAGTCCCGGATTCAGGTAACAGATCTTCCCCCACCCCCACCCCCTTTATTCATTGTTTAAACCAAGTAGTACTAGATTTGAGTGCATGAACTAGTTTTACCTCTTAACAGTCAAAATTTAGGTGGCTTTCGAACAGCCGATCGATCCTATCTACGAGCGGGCCTAGGAAATAGTAAAAGATACAAATGCAGTGACATCAGGAGCTCGGGAAGTAGAGCAAGGCCAGTTTCGAAGGAACTTATACCTGAGGGTTTCCAGGATGTCACTAGGTGGGCGGCGGGAGGCCGGATCTGCCCACACTACGACTGCGAGGAAGAAGGGGTCAGAGGCCCTCCCTAGCCTGCAGTGCTTGGGAGAGAATGGCAAGGCATGCTGATCGGGACGCGCCAACAGTGGGTAAGAGCGATTGCCGATGATGACCGCATGAATGTTGCACCTTCTCACCTTCCCCGGCAGAGAGGATCCCGCTAGATCTATGACCAGCGGTGAGTAGAGAGAGAGTGTGTGGCCACCGCTGTCGTGTTTAGATCTAGAGAGGACGAATCAATGTGAAGAGAGCAACACTAGCAAGCAAGCGCATATTCTCCTACCTATATAGTGGAGTACTAGTTTTCTTTTGTCTACCGGAGCCGGCTTGACCTAGCCAATGACTGTCGAGAAGTCTTCATGCACGTGCCCCGGAGGCGCAGTTGTCGTCATTTTGATCTGAAGCACATGATTATAGCATAGTATAACACAAAAAAATGCCACATGACAAGAAACCATAACCTCACTGCCCAAAGGAGACAACATGAATCCCGATGAACAAACTAGACGAGGATCAAAGCTCAAATTAAAGATAAACTCGTAGAAAAGGGGTCCGTCGATAGTTGTCCTAATTAACACAGCCAGCTTGACCAAGATGGCAGCCAAGTAGTCTTCGTGCATGTGCCCCCAATGAGCAGCGCCTTGGAGGAACTCAGTTGTCGCTGTTTAACCCTCGCAGTGATCCGAAGCACATGACACCTAATATTGCGAGATGACAAGAAACCTTTTTTTAGATTTCTCATCAGAACTACAGCCCTCTACAACACAGCCTGCACGATATGTAGACGATAGCCAATCTAGGGTCTTCTGGAGTCTGGTCACATGCATGGACGAACTAATCTTCCGTGTCATGCAGGGATCGTCCAGGCACCAACGTCTGTACAACACTTCTCTAGTACTATCACTCATCTCTCTCTTCTATTAACTCATCCAACTTGCGGGGTCGGGGAGTGTGCCTATGGTCGGTTTTCGATTGCGGTCCCACATGTGTGTGCAAACGCAATATGACGTGCATTCCATTCAGAGAGTGGCGTGCCAGACCGACCGACCGTCTGGGGTGCGACGCGAACACCACGGGGCGTGTTGTATACTCCGTACATGTGTACCGCCATTTTCTTGAGGCTTTGCTCCATGGTGCAATCCATGGATAAAAATTAGTATAATGTACTATTTAAAATTCGAGGGCGGGGCTTTTCCCGCATGGTAGGTAGGGCTGTTCCGCCTAGTCGGTTCTACAGAGCTGCGTGAAGATGAGGGAGTAGGCTGCTGCAAACGTAGGGTTGTGTGATTTGACCATGAGTTACTACTGGACAGATGGGGCCCCATGATTTGACTTGCCATTTTATCATTTTAACTGCGGCGCTATGACCGGCGTGAATCTCCCGATTCCTGACCACCTTGATGATATACAGGTGCCTCTCCCAATGCTCCACCATGTAGAGGTTGGCTATTGCATGAGAGCCCACTCCTCCACTTTTTCCTTGCCTCTTTCCTCCACATATTTAAAAATGCCATGTAAGCGGGCTTATAGCCCACTATTGTACTTGCTCATACAGGTGCTAAGCCTTCCACATAGGCATAAAGTCTGATGTGGCAAGTTAATTACTCCCTCTGTCTAGGTGTGCAAGTCATCTTACGAAAACCAAATAATCCCAAAACACTTAGGCGTGTGCATTAACTTCTACATCATTTCTAGTGTCTTGACATATCAACCAATAAGAGATGTGGGGTGTGCATGCTTTTAATGACTTGAGACTACCATTTCATTGGAAGAGGTCACTGTTGGAAATATGCACTAGAGGCAATAATAAAAGGATTATTATTATATTTCCTTGTTCATGATAATTGTCTTTTATTCATGCTATAATTGTGTTATCCGGAAATCGTAATACATGTGTGAATACATAGACACCAACATGTCCCTAGTAAGCCTCTAGTTGACTAGCTCGTTAATCAACAGATAGTCATGGTTTCCTGGCTATGGACATGGGGATATCATTGATAATGGGATCACATCATTAGGAGAATGATGTGATGGACATGACCCAATCCTAAACATAGCACAAGATCGTATAGTTCGTTTGCTAGAGTTTTTACAATGTCAAGTATCTTTTCCTTAGACCATGAGATCGTGTAACTCCCAGATACCGTAGGAGTGCTCTGGGTATACCAAACGTCACAACATAACTGGGTGACTATAAAGGTATACTACGGGTATCTCTGAAAGTGTCTGTTGGGTTGACACGGATCAAGACTGGGATTT
This sequence comes from Triticum dicoccoides, assembly GCF_002162155.2. Taxonomy (NCBI): domain Eukaryota; kingdom Viridiplantae; phylum Streptophyta; class Magnoliopsida; order Poales; family Poaceae; genus Triticum; species Triticum dicoccoides. The sequence continues at coordinate 290,616,180 of NC_041384.1, forward strand.
GTCACTCCATATGACGGAGAGGTATCTCTGGGCCCACTCAGTAATGCATCATCATAATGAGCTCAAAGTGACCAAGTGTCTGGTCACGGGATCATGCATTACGGTATGAGTAAAGTGACTTGCCGGTAACGAGATTGAACGAGGTATTGGGATACCGACGGTCGAATCTCGGGCAAGTAACGTACCGATTGACAAAGGGAATTGTATACGGGGTTGCTTGAATCCTCGACATCGTGGTTCATCCGATGAGATCATCGAGGAGCATGTGGGAGCCAACATGGGTATCCAGATCCCGCTGTTGGTTATTGACCGGAGAGCCGTCTCGGTCATGTCTACATGTCTCCCGAACCCGTAGGGTCTACACACTTAAGGTTCGGTGACGCTAAGGTTGTAGAGATATGAATATGCAGTAACCCGAAAGTTGTTCGGAGTCCCGGATGAGATGCTGGACGTCACGAGGAGTTCCGGAATGGTCCGGAGGTGAAGAATTATATATAGGAAGTGCAGTTTCGGCCATCAGGAGAGTTTCGGGGTCACCGGTATTGTACCGGGACCACCGGAAGGGTCCCGGGGGTCCACCGGGTGGGGCCACCCATCCCGGAGGGCCCCATGGGCCAAAGTGGGGAGGGGAACCAGCCCATAGTGGGCTAGTGCGCCCCCTAGGCCCACCCCATGCGCCTAGGGTTGAAACCCTAGGGGTGGGGGGCGCCCCACCTGGCTTGGGGGGCACTCCACCCCTTGGCCGCCGCCCCCCCTAGGAGATCCCATCTCCTAGGGCCGGCGCCCCCTAGGGGAGCCTATATAAAGGGGGGGAGGGAGGGGGCAGCCACACCTTGAGTCTTGGCGCCTCCCTCTCCCATGCTTCACCTCTCCCTCTCGCAGTACTACGGCAAAGCCCTGCTGCGGTGACGCCCTGCATCCACCACCACGCCGTCGTGCTAATGGATCTTCATCAACCTCTCCTTCCCCCCTTGCTGGATCAAGAAGGAGGAGACGTCACGCTAACCGTATGTGTGTTGAACACGGAGGTGCCGTCCGTTCGGCGCTAGGATCTCCGGTGATTTGGATCACGTCGAGTACGGTCATCCCCGTCCTTGAACGCTTCCGCGCGTGATCTACAAAGGTATGTAGATGCAATCCGATCACTCGTTGCTAGATGAACTCATAGATGGATCTTGGTGAAACCGTAGGAAAATTTTTGTTTTCTGCAACGTTCCCCATCAGTGGCATCATGAGCTAGGTCTATGTGTAGTTCTCCTTGCACGAGTAGAACACAATTTGTTGTGGGCGTAGATGTTGTCAACTTTCTTGCCGCTACTAGTCTTATCTTGCTTCAGCGGTATTGTGGGATGAAGCGGCCCGGACCGACCTTACACGTACGCTTACGTGAGACTGGTTCCACCGACTGACATGCACTAGTTGCATAAGGTGGCTAGCGGGTGTCTGTCTCTCCCACTTTAGTTGGAGCGGATTCGATGAAAAGGGTCCTTATGAAGGGTAAATAGAAGTTGACAAATCACGTTGTGGCTATTACGTAGGTAAGAAAACATTCTTGCTAGAACCCTTTTGCAGCCACGTAAAACTTGCAACAATAATTAGAGGACGTCTAACTTGTTTTTGCAGCAAGTGATTTGTGATGTGATATGGCCAAAGTTGTGATGAATGATGAATGATATATATGTGATGTATGAGATCATGTTCTTGTAATAGGAATCACGACTTGCATGTCGATGAGTATGAAAACCGGCAGGAGCCATAGGAGTTGTCTTTATTTTTTTGTATGACCTGCGTGTCATTGAGAAACGCCATGTAAATTACTTTACTTTATTGCTAAATGCGTTAGCCATACTAGTAGAAGTAATAGTTGGCGAGCAACTTCATGGAGACACGATGATGGAGATCATGATGATGGAGATCATGGTGTCATGCCGGTGACAAGATGATCATGGAGCCCCAATATGGAGATCAAAGGAGCTATGTGATATTGGCCATATCATGTCACTATTATTATTTGATTGCATGTAATGTTTATCATGTTTTTGCATCTTGTTTACTTAGAACGGCGGTAGTAAATAAGATGATCCCTCATAATAATTTCAAGAAAGTGTTCCCCCTAACTGTGCACCGTTGCGACAGTTCGTTGTTTCGAAGCACCACGTGATGATCGGGTGTGATAGATTCCAACGTTCACACACAACGAGTGTAAGACAGATTTACACATACAAACACTTAGGTTGACTTGACGAGCGTAGCATGTACAGACATGGCCTCGGAACACAGAAGACCAAAAGGTCGAGCATGAGTCTCATAGAAGATACGATCAACATGAAGATGTTCATCGATGTTGACTAGTCCGTCTCACGTGATGATCGGACACGGCCTAGTTAACTCGGATCATGTTATACTTAGATGACTGGAGGGATGTCTATCTAAGTGGGAGTTCATTATATAATTTGATTAGATGAACTTAATTATCATGAACTTAGTCTAAAATCTTTACAATATGTCTTGTAGATCAAATGGCCAACGTTGTCATCAACTTCAACGCGTTCCTAGAGAAAACAAGCTGAAAGACGACGGCAACAACTATACGGACTGGGTCCGGAACCTGAGGATCATCCTCATAGCTGCCAAGAAAGATTATGTCCTACTAGCACCGCTAGGTGACGCACCCGTCCCACAGAACCAAGACGTTATGAATGCTTGGCAGGCACGAGCTGATGATTACTCCCTCGTTCAGTGCGGCATGCTTTACAGCTTAGAACCGGGGCTCCAAAAGCGTTTTGAGCAACACGGAACATATGAGATGTTCGAAGAGCTGAAAATGGTTTTCCAAGATGGAGGAAAATAGTTCTGTCAGTGAGCACATACTCACAATGTCTGGGTTACATAACCGCTTGACTCAGCTGGGAGTTAATCTCCCAGATGACGCGGTCATTGACAGAATCCTCCAGTCGCTTCCACCAAGCTACAAGAGCTTTGTGATGAACTTCAATATGCAGGGGATGGAAAAGACCATTCCTGAAGTATTTGCAATGCTGAAATCAGCAGAGGTAGAAGTCAAAAAGGACCATCAAGTGTTGATGGTGAATAAAACCACTAAGTTCAATAAAGGCAAGGGTAAGAAGAACTTCAAGAAGGGCGGCTAGGGAGTTGCCGCGCCCGATAGGCAAGCTGCCGGGAAGAAGCCAAAGAATGGACCCAAGCCTGAGAATGAGTGTTTTTATTGCAAAGGAAGTGGTCACTGGAAGCGGAACTGCCCCAAATACTTAGCGGACAAGAAGGACGGCAAAACGAAAGGTATATGTGATATACATGTAATTGATGTGTACCTTACCAGTACTCGTAGTAGCTCCTGGGTATTTGATACCGGTGCGGTTGCTCACATTTGTAACTCAAAGCAGGAGCTGCGGAATAAGCGGAGACACATGAGGTGACGATGCGCGTCGGGAATGGTTCCAAGGTCGATGTGATCGCCGTCGGCACGCTGCCTCTACATTTACCCACGGGATTAGTTTTAAACCTCAATAATTGTTATTTAGTACCAGCTTTGAGCATGAACATTGTATCAGGATCTCGTTTAATTCGAGATCGCTACTCATTTAAATCCGAGAATAATGGTTGTTCTATTTATATGAGAGATATGTTTTATGGTCATGCTCCTATGGTGAATGGTTTATTCTTAATGAATCTCGAGCGTAATGCTACACATATTCATAGTGTGAATACCAAAATATGTAAGGTTGATCATGATAGTCCCACATACTTGTGGCACTGCCACCTTGGTCACATAGGTGTCAAGCGCATGAAGAAGCTCCATACAGATGGACTTTTAGAGTCTCTTGATTACAAATCATTTGACACGTGCGAACCATGCCTCATGGGTAAGATGACCAAGACTCCGTTCTCAGGAACAATGGAGCGAGCAACCAACCTATTGGAAATCATACATACTAATGTGTGCGGTCCAATGAGTGTTGAGGCTCGTGGTGGCTATCGTTATGTTCTCACCCTCAGTGATGACTTGAGTAGATATGGGTATATCTACTTAATGAAACACAAGTATGAATCCTTTGAAAAGTTCAAGGAATTTCAGAGTGAGGTTGAGAATCAACGTGACAGAAAAATCAAGTTTTTGCGATCAGATCGTGGAGGAGAATACTTGAGTCACGAATTTGGTACACACTTAAGAAAATGTGGAATAGTTTCACAACTCACGCCGCCTGGAACACCTCAGCGTAATGGTGTGTCCGAACGTCGTAATCGCACTCTATTAGATATGGTGCGATCTATGATGTCTCTTACCGATTTACCGCTGTCATTTTAGGGCTATGCTTTAGAGACTGCCGCATTCACTTTAAATAGGGCTCCGTCGAAATCTGTTGAGACGACACCGTATGAATTATGGTTTGGGAAGAAGCCTAAGGTGTCGTTTCTAAAAGTTTGGGGATGCGATGCTTATGTCAAGAAACTTCAACCTGAAAAGCTCGAACCCAAGTCGGAAAAATGCGTCTTCATAGGATACCCTAAAGAAACTATTGGGTATACCTTCTACCTCAGATCCGAAGGCAAGATCTTTGTTGCCAAAAATGGATCCTTTCTAGAGAAGGAGTTTCTCTCGAAAGAAGTAAGTGGGAGCAAAGTAGAACTTGATGAAGTATTGCCTCTTGAACCGGAAAGTGGCGCAACTTAGGAAAATGTTCATTTGGTGCCTGCACCAATTAGAGAGGAAGTTAATGATGATGATCAAGATACTTCTGATCAAGCTCCTACTGAACTTCGAAGGTCCACAAGGACACGTTCCGCACCAGAGTGGTACGGTAACCCTGTCTTGGAAATCATGTTGTTAGACAACGGTGAACCTTCGAACTATGAAGAAGCGATGGCGGGCCCGGATTCCAACAAATGGCTGGAAGCCATGAAATCCGAGATAGGATCCATGTATGAAAACGAAGTATGGACTTTGACTGACTTGCCCGATGATCGGCGAGCCATAGAAAATAAATGGATCTTTAAGAAGAAGATAGACGCGGATGGTAATGTGACCATCTATAAAGCTAGGCTTGTCGCTAAGGGTTATCGACAAGTTCAAGGGGTTGACTACGATGAGACATTCTCTCCCGTAGCAAAGCTGAAGTCCGTCCGAATCATGTTAGCTATTGTCGCATGCTATGATTATGAGATATGGCAAATGGACGTCAAAATGGCATTCCTTAACGGTCATCTTAAGGAAGAACTGTATATGATGCAGCCGGAAGGCTTTGTCGATCCTAAGAATGCTGACAAGGTGTGCAAGCTCCAACGCTCAATTTATGGGCTGGTGCAAGCATCTCGGAGTTGGAACATTCGCTTTGATGAGATGATCAAAGCGTTTGGGTTTATGCACACTTATGGAGAAGCCTGCGTTTACAAGAAAGTGAGTGGGAGCTCTGTAGCATTTCTCATATTATATGTAGATGACATACTTTTGATGGGAAATGATATAGAGCTTTTGGACAGCATTAAGGCCTACTTGAATAAGAGTTTTTCAATGAAGGACCTTGGAGAAGCTGCTTATATAGTAGGCATCAAGATCTATAGAGATAGATCAAGACGCCTCATAGGTCTTTCACAAAGCACATACCTTGATAAGCTATTGAAGAAGTTCAATATGGATCAGTCTAAGAAGGGGTTCTTGCCTGTGTTGCAAGGTGTGAAATTGAGCTCAGCTCAATGTCCGACCACGGCAGAAGATATAGAAGAGATGAGTGTCATCCCCTATGCCTCAGCCATAGGTTCTATTATGTATGCCATGCTGTGTACCAGACCTGATGTAAACCTTGCCGTAAGTTTGGTAGGAAGGTACCAAAGTAATCCCAGCAAGGAACATGTAACACCCGGATGTAACTTTCCCAATTTGTACTCCAACTCTTCCCGTTTCCGGCGTTAAGTTAATTTATTTTCTCGGGCTCGGGTCTTTGTCTGCATGTGTTGTTATCGTTGTCATGCATCTCATATCATGTCATCATGTGCATTGCATTTGCATACGTGTTCATCTCATGCATTCGAGCATTTTCCCCGTTGTCCGTTTTGCATTCCGGCGCTTCGTTCTCCTCCGGTGGTCATTTCTACCTTCCTTTCACGTGTGGGGATTAAACATTTCCGGATTGGACCGAGACTTGCCAAGCGGCCTTGGTTTACTACCGGTAGACCGCCTGTCAAGTTTTGTACCATTTGGACGTCGTTTGATACTACAACGGTTAACCGAGGGACCAAAAAGGCCTCGTGTGTGTTGCAGCCCAACACGCCTCCAATTTGGCCCAAAACCCACGTAAACCTTCTCCATCATCTAGAGCGTTTGATCACGATCGCGTGGCCGAAAACCGCACCTCATTTGGACTCTCCTAGCTCCCTCTAGGCCTATAAATAGGTCCTCCTCGAAAATCTCGGATCCCCCCTCCCCGAAACCCTAAAAATCCGTCTCCGCCGCGCCGGACGTGTCCGGATGGATCCGGACAACGTCCGGATCCCGCCGCCGCCAATCACCGCCTGCCACGTCATCCGCCGCCACCGCCACTCCCGCCGGCCCGCCCAGGCCCGAGGCGGGCCCTCTCCCGCGCCTCACCGGGCCGCCCCACACGCCGCCGCCCTTCGCCTTGCCCGCCGCGCTCCGCCGCCTGCCGCCGTGCCCCGCTGCCTGTCGCGCCGCCCCGCTCCGGTGGACGCCGCACCGTCGTGCCCCTTGATTCCCGCGCGAGATCCGGTCCTCCCCGCCTCTCCTTCGGCTCCGGGAGCCAACTCCGGTGAGCTCTCTTCCGCCGGTGAATAGTGGATCGCGTGCCATGAACAGTAAACCCTAGATCCGGAGGTTGTTTTTTTCACTAAGTCCCGAAATTCCAGATCCAAGTGTTGTTGTTCATAGCCTCGTAACTTTGCATCCGTAGCTCCGATTCATGCATATAGCATATCAAAATGTTCATCTCAAAGAGTACATCATTTCATTCCATTGCATCATTTTCATTTGAGTTCATCTTGATGCCCGAAATGCTGTTAGAAGAGGGGTACTTAAGTTAATTGTCAGATCTGCTACTCCGTTTAGCTTTTTGTCATTTTTGCCATGGTTAATGAGTGCATGTTATGCCCATGAGCTCTACTTATGTTTTGCTAAGGGTTTTGCCATATTTCCAGAGGTGCAACCCATGTATTTTTGTGATGTGTGTGGTGAATAGCACAAGCTGGCAAAGTGAGGCACTTGGTAATTCTGATTTCAGGGACTTAGCATTTTCACTAAGTCCTTGAGCTGTTTATCTCATATGGCCATATGGTCATGTTGTTTCCTAGTGATCCGTGCCTCTTTTGAGGATGATCAGTAAGGATATTTTGTTAATCTTGTAGTTCTCTATCCATCCATGTCTTTGTTTGCAATTATGGAGCACCCTAGCTTGATTCAATAGAGCTCTACTTTTGCTACTTTGTGAATCAGGGCAGATTGTCAACTTGTTTGCAATTTTGCCGATGATGTTGTAGTTGATCCATGCATGCTATGCTATTTTTCTTGCCATGTCTAGCTTGAATTTTATGTGTTCTTGCTATATGTATGCTTAGTTTGTCATGACTTTCTCCGTAGTGAGTGCATCGAGCTCGTAAACATGCCTACTTGATATCTGTTTTCAGCATGCTCCAGTTTTCACTAAGTCTGAGAACTGATTATGTTTTTGCCATGTTCACATGCTTGCAATTGTATTTTCTGATCCCTTTTGGCTCAAGGTCACTAAGGGACTTCTGTTAAGCTCTTTGAGTAGCTCCATGCCATTCTTTACTTTGTCATGTTCAGGTCCTGTAGCTTGAAGTTTCGTTGCTCCGAAGAGGGCTACCTGATCTGAAATTCCAAACAAGTGTTAATTTCACTAAGTCTGAGATCTGTTTACCATATGCATTTTTGCCATGCTTGTTTGAACATGTTAATGTATGAATTGGCCGTAGCTCAGTGCTAGACTTTTGTTAAGCATCTTGAATGCATCCCTGCCATGTATTTTTTCTGTCATGTTTGGGTGCTGTAGCATGTTCATCTCATTGCATTTAGATGGCTACTTGCTGTAAATCGCAGACCGGTGTCATATTTGACTCGCTTGCCATTTCCAAACCGTAACTCCGATTCCGGCGTTCTTTATATCGTTTTCAAGCGATTTCATCTCATCTTTCCAGTGGAACACTTGGTTTTCCAAGTGGAGGCCAGGTTCATGCATCCCTTGTCAAATCTTGCATATGCATCCCGCATCGCATCCCGCATAGTATACCATCTTTGCATCATATTGTTTGACCTTTGCACGTGGTTGATTGTGTTCCGTTTGGTTGTTTGTCTTGTTTGGGTAGAGCCGGCAGACGAGTTCGCTAACGAGGAGCCCGTTGAGTTTGCTTTCGAGGATCCAGTCAACTCTGACAACTTTGCAGGCAAGATGATCATACCCTCGAAATCACTACTGTCTTTGCTATGCTAGTTTTCTCGCTCTTTTGCTATGCCAATGCTACGATGCCTACCTTTTGCTTTCAAGCCTCCCAATTGCCATGTCAAACCTCTAACCCACCATGTCCTAGCAAACCATTGATTGGCTATGTCACCGCTTTGCTCAGCCCCTCTTATAACGTTGCTAGTTGCAGGTGAAGATTGGAGGCCGTTCCTTGTTGGAACATTTATTTACTAATTGGGATATCATTATATTATCTTGTTATTTTAATGCATCTATATACTTGGTAGAGGGTGGAAGGCTCGGCCTCTCGCCTAGTGTTTTGTTCCACTCTTGCCGCCCTAGTTTTCCGTCATATCGGTGTTATGTTCTCGGATTTTGCATTCCTTACGCGGTTGGGTTATAATGGGGACCCCTTGATAGTTTGCCTTGATTAAAGCTTTTCCAGCAATGCCCAACCTTGGTTTTACCATTTGCCACCTAGCCTCTTTTTCCCTTGGGTTTCCGGAGCCCGAGGGTCATCTTATTTAAACCCCCCCGGGCCAGTGCTCCTCTGAGTGTTGGTCCAACTCGTCAGCCGCCGGTGGCTACCAGGGGCAACTCTGGGCTGGCCTACCGGAAGTTTAGACAATCTGAGTGTGCCCTGAGAAAGAGATATGTGCAGCTCCTATCGGGATTTGTTGGCACATTCGGGCGGTGTTGCTGGATTAGTTTTAGCCTGTCGAAGTGTCTTGAAGAACCGAGGTACCGAGTCTGATCGGAACGTCTCGGGAGGAGGTCTATTCCTTCGTTGACCGTGAGAGCTTGTCATGGGCTAAGTTGGGAATCCCCTAACAGGGATTTGAACTTTCGAAAGTCGTGCCCGCGGTTATGGGTAGATGGGAATTTGTTAATGTCCAGTTGTAGATAAGTTGAACCTTAACTTAATTAAAATGAATCAACTGAGTGTGTTACCGTGATGGCCTCTTCTCGGCGGAGTCCGGGAAGTGGACACAGTGTTGGAGTAATGTTTACGCAGGTTTCTCTCTAGTTTCTCGCTCGCGCTTTGCCTCCTCTTCTCGCTCTCTTCTGCGAATAAGTTAGCCACCATATATGCTAGTCGCTTGCTGCAGCTCCACTTATATTTACCTTGCCTTACCTATAAGCTTAAATAGTCTTGATCGCGAGGGTGCGGGATTGCTGAGTCCCTGTGGCTCAAAGATTACTATTACACCAGATGCAGAGCCTGACGATTCCGCTCCAGGTGACACGCTCGAGCTCAAGTGGGAGTTCGACGAGGACTCTCAATGTTACTATGTTTCCTTTCCTGATGATCAGTAGTGGTGCCCTGTTGGGGGTGATCGGGACCGTGTCGCATGTTGGGTTATCTTTTATTTTGGCGCCGTAGTCGGGCCATGAGTGTTTGGATGATGTAATGTTATTTATGTACCTTGATTGACGTGGCGAGTGTAAGTTAACTATGTTATCCCTTTTTATTATCTATAGTACATGGGATGTTTGTGATGATTGCCTGACTTGCGACATATGCCTTCAATGTGATTATGACTCTAAGTCGTGCCTCGACACGTGGGAGATATAGTCGCATCGAGGGTGTTACAAGTTGGTAATCAGAGCCTTCCCCGACCTTAGGAGCCCCATTGCTTGATCGTTTTTAGCGGCCGAGTTGTGTCTAGAAAAATATTTTGAGTCATTTAGGAATTATATATCGTAGAGTTAGGAATTATTTTTACTTCCCAGTCTCCTCATCACTCTGGTAAGGCATCCTAACGTAGAGTTTTGACTCTTCTCTTCTCAAATTTCACTAAAAAAAATTTAGGATCACGCGGGTATCTTGGAATCATTCCGATGGTTTTATGATGAGAACAGTGTCTTGGTGCCTTCTGTCAGGGGTTTTGTGGAAGTGTCCCGGGGAGTTGAGCTTTGAGGTGTTGTCGTCATAATTTTATCGTTGCAGTTCTTGAATACCTGAGTTTAATACGCCGACATTGAAAATCTCTTTTATGCAGTTCATTGGTGAGAGAACCTCGACACCACCCAGTACTGGGGCGGGAGTTCGGGAGTATCGCCATAACTTGTATAACGGATGCTTTCGAAGGTTGAGGTAGATGGTTTCCGAAGGTTTCTTGGTTATGTGTTGAAGGATGGATAGAGGTGGATGTAGGATTTGCTAGTTTGGGTGAGATATTATGCTTCCCCTGTATCCCCAACACATGATTGCAAAACCGGAAAGGTTCGGGAGTTTCATAGGTGGGAATTCAAGTAGCTCTAGTTCTTCTTCCACGGATATTGGTTTGAGATTGGGATTTCTTACCGATTATTCGTTCTTGATCCATACCTTGTTGATTTATTTCTCTACCTTAATTCTAAGTGGCTTCTCAATTTATGGATATGTGACAATTTCAAGAGGAATGCATTCGTTCATTTTGTTCGGATGTGAAGACTATATGTTGCAATTTTCATTCTGTTGGATTCAGCTTCATTTTATCTGTCAATGTGCTAATGGATGTCAACCTCTTCAGGATGGCTCCTCCAACGCGCACGACTCCGAATCCTGATCCGCCACCACCTCCACCTCCTCTGGAGGCATGGCAAGCTGTGATGGCCGCAACCAATGCAAACACATAGTTGATCATGCAAATTCTCCAAGAGCGCAATCAAGGCAACCAAGGGAATCAAGGCAACAATCAGAATCACTTTGCTACACTCAACCAGTTCCTTGCTAACGGGCCAAAGACTTTCAGCAATTGTGTTGAGGCAACCGATGCTGACGATTGGCTTGTGGATCTGTGCAAGCATTTCGAGTGCAGTAACGTCAGGCCTGAGGACTTTGTCAAGTTCGCTTCCTTCCAACTCAAAGATCAAGCTGCAGAATGGTTCCAGCAGTACAAGGATTCCAGAGGTGGACGTGTTATCACCTGGGATGAATTCCGTCAAGATTTCCGAGCTCACCATATCCCTCAGAGCGTGTTTGAAAGCAAGCGTGAGGAATTCCGCAATCTGAAGCAAGGCTCTTTGTCTGTCTATGACTACAACAAGTTGTTCCAGAAGCTCGCCCGCTTTGCCAAGCAGGATGTACCTAATGAGAAGAGCATGATATACCAGTTCCGGGGTGGTCTTAGAGAAGAAATCCAGCTAGCTCTTGTTCTCTTTGAGCCCTTGAGGTACGATGAGTTCTACAACATGGCATTGAAGCAAGAGGCTGCTCAGTTGAGGTGTGATGCTTCCAAGAAGCGAGTCAGAGACGTTACTCCTTCTTCCTCTACTCAAGTGGCCAAGCAGCAGAAGTATTGGCTTCCTCCTCCTCCGTTTCGTCAGCCGTATCAGCAGAAGAGCAAAGGTGGCAGTGGATCTTCCCACCCACCCAACCCTGGCTTTCAGAACAAGACTTCGTCTCAAGCTCCAAGATCGAGTGCTCCGTATCACCGTCCGCTTTGAGAGGTGACGTGCAACAAGTGCCAACAGAAGGGCCACTATGCCAACAAGTGTTTCAACCAGAGGCGTCTTCCTCCTCCTCCTCCTGTCAGATCGGCAAGTACAGCTGTGGTCAAGCATAACCCAAAGTACACCAAGGTCAATATGGTGAATGCAGCTCAGGCAGAGGATTCATCAAATGTCATCATGGGTAACCTTCCTGTTAACGATGTTCCTGCAAAAGTTCTCTTTGACACTGGCGCATCGCATTGTTTTATCTCGAGACCTTTTTCATCTAAGCATGGGTGGTTTTCGCAAGTTATGCATAAGCCATTAGGAGTTGTCTCTCCGAGTAGATGTTTGCTCGCTAACTACGAAGTTCCGGATATTTCTATCCCGATGGGTGATTTCAAGTTTCTGGCTTCTCCAACGATCCTTGGTAACTCGGATATTGATCTTATTCTCGGAATGGATTGGCTTTCTAAGCACAAGGCTCAGCTTGATTGTGCTGCCAGGCAGATTCAATTGACTCATTCGTCCGAGGACGTAATTGTCTTTGCTGCTCGGGATAATACCATCCGTCTGTTTTCTCTTAATGAGAAGGGTGAACTGGATGCTATCTCGCAAATTCCAGTCGTTTGTGAATATCAAGACGTCTTTCTAGAAGAGCTTCCAGGAATGCCTCCGCACCGCCCAGTTGAATTTGTTATTGATCTTGAGCCTGGCACGGAACCTGTGTGCAAGCTCCCTTACAAGCTCGGACCTGAAGAGTTGAAGGAGCTCAAGAAGCAACTCGATATTCAAGAAATAATGGGTCTCATCTGGCCTAGTTCTTCTCCGTGGGGTTGTGGTGTTCTTTTTGTGAAGAAGAAGGATGGAACGGACCGACTTTGTGTTGATTACCGTCCATTGAACAAGAAGACCATCAAGAACAAATACCCACTTCCCAACATCAACGAGCTGTTCGAACAACTCAAAGGTGCTCAAGTATTCTCCAAGCTTGATCTCCGTATGGGTTATCATCAGATTCGAACCCGTGAGCAAGATATTCCCAATACGGCTTTCAGGACAAGCTATGGTTCATATGAATACACTGTCATGTCTTTTGGCCTCGTCAACGCTCCTCCACGTTCTCTCGCATGATGAACTTCATCTTCAACGCCTACACCAATGACTTCGTTTTGGTCTATCTCGACGACATTCTGTTTTTCTCGAAGAACAAGGAAGATCATGCCAAGCACTTGCGTTTGGTGCTGGATAAGCTCAGAGAACATCAGTTCTACGCCAAGTTCTCCAAGTGCGAATTTTGGCTCGATGAGGTTCTTTATCTTGGTCATATCATCTCTGCCAAGGGCATTGCCATGAATCCTGAGAAGGTGTCTGCAATTGTGAATTGGGAACCTCCTCAGAACGTGAAGCAACTCCGTAGCTTCCTCGGTCTCGCAAGCTATTGCCGAAGATTCGTTGAAAACTTTTCTAAGATCGCGAAGCCTCTCTCAAATCTTCTCCAGAAGCACGTCAAGTACGTTTGGTCTCCGGAGTGTGACATTGCTTTCAACACTTTGAAAGAGAAATTGATCACTGCTCCAGTTCTAACTCCGCCTGATGAATCCAAGCCGTACGAGGTCTTTTGTGATGCCTCTCTCCAAGGTCTTGGCGCAGTATTGATGCAAGAGAAGAAAGTTGTTGCTTATACATCTCGCCAGTTGAAGCCTAATGAGAAGAACTACCCCACTCATGATCTCGAGTTGGCGGCAGTTGTGCATGCTCTTTTGACTTGGAGACATCTTCTATTGGGAAGAAAAGTGGACATTTTCACTGATCACAAGAGTCTCAAGTACATCTTCACTCAGCCTAATCTCAACCTAAGGCAAACTCGATGGGTCGAAATGATTCAAGAGTATAATCCGAGTATCAAGTATACTCCAGGCAAGGCCAATGTGATTGCTGACGCATTGAGCAGAAAGGCTTATTGCAACAGTCTGATTCTCAAGCCTTATCAACCCGAGCTTTGTGAAGCTTTCCGCAAACTTAATCTGCAAGTTGTTCCTCAAGGTTTCCTCGCCAACCTTCAAGTCTCTCCTACCTTGGAAGACCAGATTCACCAAGCCCAGCTTCTTGATGCTATGGTGAAAAAAGTGAAGATTGGGATTGCCAAGAGTCAACCAGAGTACAAGTGCTACTGCCTTGATGACAAGGACACTCTCTTCTTCGAGGATCGTATTGTTGTGCCCAAAGGTGACCTCTGTAAAGTGATCATGAACGAGGATCACAATTCTCTCCTCTCCATCCACCCCAGGAGCACGAAGATGTATCAGGACCTTAAGCAGGCTTATTGGTGGACTCGAATGAAGCGCGAGATTGCTCAATTCGTGAATGAATGTGATGTCTGCAGAAGAGTGAAGGCAGAACACCAAAGGCCAGCTGGTCTCCTCCAAGCTCTTACCATTCCAGAATGGAAGTTTGACCACATTGAAATGGACTTCGTGATTGGGTTTCCAAAGTCCAAGCGTGGCAATGATGCTATATTCGTTGTCATCGACAAACTCACCAAAGTGGCTCACTTTCTGCCTATCAAAGAGTCGATCACTGCAGCTCAATTGGCGGAACTCTATACCTCTCGGATTGTCTCTCTACATGGTATTCCTCAAGTGATCTCTTCAGACCGTGGCAGCATCTTTACCTCCAAGTTTTGGGATTCTTTTCAGAAGGCCATGGGCACCAACATCCGCTTTAGCACAGCTTTCCATCCTCAAACTAGCGGTCAAGTCGAGCGTGTCAACCAGATTCTTGAAGATATGCTCAGGGCTTGTGTGATCTCCTTCGTCATGAAGTGGGAGGATTGTCTTCCTTATGCTGAATTCTCCTACAACAACAGTATTCAAGCAAGTTCGGGCAAGGCCCCATTTGAAATTCTGTATGGCAGGAAGTGTCGTACCCCTCTCAACTGGTCTGAAACCGGTGAATGTCAGCTTTTGGGTAATGACTTAATCAGAGAGGCAGAAGAAATGTGCAAAGTCATTCGAGATAACCTCAAAGCAGCCCAATCCCGCCAGAAGAGCTACTATGATAGTAAGCACCGTGATTTGGCTTTCGAGATCGGAGATCATGTTTACCTCCACGTCTCTCCTATGAAAGGTACTCGTCGCTTCGGTATCAAAGAGAAGCTTGCCCCTAGATACGTGGGACCTTTCAAGATTGTCAACAAGAGAGGCGACCTCGCCTATCAACTCGAGCTTCCTTCAAACTTTGCAAATGTTCATGATGTGTTCCATGTCTCTCAGCTCCTAAAGTGCTTCAAGACTCCTGACCGCACCGTCAACTTCGAGGACATTGAGCTCCAAGAAGATCTTTCTTATCGTGAGCACCCAGTTCCTATTCTTGAAGAGACTGAACGCAAGACTCGCAACAAGTCAATCAAATTTCTCAAAGTCAAGTGATCACACCATTTCGACCGTGAAGCTACCTGGGAACGCGAGGATCACCTCCGTTCTGAGTACCCGGCGTTCTTTCAGTCCTAGATCTCGGGACGAGATCCTTTCGTAGTGGTGGAGTGTTGTAACACCCCGGATGTAACTTTCCCAATTTGTACTCCAACTCTTGCTGTTTCCGGCGTTAAGTTAATTTATTTTCTCGGGTTCGGGTCTTTGTCTCCATGTTTTGTTATCGTTGTCATGCATCTCATATCATGTCATCATTTGCATATGGGTTCATCTCATGCATTCGAGCATTTTCCCCGTTGTCCGTTTTGCATTCCGGCGCTTCGTTCTCCTCCAGTGGTCATTTCTACCTTCCTTTCATGTGTGGGGATTAAACATTTCCGGATTCGACCGAGACTTGCCAAGCGGCCTTGGTTTACTACCGGTAGACCACCTGTCAAGTTTCGTACCATTTGGACATCGTTTGATACTTCAACGGTTAACCGAGGGACCGAAAAGGCCTCGTGTGTGTTGCAGCCCAACACCCCTCCAATTTGGCCCAAAACCCACCTAAACCTTCTCCATCATCTAGAGCGTTCGATCACGATCGCGTGGCCGAAAACCGCACCTCATTTGGACTCTCCTAGCTCCCTCTAGGCCTATAAATAGGTCCTCCTCGAAAATCTCGGATCCCCCCTCCCCGAAACCCTAAAAATCCGTCTCCGCCGCCGCCGGACGTGTCCGGACGGAGCCGGACAACGTCCGGATCCCACCGCCGCCAATCACCGCCTGCCCCGTCATCCGCCACCGCCGCCACTCCCGCCGGCCCGCCCAGGCCCGAGGCGGGCCCTCTCCCGCGCCTCACCGGGCCGCCCCACGCGCCGCCGCCCTTCGCCTCGCCCGCCGCGCTTCCTGGCCGGCGACGTGCTCCGCCGCGCTCCGCCGCCTGCCGCCGTGCCCCGCTGCCTGCCGCGCCGCCCCGCTCCGGTGGACGCCGCGCCGCCGGGCCCCTCAGTTCCCACGCGAGATTCGGTCCTCCCCGCCTCTCCTTCGGCTCCGGGAGACAACTTCGGCGAGCTCTCTTCCGCCGGTGAACAGTGGATCGCGTGCCATGAACAGTAAACCCTAGATCCGGAGGTTGTTTTTTTTTTCACTAAGTCCCGAAATTCCAGATCCAAGTGATGTTGTTCATAGCCTTGTAACTTTGCATCCGTAGCTCCGATTCATGCATATAGCATATCAAAATGTTCATCTCAGAGAGTACATCATTTCATTCCATTGCATCATTTTCATTTGAGTTCATCTTGATGCCCGAAATGCTGTTAGAAGAGGGCTACTTGAGTTAATTGTCAGATCTGCTACTCCGTTTAGCACTTTTGTCATTTTTGCCATGATTATTGTGTGCATGATATGCCCGTGAGTTCTACATGTGTTTTGTTAAGGGTTTCGTCATCTTTCGAGAGGTGCAACCCATGTATTTTTAGGATGTGTGTGGTGACTTGTGCAAGCTTGCAAAGTGGTGCACTTGCTAAGTCTGTTTTCAGGGACTTAGTAATTTCACTAAGTCCTTGAGCTGTTTATCTCATATGGCCATATGGTCATGTTGTTTCCTAGTGATCCGTGCCTCTTTTGAGGATGATCAGTAAGGATGTTTTGTTAATCTTGTAGTGCTCTATCCATCCTTGTATTTGTTTGAAATTATGGAGCACCCTAGATTGAGTCAATCGAGCTCTACTTTTGCTACTTTGTGAATCTGGGCAGATTGTCAACTTGTTTGCAATTTTGCCGATGATGTTGTAGTTGATCCATGCATGTTATGCTATTTTTCTTGCCATGTCTAGCTTGCATTTTATGTGTTCTTGCTATATGTATGCTTAGTTTGTCATGAATTGCTTCGTAGTGAGTGCATCGAGCTTGTAAACATGCCTACTTGATATCTGTTTTCAGCATGCTCCAGTTTTCACTAAGTCTGAGAACTGATTATGTTTTTGCCATGTTCACATGCTTGCAATTGTATTTTATGATCCCTTTTGGCTCAAGGTCACTAAGGGACTTTTGTTAAGCTCTTTGAGTAGCTCCATGCCATGCTTTACTTTGTCTTGTTCAGGTCCTGTAGCTTGAAGTTTCGTTGCTCCGAAGAGGGCTACCTGATCTGAAATTCCAGACAAGTGTTAATTTCACTAAGTCTAAGATCTGTTTACCATATGCATTTTTGCCATGCTTGTTTGAACCTGTTAATGTATGAATTGGCCGTAGCTCAGTGCTAGACTTTTGTTAAGCATCTTGAATGCATCCCTGCCATGTATTTTCTTGTCATGTTTGGGTGATGTAGCATGTTCATCTCATTGCATTTAGATGGCTACTTGCTGTAAATCGCAGACCGGTGTCATATTTGACTCGCTTGCCATTTCCAAACCGTAACTCCGATTCCGGCGTTCTTTATATCGTTTTCAAGAGATTTCATCTCATCTTTCTAGTGGCACACTTGGTTTTCCAAGTTGAGGCCAGGTTCATGCATCCCTTGTAAAATCTTGCATATGCATCCCGCATCGCATCCCGCATAGCATACCATCTTTGCATCATATTGTTTGAGCTTTGCACGTGGTTGATTGTGTTTCGTTTGCTTGTTTGTCTTTGTTTGGGTAGAGCCGGGAGACGAGTTCGCTAACGAGGAGCCCGTTGAGTTTGCTTTCGAGGATCCAGTCAACTCTGACAACTTTGCACGCAAGATGATCATACCCTCGAAATCACTACTATCTTTGCTATGCTAGTTTGCTCGCTCTTTTACTATGCCAATGCTACGATGCCTACCTTTTGCTTTCAAGCCTCCCAATTGACATGTCAAACCTCTAACCCACCATGTCCTAGTAAACCGTTGATTGGCTATATTACCGCTTTGCTCAGCCCCTCTTATAGCGTTGCTAGTTGCAGGTGAAGATTGGAGGCCGTTCCTTGTCGGAACATTTATTTACTGATTGGGATATCATTATATTATCTTGTTATTTTAATGCATCTATATACTTGGTAGAGGGTGGAAGGCTCGGCCTCTCGCCTAGTGTTTTGTTCCACTCTTGCCGCCCTAGTTTTCCGTCATATCGGTGTTATGTTCCCGGATTTTGCGTTCCTTACGCGGTTGGGTTATAATGGGAACCCCTTGATAGTTCGCCTTGATTAAAGCTTTTCCAGCAATGCCCAACCTTGGTTTTACCATTTGCCACCTAGCCTCTTTTTCCCTTGGGTTTCCGGAGCCCGAGGGTCATCTTATTTAAACCCCCCCGGGCCAGTGCTCCTCTGAGTGTTGGTCCAACTCGTCAGCCGCCGGTGGCTACCAGGGGCAACTCTGGGCTGGCCTACCGGATGTTTAGACAATCTGAGTGTGCCCTGGGAAAGAGATATGTGCAGCTCCTATCGGGATTTGTCGGCACATTCGGGCGGTGTTGCTGGATTAATTTTAGCCTGTCGAAGTGTCTTGAAGAACCGAGGTACCGAGTCTGATCGGAACGTCTCGGGAGGAGGTCTATTCCTTCGTTGATCGTGAGAGATTGTCATGGGCTAAGTTGGGACTCCCCTGCAGGGATTTGAACTTTCGAAAGCCGTGCCCGCGGTTATGGGCAGATGGGAATTTGTTAATGTCCGGTTGTAGATAACTTGAACCTTAACTTAATTAAAATGAATCAACTGAGTGTGTTACCGTGATGGCCTCTTCTCGGCGGAGTCCGGGAAGTGGACACAGTGTTGGAGTAATGTTTACGCAGGTTGCTCTCTAGTTTCTCGCTCGCGCTTTGCCTCCTCTTCTCGCTCTGTTTTGCGAATATGTTAGCCACCATATATGCTAGTCGCTTGCTGCAGCTCCACTTATATTTACCTTGCCTTACCTATAAGCTTAAATAGTCTTGATCGCGAGGGTGCGAGATTGCTGAGTCCCTGTGGCTCACAGATTACTATTACACCAGATGCAGGGCCTGATGATTCCGCCCCAGGTGACGCGCTCGAGCTCAAGTGGGAGTTCGACAAGGACTCTCAACGTTACTATGTTTCCTTTCCTGATGATCAGTAGTGGTGCCCTGTTGGCGGTGATCGGGACCGTGTCGCATGTTGGGTTATCTTTTATTTTGGCGCCGTAGTCGGGCCAAGAGTGTTTGGATGATGTAATGTTATTTATGTACCTTGATTGACGTGGCGAGTGTAAGCCAGCTATGTTATCCCTTTTTATTATCTATATTACATGGGATGTTTGTGATGATTGCCTGACTTGCGACATATGCCTTCAATGTGATTATGACTCTAAGTCGTGCCTCGACACGTGGGAGATATAGTCGCATCGAGGGTGTTATAGAACACTGGACATCGGTCAAGAATATCCTGAAGTACCTAAAAAGGACTAAGGAAATGTTTCTCGTTTATGGAGGTGACGAAGAGCTCGTCGTAAAGGGTTACGTCGATGCTAGCTTCGACACAGATCTGGATGACTCTAAGTCACAAACCGGATACGTGTATATTTTGAATGGTGGGGCAGTAAGCTGGTGCAGTTGCAAGCAGAGCGTCGTGGCGGGATCTACATGTGAAGCGAGTACGTGGCAGCCTCGGAGGCAGCGCATGAAGCAATTTGGGTGAAGGAGTTCATCACCGACCTAGGAGTCATACCCAATGCATCGGGGCCGATCAAACTCTTCTGTGACAACACTGGAGCTATTGCACTTGCCAAGGAGCCCAGGTTTCACAAGAAGACCAGGCACATCAAGCGTCGCTTCAACTCCACTCATGAAAATGTTCAAGATGGAGACATAGATATTTGTAAAGTACATACGGACCTGAATGTAGCAGATCCCTTGACTAAACCTCTCCCTAGAGCAAAACATGATCAACACCAGAATTCCATGGGTGTTCGATTCATCACAATGTAACTAGATTATTGACTCTAGTGCAAGTGGGAGACTATTGGAAATATGCCCTAAAGGCAATAATAGAAGGATTATTATTATATTTCCTTGTTTATGATAATTGTCTTTTATTCATGCTATAATTGTGTTATCCGAAAATCGTAATACATGTGTGAATACATAGACACCAACATGTCCCTAGTAAGCCTCTAGTTGACTAGCTCGTTGATCAACAGATAGTCATGGTTTCCTGGCTATGGACATGGGGATGTCATTGATAACGGGATCACATCATTAGGAGAATGATGTGATGGACATGACCCAATCCTAAACATAGCACAAGATCGTATAGTTCGTTTGCTAGAGTTTTTACAATGTCAAGTATCTTTTCCTTAGACCATGAGATCGTGTAACTCCCGGATACCGTTGGAGTGCTCTGGGCATACCAAACGTCACAACGTAACTAGGTGACTATAAAAGTATACTACGGGTATCTCCGAAAGTGTCTGTTGGGTTTACACGGATCAAGACTGGGATTTGTCACTCCGTATGACGGAGAGGTATCTCTGGGCCCACTCGGTATTGCATCATCATAATGAGCTCAAAGTGACCAAGTGTCTGGTCACGGGATCATGCATTATGGTATGAGTAAAGTGACTTGCCGGTAACGAGATTGAACGAGGTATTAGGATACCGACGATCGAATCTCGGGCAAGTAACGTACCGATTGACAAAGGGAATTGTATACGGGGTTGCTTGAATCCTCGACATCATGGTTCATCCGATGAGATCATCGAGGAGGATGTGGGAGCCAACATGGGTATCCAGATCCCGCTGTTGGTTATTGACCGGAGAGCCGTCTCGGTCATGTCTACATGTCTCCCGAACCCGTAGGGTCTACACACTTAAGGTTCGGTGACGCTAGGGTTGTATAGATATGGATATGCAGTAACCTGAAAGTTGTTTGGAGTCCCGGATGAGATCCTGGACGTCATGAGGAGTTCCGGAATGGTCCGGAGGTGAAGAATTATATATAGGAAGTGCAGTTTCGGCCATCGGGAGAGTTTCGGGGTCACCGGTATTGTACCGGGACCACCGGAAGGGTCCCGGGGGTCCACCGGGTGGGGCCACCCATCCCGGAGGGCCCCATGGGCCAAAGTGGGGAGGGGAACCAGCCCATAGTGGGCTAGTGCGCCCCCCTAGGCCCACCCCATGCGCCTAGGGTTTAAACCCTAGGGGTGGGGGGGCGCCCCACCTGGCTTGGGGGGCACTCCACCCCTTGGCCGCCCCCCCCTAGGAGATCCCATCTCCTAGGGCCGGAGCCCCCCCTAGGGGAGCCTATATAAAGGGGGGGAGGGAGGGGGCAGCCACACCTTGAGTCTTGGCGCCTCCCTCTCCCCTGCTTCACCTCTCCCTCTCGCAGTACTACGGCGAAGCCCTACTGCGGTGACGCCCTGCATCCACCACCACGCCGTCGTGCTGCTGGATCTTCATCAACCTCTCCTTCCCCCCTTGCTGGATCAAGAAGGAGGAGACGTCACGCTGACCGTACGTGTGTTGAACACGGAGGTGCCGTCCGTTCGGCGCTAGGATCTCCGGTGATTTGGATCACGTCGAGTACGACTTCCTCATCCCCGTCCTTGAACGCTTCCGCGCGTGATCTACAAAGGTATGTACATGCAATCCGATCACTTGTTGCTAGATGAACTCATAGATGGATCTTGGTGAAACCGTAGGAAAATTTTTGTTTTCTGCAACGTTCCCCATCAGTCACTCCTTCACAAATGCAATAAATACTACGAAGAAAGAGATAGAGAGAAGTAAAAAATACTCTTATAGCCAACCTTATAGGTAACCTTGTTGTATGAGTGACTAAGTGATGACTATGTATGACATGACAACATCAGATAGCCTAACACACCATGTTAAATCTCCAAGGGCGCGACCGCGCGAGCGAGGCGACGATCGTGGTAGGCGCGACCATGATACGGGCTACTAGCAGCCCTTGGATCTAAGATTGAACAGTTGCATGCTAAGTTGCTGAAAATTAGCAGAATAACCCTCCAGGCTAGGATATTCACCCATAGGTCTAGAATCACGCCATGCAACCATTCGATCTCAGATCCAAGGGCTCTCGGAAGCCCGTATCATGGGAGAATGGAAAGCTTCGTATCACCTGTAATTTTCCCGATGCTTGACATGACATTGAAAGCCATTTAATTGGGCATCGAGTAGACATGACATCTAATTGGGCCCCCATAGTATTGTGCATGAATCCATTTATCCACCAGGAAAGCCACTACCCTACTGTTCGCACACCCCACTCAACATTTTTATAATTGAAAAACTGGTGGCAGTTCGCTCCTACTCGTCCCCACACGTCCTTTAACATTACGGCAGTTTGCTCCTAGTCGTCTTGTCCTTTCACATTAGTCGGTTCCACTAATCCTAACCCTCCTCCCAAATCCATGGCATCCCAAATCTCTATGATTGGCGGTGAGTACAAGGATAGAACCATCACCGGCGATGAGTTCGACGTCATCTACACCCCGTTCTTCTACGACGATGAAAGGATGCCTTGCTCGCTTCAGACGCATGTTCAAAAACTCAAAGGATGAGTGGGTCGCTAGGCTAGATGTTGAGTACACCATAGTCCTGCAAAGCGAGAAGACTCTAAAGGAGGCAGAGAAGAAGAAGCTCGCCGTGATCCAGGTTTGCGTGCATGACTTATGCTTGGTCTACCACATATACAATGCCGACGTTGAGTGCCGGGATTTTAAGAACTTCCTCATGGACGGTTGAGTCAAATTCGTTACTATAGACTTTAGAAAGGACAGGGATATCCTAGATCGGATAGGCCTCGTTGTAGGAAACCCCTTCGACCTCCAGAAGAAAGGGATGGTGCCCTCCCGTGATCAGCCTTCAATGCTGACCCTGGCAGGAGCCATGGTTCATTCTTCGTACAGTACACTGAAGAAACCTCCATTCAAGTTTTCATCATGCATGGGAGTGGAATGTACCAGATATAGACCACATCAACTACGCTGCAATGCATGGCTACCTTTGTTTCAATATCTATAAGGGTTGGATGAAGAGCAAGAGCCAAGTGTGCGATTCAAGCGAAGAAGTATCGGCCAAGAGGAAGAGGGATAAGGACGAAGTCAAGGACGTGGACGAGGAGTCCGAGTAAGGTGGCAGTGTCATTGCTCATGGTGGTTCTAATGCAGTGTCTACCAGATTAGTTGCTTAGTTTAATTTCAGGTGTGCTTAGTTTTATTTGAGGGGTGTGTTGTGCTGAGCCCCCAGCAGAACTATGTTATGTTCCTTCTCGTTACTTTAACTCTTTAATACGTATATACTAGTATTTCTAGCAGTCTTCTTTTAGTTGGTATAGTGCTACCACTCGTTTCTTCACATTATATACGTACAATATATATGGCCAACATCATATAGCTAGCAATTTAGTTGTCAAAGAATTTCAGGGTGCTTAGTTTTATTTGAGGGGTGTGTTGTGCTGGACACCATTATTGTGATTCAAATCTCTTTGGCAATGTTATAATGACATAAATACCGATGGACCAACATGCTAGCTCTTCCTCTATCTCACTACAGTAAAATAAAGTGTGGGGCCTACTTGATCCCAACAGCGTTCTTATTTTCCTGTAAAATAGTTCGCTTGGTTACTCCTGACAAGCGGGGCCACACTTATCATTGTGAGAATCGGCTTATATTTATCATATAACATGGTCAACGAGTTTGACGTGAAAATAACAATGTCTAATAGCATTTTTGAGCAAACATCTAACTTAACGATGGCATTTTCGAGATATCTAATTGCATTTTTGAGGAGGCATCTCACGGATCGATGGCATTTTTGAGTAGTTGTAACTTCTAATGGCAAAACTGAGTAGTGATACACAACTAGTGGCATAAATAATAATAACCCAAGAATTAAATAGGTATGCTAATTTCTTTAATATAATTTAGCAGTCCATTTAAGAACGTACTAGCTTTTTTAATAGTACTATATGCATAATTTGGTGACGAGTGCTCTCTATATGTATCACCTTTTTTATTTAATTTCATCTTGTTAGTTTTTCTCCATGGTGCAATCCATCGATACTACTACTGTACAAAAGTATACATTTTTAAAAGGCTAGAGGGCGGGGTTGTCTAGTGTGGTCAGTTTCAAGAGAGGCGCGGGCCTTTGGGATTTGACGGCTCATTACTGCTGGAAGGCGGGGCCTTGTGATTTGACTGCTTGTATAAATGTGCCGACGACCTGAGGAGGAGTAAAGAACCGTGCGGTATACTCAAGTTTTCCACTAGAGTAGTACGACGGAGGAGCACGAAACACGGCAGCCCAGTGCCATATGGCGATAAAAGATGATCTAATTTGCTAGTCATATCATTGTTAGCATTGTTCTATTCATGCCTCGCAGAGAACGTGACACGTGCGGGAAAACACCCGAAGCAAAAGAAGAAACATAGGAGCAAAAGAAGAAGGAAGATTATCACCCCCAAAAAAGAAGGAAGACGCACAGACAAGTCTGGGGTGCTGCTCTCTACTACATGAAGGGTTGTTGGCCGCGGAACCGTAACTACTTCTTCATCGCCTCCATGACCTCCATCTCCTTGCGCGTCTCCTCCGCCATCTTCTTCATTATGTCCATGATGCGGGATTTCTCGATGCGAGCCTTCATCATCTGTTCCACGCCCGCATTACGTACCTTGACACAGCCGGGTGCTCGATGCGGAGCTTCGATACGTCTCTGTCGTATCTACTTTTCCAAACACTTTTGCCCTTGTTTTGGACTCTAACTTGCATGATTTTAATGGAACTAACCCGGACTAACGCTGTTTTCAGCAGAATTGACATGGTGTTATTTTTGTGCAGAAATAAAAGTTCTCGGAATGACCTGAAAATCAATGGAGAATTATTTTGGAATATATAAAAAACATTGGAAGAAAGATCCACGTCAGGAGGGCCACCACCTGTCCATGAGGGTCGGGGCGCGACCCTGCATCGTGGGCCCCCTGACGCTCCACTGACCTCAACCTTGACACAATATATTCACTCTCGGGGAGAAAAAAACCAGAGAGAAGGATTCATCGCGTTTTATGATACGGAGCCGCTGCCAAGCCCTAAACTCTCTCGGGAGGGCTGATCTGGAGTCAGTTCGGGGCTCCGAAGAGGGGAATCCGTCGCCATCGTCATCATCAACCATCCTCCATCACCAATTTCATGATGCTCACCACCGTGCATGAGTAATTCCATCGTAGGCTTGCCGGACGGTGATGGGTTGGATGAGATTTATCATGTAATCGAGTTAGTTTTGTTAGGGTTTGATCCCTAGTATCCACTATGTTCTGAGATTGATGTTGCTATGACTATGTTAAGCTTAAAGCTTGTCACTAGGGCCCGAGTGCCATGATTTCAGATCTGAACCTATTATGTTTTCTTCAATATATGAGAGTTCTTGATCCTATCTTGCAAGTCTATAGTCACCTACTATGTGTTATGATCCGGCAACCCCGAAGTGACAATAGTCGGGACCACTCCCGGTGATGACCGTAGTTTGAGGAGTTCATGTATTCACAATGTGTTAATGCTTTGGTCTGGTACTCTATTAAAAGGAGGCCTTAAAATCCCTTAGTTTCCAATAGGACCCCGTTGCCACGGGAGGGTAGGACAAAAGATGCCATGCAAGTTCTTTTCCATAAGCACGTATGACTATATTCGTAATACATTCCTACATTACATTGATGAATTGGAGCTAGTTCTGTGACACCCTATGTTATGACTATTATATGATGAACCGCATCCGGCATAATTCTCCATCACCGATCCAATGCCTACGAGCTTTCCATATATTGTTCTTCGCTTATTTACTTTTCCGTTGCTATTGTTATCATCACTATAAAACACCCAAAATATTACTTTTGCTGCCGTTACCTCTTACCACCATTACCACTACTATCATATTACTTTACTAAATACTTTGCTGCAGATATTAAGTTTCCAGGTGTGGTTGAATTGACAACTCAGCTGCTAATACTTGAGAATATTCTTTGGCTCCCCTTGTGTCGAATCAATAAATTTGGGTTGAATAATCTACCCTCGAAAACTGTTGCGATCCCCTGTACTTGTGAGTTATCAAGACTATTTTCTGGCGCCATTGCCAGGGAGCATAGTTGTATTCTTTGAGTCACTTGAGATTTATATCTTCTTATCATTATGAAGAACTTGAAAGATCCAAGAACTAGTATTTATCCCTCAACTACGAGGGCAGGTAAGGAACTGCCATGTAGCTCTGGACTTGATTCACCTTCTGTTTTGAGTAAGCTTCCGACACGTAAACCTGCTTCTGCTATTAATTCTAATATGTCGCATGTTATTGATGATGCCACTTCTGTTATGCACCATACTTATGATGAAACTACTTCTATGCCAGGTACTATTGTGCCACTTGGTGAATTTCTTGATGAACAACTTGCTAGGGCTAGGGAGAATGAAATTATCGAAACTGATAATATTGATGAAAGTGATGATGAAGATTCTCCCCCTAGATATGATTTACCTGTTGTTCCTGAGGGTTATGTTATGGATGAAGAAACTGCTAGAGACTTTCTTGCTTGCAATGATAGGAGTAATCTTAAGAAATTATTAGCTAAGTTGAAACAAAAAACTCTAAATGCTAGAATGAAATATGATCGTGCTTATGCTACTTCACCTATCTTTGTTACTGATAAGGATTATGAATTCTCTGTCGACCCTGAGATAATTACTTTAGTTGAATCTGATCCTTTCTATGGCTATGACTCTGAAATTGTTTTGGCACAACTTACTAAATTAAATGATATAGCCACCCTGTTTACTAGTGATGAGAAAACTCGCTACTATTATATCCTTAAGATATTTCCATTCTCATTAAAGGGTGATGCTAAGATATGGTTTAACTCTCTTGATCCTGGTTGTGTGCGTAGTCCCCAGGATATGATTTATTACTTCTCTGCTAAATATTTCCCTGCTCATAAGAAACAAGCTGCTTTAAGGGAAATATATAATTTTGTGCAAATTGAAGAAGAGAGTCTCCCACAAGCTTGGGGGAGGCTTATCCAATTACTTAATGCTTTGCCTGATCATCCTCTCAAGAAAAATGAAATACTTGATATCTTTTATAATGGACTAACCGATGCTTCCAAAGACCACCTGGATAGTTGTGTTGGTTGTGTTTTCAGGGAAAGAACACCAGATGAAGCTGAAATTTTATTGAATAATATGTTGACTAATGAAAATAATTGGACACTTCCTGATCCAATTCCTGAACCAATTCCTGAACCAACTCCGAAGAAAAGGGGTATTCTATTTCTTAGTCCTGAAGATATGCAAGAGGCAAAGAAATCTATGAAAGAAAAAGGTATAAAAGCTGAAGATGTTAAGAATTTACCTCCTATTGAAGAAATACATGGTCTTAATTTACCGCGTGTTGAAGAAATACATAGTTTTAATCCATCACCTATTGGAGAAATACATGGTCTTGATAACCCGACACAGGTAGTAAAGGTAAATTCTCAATATAGATATTATAAAGCTGAAATCCCTCCTACTAAGTTTGCTAGCCAATGTTTGGATGAGTTTGATAACTTTATGGTTAAGCAAGAAGACTTCAATGCTTATTTTGACAGAGAATTAAAACGCAATGCTTATATGATTGAACACTTGAGTGATTATATGTCTAATGTTAAAGGTGAACTTAAACTTATTAGTAAACATGCTTCCATGGTTACCATTCAAGTAGAACAAGTACTTAAAGCTCAGAATGATCTGCTCAATGAATTAAATAGTAAGAAAAATGATAATGTTGTTAGAGTGGCTACTAGAACTGGTAAAATGACTCAGGAACCTTTGTATCCTGAAGGCCATCCTAAGAGAATTGAGCAGGATTCTCAGAGAAATAATGTAGATGCACCTAGTCCTTCTAAGAAGAAGAAAAAGAAAAATGATAGGACTTTGCATGCTTCTAGTGAACCTGTTGTAGACACACTTGAGAATCCCAATGATATTTCTATTTCTGATGCTGAAACACAATCTGGTAATGAACATAAACCTAGTGATAATGTTAACGATGATGTTCATATTGATGCTCAACCTAACAATGATAATGATGTAGAAATTGAACCTGTTGTTGATCTTGATAACCCACAATCAAAGAATCAACGTTATGATAAGAGAGACTTTGTTGCTAGGAAGCATGGTAAAGAAAGAGAACCATGGGTTCAGAAACCCATGCCTTTTCCTCCTAAACCATCCAAGAAAAAGGATGATGAGTATTTTGAGCGCTTTGCTGAAATGATTAGACCTATCTTTTTGCGTACGCGATTAACTCATATGCTCAAAATGAATCCTTATGCTAAGTATATGAAAGAAATTGTTACAAATTAAAGATACCGGAAGCTGAAATTTCCACCATGCTTACAAATTATACTTTTAAGGGTGGAATACCAAAGAAACTATGTTAAAACTGCTTTATGTGGTCTTGGAGCCGGTGTTAGTGTTATGCCTCTCTCTTTATACCGTAGACTTGATTTGAATAGGTTGACACCTAATGAAATATCTTTGCAAATGGCTGACAAATCAATTGCTATACCTGTCGGTATTTGTGAGGATGTGCCTATTGTGGTTGCAAACATTACTATTTTAACAAACTTCGTTATTCTTGATATTCCCGAGGACGATAGTATGTATATTATTCTGGGAAGACCCTTTTTGAATACTGCAGGGGCTAATATAGATTGCGACAAAGGCAATGTCACTTTTCATGTTAATGGCAATGGGCATACGGTACACATTCCGAGGAAATAACCTCAAGTTCATAGTATAAACTCTATTGGAAAAATTCCATCGATTATTTTGGAGGTTTTGAATTTCCTCTACCTACTATCAAGAAGAAATATGATATTCTTATTATTGGGGACGTGCGTATCCTCGTTGAGGTAACCTAGTGTTATTCGAAAATTCTCTGGTTCCATGTTATTCTGAATGAGTTTGTTAACAAGACCTGATCAACCTTGTTAGTGGATTCCTTTTGATGAGCATGAGATGGATGAATTTAGAAAACACAAATCTCTGTACCCTCGTTTTACTTTCTGTTATTTATATTAAATAAAGCAAAAAATAGTATTTTTCTGTCTGTTTCCTGAATTATCCATGCAATAAAAAATACCCCGAAAATAAAAGTACTCCAAATGCCCTGAAATTTAAATATGATTTTTTTCTGGAATATTTGAGAATATCTGCCACTGAGAAGACGGCAGGGGGAGCAAGCACCTGGCCACGAGGGTCCAGGGCGCGCCCCTGCCTCATGGGCCCACGGTGGCTCCCCTCCACTTATTCCAGCTACCACACACTCCTTCTTCCTCCCAAAAACACCACTAGCCAGCTCAAACCCGAGTCCAAGCTCATCTTGCTGCCATTTTCGATCTCTTTGCTCAAAGCACCTCTCACAAAACTGCTTTGGGGGATTGTTCCTTGGTATGTGACTCCTCCAATGGTCCAATTAGTTTATGTTCTAGTGCTTTATTCATTGCAAATTTTTGCTGCTTAGGTGACCCTGTTCTTGAGCTTGCATGTCAAATTTATATGGTCAAAAGTAGTTTTAATGCCTGATATATCCTCTAGGCACTTATAGGAGTAGCTGCTATCAATTTTGTTGAGTTTGGTTCATTTTTATTTTGAGTTACTAAAAATTTCAGAGGAAGAAATATATTTAGGAAAATGTACCAAGGTGGTTCTTCAACGAAGCAAGGACCCAGACCCGCAATACGCGATGCAGATGAGGAACCACCAAGAGAAGCTCAAGTGCGGCCTTGTGAGTGGCCGTCAGAGGACTTCATGATTTGAGCAGGAATCAAGGGGGAATTTGAAGCATATGTGTGTAATGCTGATCTTGAGAGCTTTGAGGCAGATAAGTGCCGCTAATACTATCACCTAACTGATTCCTTTGTGAGAAGGTTCAAATTTTCATCTTCACGTAATTCTCACACTGTCCTGTTTGATCTTCATGATAAATCTGATACAATGGACGTGGAAGATTTTATCACTGCTTGTAAACTTCCACAGTGGGGTGATGTTAGTGAACCTCGCAAATCTGAATTTAGAGATTTTCTTGCTAGTATAACTGTGGGGGAATCTAGAGATGTAACACAAGCCACCATAGGGAGCATTCATTTACCTGCTATACATTATTTTGCTCTCTTCATAGGAAGATGCATAAACTGTAAAGATGAAACATGCCACATGTGTGTACCTGATCTCAATGTTCTCAGGAGCGTTGTTTTAGGAGATAAACAATATAACTTGGGGGCTATTGTTGCACGTAGGTTGCATAATAATCGTATTCATGGAGATTTCTTTGGTGGAATTTATGCAACTCGTATAGCTAACTTTCTTGAGATACCCATACGTGGATATGATATTGAGTTGTCCCCTACTTATTTAGATTATGATGCTATGGTTCATCATTAGTTTGTTGAGAGGAAAGATCAGTTCCTCCAGTACCGACTAATCTTTGATAGATGACGCACCTATCACGTCACTCTCCCTGCTCCTACCTTCTTTGACTTTCAGACAAATGGGAGATATGTTATAACCAGGGAGGAGGCGACCGAGTACGAGAGGAGGGCGGAGATAGCTCGCCTACAAGATGCAACTCATCAGGCAATTGCCGCTGCGTCTCAGTATGACCCCAACTATTACTTTGGATATCCGTCAGGCCAGCCGTGGCCATAGACCAACTTAGGCCAAAAGCCTGAGCTTGGGGGAGTACGTATTTCTCACCGACATTACATTCATGTTCACACAATTCATGCTAGTTGTCGGTGCTCATACTTTTTCATTGTGATATCCATGCTAGTTTATTTCCCTTTTTATGCTTTCTTCTTGTGTGTTTAATAAACCTTAAGAAAAAACAAAAAAATTAGTTGTAGCTTTCAACTAATTTACTTTCCATGCCTATAGTAGTAGTAATTAAAAAGAAAACCCATAAAGATTTCTCGTTCTTCTTTTGCTTGTTGGGAGCTTTCCCGTGTAAATAATTTTATTTCTTTTATGGTTCTTTGGGGGTCGAGAGGAGAAGACCATAATGAAAATGTTAAAGTGGCTCTTATATGCATTATTGTTGATCTGACAAAGAGCCCATATTACCTTGTCTTCTCTCTTGAATTGAATGCTTGCAAATTCCAGCTTAGTCCAATGCACGTGCACTATTATTATTATCCACACTATTCGGTCGTGCAAGTGAAAGGAAATAATGATGATTATATGATGAACTTATTGAGATAAGAAAAGCTGGTGTGAACTCGACCTCTCTTGTTTTTATAAATATGATTAGTTCATCATTCCTGATTCAACCTATTATGAATAAACATGTTTGCAATAACAATTAAAGATTATAGTTGCTTATGCCATGCTTAATTATCTAGGAGTTTATAATGGTTTACCTTGCGTGCCAACATGCTATTAAAATGGTTGTGATGTGGTATGATAGGGTGGTATCCTCTATTGAACGATTCGAGTGGCTTGACTTGGCACATGTTCACGCATGTAGTTGAAACAAAATCAACATAGCCTCTACGATATTTATGTTCATGGTGCATTATATCCTACTCATGCTTGCATTCGGTGTTGATTAATTTTAATGCATGTTCATGACTGTTGTCGCTCTCTAGCTGGTCACTTCCCTGTCTTTTGCTAGCCTTCACTTGTACTAAGCGGGAATACTGCTTGTGCATCCAATTCCATAAACCCCAAAGTTATTCCATATGAGTCCACCATACCTACCTATATATGGTATCTACCTGCTGTTCCAAGTAAATTTGTATGTGCCAAACTCTAAACCTTCAAATAAACATTCTGTTTTGTATGCTAGAATAGCTCATGTATCAACTAGGGTTGTCCGTATCTTCCATGTTAGGCGGGTTATTCTCAGGAGGAGTGGACTCCGCTCCTCACTCACGAGAAAATGGCTGGTCACCGGGATGCCCAGTCCCATGCTTTATGCAAATCAAATCAAAATAATTGCAAACAAAACTCCCCCGAGACTATTGTTAGTTGGAGGCACTCGTTGTTTCGAGCAAGCCATGGATTGATGCTTGTTGGTGGAGGGGGAGTATAAACTTTACCATTCTGTTTGGGAACCGCCTATAATGTGTGTAGCATGGAAGATATCGCCATCTCTTGGTTGTTATGTTGTCAATGAAAGTATGCCGCTCAAAATATTATTCATATCTATTTCAAAAACGAGCTCTGGCACCTCTACAAATCTTTGCTTCCCTCTGCGAAGGGCCTATCCATTTACTTTTATGTTGAGTCATCATCCTCTTATTAAAACGCACCAGTTGGAGAGCACCGCTGTCATTTGCATCCATTACTGTTAGTTTACATTGAGTATGACTTGACTGGATCTCTTTTACCATGAATTACAATGTCTAGTCAGTCCTTGATCTTTAAAGGTGCTCTGTATTTATGTTTTGTGGTCTTAGAAAGGGCTAGAGAGATACCATCTTGTTATATCATATCATGATTGTTTTGAGAAAGTGTTGCCATCCGAGATTTATTATTATTGCTCGCTAGTTGATTATGCCATTGATATGAGTAAACATGAGACCTAGATGTTATTATGACTACAGTTAGTTCATAATCTTCGCTGTAAACTTGAATGCTGGCTTTACATATTTACAACAACAAGAGCAAACAAAGTTTGTAAAAAAAATTCTTTATCACTTTCAGTTTGTCAACTGAATTGCTTGAGGACAAGCAAAGGTTTAAGCTTGGGGGAGTTGATATGTATCCGTTGTATCTACTTTTCCAAACACTTTTGCCCTTGTTTTGGACTCTAACTTGCATGATTTGAATGGAACTAACCCGGAATGACGATGTTTTCAGTAGAATTCCATGGTGTTATTTTTGTGCAGAAATAAAAGTTCTCAGAATGACCTGAAAATCAAGGAGAATTATTTTGGAATATATAAAAAATACTGGAAGAAAGATCCACGTCAAGGGGGCCACCACCTGTCGACGAGGGTGGGGGCACGCCCTACCCCCCTGGGTGCGCCCCCTGCCTCGTGGGCCCCTTGACGCTCCACCGACCTCAACCTTGACTGCATATATTCACTCTCATGGAGAAAAAACCCAGAGAGAAGGATTCATCATGTTTGACGATACGGAGCCGCTGCCAAGCCCTAAACTCTCTCGGGAGGGCTGATCTGGAGTACGTTCGGGGCTCCGGAGAGGGGAATCCATCGCCATCGTCATCATCAACCATCCTCCATCACCTATTTCATGATGCACACTGTTGTGCGTGAGTAATTCCGTCGTAGCCTTGCTGGACGGTGATGGGTTGGATGAGATTTATCATGTAATCGAGTTAGTTTTGTTAGGGTTTGATCCCTAGTATCCACTATGTTCTGAGATTGATGTTTCTATGACTTTGCTATGCTTAATGCTTGTCACTAGGGCCCGAGTGCCATGATTTCAGATCTGAACCTATTATGTTTTCATCAATATATGAGAGTTCTTGATCCTATCTTGCAAGTCTATAGTCACCTACTAGGTGTTATGATCCGGCAACCCCGAAGTGACAATAGTCAGGACCACTCCCGGTGATGACCGTAGTTTGAGGAGTTCATGTATTCACTATGTGTTAATGCTTTGGTCCGGTACTCTATTAAAAGGAGGCCTTAATACCCCTTAGTTTCCAATAGGACCCCGCTGCCATGGGAGGGTAGGACAAAAGATGCCATGCAAGTTCTTTTCCATAAGCACGTATGACTATATTCGGAATACATGCCTACGTTACATTGATGAATTGGAGCTAGTTCTGTGTCACCCTATGTTATGACTGTTACATGATGAACCGCATCCGACATAATTCTCCATCACCGATCCAATGCCTACGAGCTTTCCATATATTGTTCTTTGCTTATTTACTTTCTCGTTGCTATTGTTATCATCACTATAAAACACCAAAAGTATTACTTTTGCTACCGTTACCTCTTACCACCGTTACCACTACTATCATATTACTTTGCTACTAAATACTTTGCTGCAGATATTAAGTTTCCATCTTTGGTTGAATTGACAACTCAGCTGCTAATACATGATAATATTCTTTGGCTCCCCTTGTGTCGAATCAATAAATTTGGTTTGAATACTCTACCCTCAAAAACTGTTGCGATCCCGTATACTTGTGGGTTAAGCTTCGCCAACTCCTCCTTCTGTTCCATGACGAGGGCCAACAGCATCTTCATCGAGGAACTACTATTATCATGCAACTTCTTCCAGCCGGTGTTCTCGTCCTTCAGCAGGTCGAGCTCGTAGCAGAACTTCGCCTTGTCCTCCTGAAGTTACAGGATTTTGCCGTTCGCCTTCTTCTCCAAGGCAATGCTCTTCTTTAGCAGCTCCACCAAGCCGTGGATGAACTCCTTCTGCTTATTGAGGTGCTTATTGAGCTGATCGGGCAAGCTGGCATGTTCGCCTCCGTAGCTAGGGCGCTCCTGGGAACTATTGCCTTCCCGTGAGAGATCTTTCGAGGTCTCTCCGAGGCGGCGAGTCCTCTTTTTTTTCACGGCCTTGGTGGCCACTTCCTTGTTGCGAGAAGTTCGCATAGTTCTCAACCTAGAGCTCTGCACACTGGCCATGGCAAGGACGGACGAATAAGAAAGACTTATGAGGAGGAAGAGGTAGAGTCATTTTTGTCTAGGTACTAGTTCCCCTTTTTATAACCTAGTACTAGCACTAGTACTAAAGCATGCATAGTGGGAACACGTTCAGATTTGATACGTACTACTAGGTGTGAGCAGATTTGCACAAAATACGAAGGATACCAATGGAAGTAGCAACCCATGATTTAACTACTCGCATGCACGCAGTGAAGTAGTAACGTCTTTCTTCCTCCCTCACGTCCACTCAATTTGCATGCGCTGTATTAATTGACCGTCAATGAAGTAAAGGACTTTATACGCGTCAAAGTATCACATGGGGTGGATCTTCGTACAAAAATGCATCCCCCCATGTACCCGTGTGTGCGTGGGAGGGAATGAGTGCGTGTGTGGTGTGCATGCACATCTTCGCTTCATGCATGTACCGCCAGTGTGCCTCGGAGAGTTCGAGTACATTCTTCTGGAACCAGCAGCACGTCACTGTGATCAATCCACACAAGAAGGTCGCGACAATGCCTCCACATGTGCCACGTGGCTTCATGAACTGTAAGAGAGACACTGTGTAGCATGCCATTGGAATTCTAATTTACGTGTTTTGCACATACTCGAAGTACTAGTAAGGTACACGTGCATTGCACGCATTAGATTTGGGAACCTAATTATGAATAAATACCACACTATAACATGTAAGATTTGAGTCATGTATGCCTGATGTAGACGTTTGTTTACTTCTTATAGTTCAACAAATTCAAATTCAATTAGTTTATATGAAAAAGCTAGGGCCTCTTTGATCCGTAGGATTTCCAAACACGGGAATAGGAAAACACATGGGATTATAGTGGAATGTCGTCTTGAATCCTATAGGATTGTATGAGTGTTTGATTATGCATAGAAAAAACGGAGGATTCTTTCAGACAAGTTT
This sequence comes from Triticum dicoccoides, assembly GCF_002162155.2. Taxonomy (NCBI): domain Eukaryota; kingdom Viridiplantae; phylum Streptophyta; class Magnoliopsida; order Poales; family Poaceae; genus Triticum; species Triticum dicoccoides. Next base: position 290,651,977 of record NC_041384.1, read on the forward strand.
GAGTGGATGGGATGTTTCGTATGGAATATAGTGCAAATGAATCCTATGAAAAAATCCCTATGGTTTACAATCTTCGAACCAAACAACCAAGATAGGAAAAATTCCTAAGGATTAGAATCCTCCGAAATTCTCTTGAGAATCCTTTGAATCAAAGAAGCCCTTAATGTATTTTATGATTCATGGAATTGAGCGTTGTAAAGCATAAAGTAGAAAACAAGTAATGGCAATTCAACTACTCCCTCCGTTCACTTTTTAAGTCATTTCAGACAGCTCAAAATGGGTTGTTTTGTACATTGTCTGGAATTTCTTCAAGGTCTTATAAAAGTGAACAGAGGGAGTAGAAAAAAAGTTTGGGCAGTTATGCTATGGAAGATTCTAGAACAAAAGAGAAGCACTTGTGTTTTGAGGTTTGTGCATTATGCTTAAGTTCAACCATGGAGTCTGCTAGATTGTACATGTGGCAAAATGCGGTGGGGGGCTATAAGATGGTGCGAGGGGCCAAGTGAAGGGAGACTATGAAGGAGTGCACAAGTGCGAGATCGATATTTAAAAAGAGGGGGTGAGAACGTGCGTTGTTGCGCACAGTGGAGGAGCCATGAAAAATCAATGAGCTATGGGGCTGAGCATTGCTAATCCTTTACGAGAGGGCCAATTCATCAACTTAAACCAATTTACCAGCAATTGTCTAATGATCACATTTATATTCCCCTCGATATATAATGATGTTAGGGGGCAGGGCCCTTGCTGCCCCTTGTCTTCGCCATTGTGCGCGCGTCTGAGAGATGAAGCGGAAGGCATGGATGATGAGAGGGTGACGTTGGATATATAATTAATGTGGGTGTATTAGCTATGTAATCCTATATGGAGAGGTATAGATTGATCAATGTGGACGTGGGAAAGAGGGTGAGACCTCACTAGATATGTAGATTGATCAGTTTGTGTGGAAAACGGTGAAAGACGTAGCTATATATACACACACATAGAGGAACATCGATCGTTGCACATGCACGTCAGAGATAAAGAATGCCCGGTATGATAGAGAGGGGGAAGTGTGTGTGTGCGCATGCATGGCAGACCGACCTAAAGAAAAAGATTGCATGTGTGCGATGAATAATGCCGACTGGTAGTGTGTGTGCATGCATAAATGAGAGAAAGTTAGTGGTACACTTATAAAGAGAAGACGACTATGTGGATGGAAAATACTAGGTGAGGTCATAATCAATGTAAAGTTGAATTTAAATATTTATAAATTAATAAAGAGGCTAGCCAACTCGCTCTCAGGAGGCTCCCCTGATTGGGCCTTCGTCAGCTGTCGGATCTGGCTTTCTAGCGTGTCTGGGCCGTTAGATCTTCACCTCGCGGTCAAACCCATTTTTCACCTCGCAGTCGTTTTACTTTTCCAATGACAAGTGGGCTCACGCAAGGCGCTCATTGGCTGGGTCAGTTGTTTTCACGTGCCGGAGGTTCCTTGCCCAATCAGCTCGGCGTGCCCGCACCAAATCACCCGCGAGTCTCGCCCCACTCCACCCCAGCCGCCAAACGAACCCTAACCCCTTTCTCTTTCCCCTCGATCCCCACGAGCTCCCTCTCTACCTCCCAATGCATACTTTCCTCGCCCGTAGCCATCGGCTTTGTCTCTCCACCCGCCTCCTCCTCTCCTCTACACGGTGGTCGATCTCATCGCTGGCCTTCTCCTCTGCTTGCCTCCTCCTGTCCTCTTCCATGTCCGTCGATCCAGATCGGACGTACATCGTCGTGGGAGAGCAGCGGCGGCTGGGTCTTCATGGTGCGGGTGAGGATGTAGGGGAGGGGTAGGATGCAGACGACAAGGAGAAGGAGGAGGCCGACGAGGAAGGGAAGCAGCAGCGGGGAAGGAGCAGGAGAGCGATCCTAGTAGGGGGAAGGGGCAGGGTGAGGCCTCGACGGCAGGTTGACTTGTCGTGCCACCACGTCGTCGCCTCCTCTGTGCCATGAGAGGCGCCACCTCTGCCTCCACCCCCACTGGGAAAGGAGCTCGAGGTGAACAGGAGGTGTGGAAAGGCGAGAGGAAGCAGGAGCTTGTCCCTCCTCCCATGGCCGCCTCGTGGATCTGGAGTACAAGGAGGACAACACGTGCCTGTTGCAGGCGGCTTGAGCGACGTGAACCAGGTGCTCCACTCTTTCTATCCCTCTCTTACTTTCTTCCTCGCTCAAATTTTACTTTGCTAATATATGGATTTTTAAACTTGACGTGTTGTTTAACTTTGCTGATATAATGGTATCTGGCATAGAAGAGAGGAAGAATAATTTGAGCAAAAGTGTTTTAGCTAAGAGTAGAAGAAGACCAAGGTTTACCTACAGATCTTGAATGCATGATTGATGATTTTGTTTGATAGGTTCAAATCTAAATAATAAACATTTTAAATTGTGTAGTTGGTAAACATGGAAAGCCAAGAAAATTATATAGCTTCCTTACATTGTTGTTTGATCAATTGCTTTGCGTCAGGCTCACTGATGGAGCATGCCTAATCTTGGACTGCATTTATTGCCTGGTGTTGGTATGTTTCTTTTATTCTATTTAGGAGGGTTCTAAGCTATTAAGGGAAACATACAATTTATCAGTTTGAGACCTGCTTCACTATGTGTGTTGCTGCAGGGTGCTTTGGATGGTGGTCTTGATATTCCGCACAGTGACAAGAGATTTGGTGGCTTCAAGAAGGATGAGAAGCAGCTGGACACTAAGATTCACCTCAAATTCATTTATGAAGATCATGTTGTTGACTGCATGAAGGTGAGTTGGATCCATTGTCCTTGTGGTATTATTATAATGTCGTTTCTTCATTCCTCTGGGCTATCGTTGTTTTACACACGAGTTCTTTATGAAAGATATCTGAGCCTGATTCATCCATATAAAGTATCCTAAAACAGTGTACTTTGTTTTATTTCCGAAGCAGGTTACTGAATCTTGCTCTAACTTCTGCCCTACCTTTATTTCCATTAATAGCTGATGAGGAGCCTGATAAATGCCAATTTCACTTTAGTGGGTACATCAAGAAGGGGATTGCGGCTGATGACATGGAAGCACTGTACAAGAAGGTTCATGCTGCCATTTGTGCTAATCCTACCATGGCAAAATCAACCAAGGAACCTCCAAAGACGCACAAGAGGTAAATATATCTTGCTGTTTATTAAAGCAAGACAGCTTAATTCAGCACTTTCATGTGATTGCAAGTTAACGGGACTGTTCGCTGCACGTATAATCTCAAGAAGCGTTGAGGTAGGTGACACAACTTGCCATGTATGTGATGTTGCAACTCAAAATTAAGATGTTGTCAATCCAATAAGAGAAGCCAAGGAGCTATTGGCGATCGTGTGGTGCGCGACCTTATACTGGATCATGAAGTTTACCAGTATGTAGTAATGGGTATCAATGTTTTCTCATACTCATGTAGTCCATTCATTCCTAAACTATATGTTCTTCTTTTGTTAAAACCTTGAAGTATTAAGATGTTAGGGTAAATAAATTCCTTTTGAATCAATAATAGAAAAGTTTTGCTATGCAATAAGATACAGTTGCATGGAAAAAATAATATTGTCTTATATAGTTATATATCAAAACTATGGATTTGCTATGCACTTCATGTGATATTTATTGTTCACTGTTTTTTCTTTGGACTTTGTTGGACACCTGCGGCATCGTTGTGTCGGACGTGACGGACGCTGCCAGGTCCGCGCTGACATCGTGCTCAGGGGGCCTAGCCTCTTTGTCGTGTTCTCCATCTTGCAGTGCATGATGAACTACATTGTAGAGTTCAGTTGTGTTTCCCCTATTTTCTTCTACTATAAGAGTTCTAACGATTTGTACTGTTTGGCTGCAAATTTATGCCGTTTGCATCACCATATGGATAGTCGTAACAAATGAAGAGATTTCAGAGAGTTTCACAATCTGACTTGAGTCACAAGCTATAGGTTAACTTTAATTGAATGGTAGTATGGGAGTAATAATTTCCGAAATCTAGAAATGATCTTGTTGATCATATCAATCTTCCTGGTAATCTGATCCACCTATGTTGCATTAGTGGTGTTGGGTTAAAAATCAACAGTGATATTTAAAAAAGGTAAAGGTTTTTGTTGTAGTTACTGGGATCCTCCAAGTGAATCATAATAATGATGAGAAAACATACCCAAAAAACATAAGATGGATTAAAGGAAACCCACTTTCCAGGGTTGTGGTTTGAAGAGAGAATGGTTGCAGGCTTTGTCTCAAAGAGATTATCTGACAAGAATGATTAGTCATCAACAGTTGAGACGCAGCGAACCTTCTTACTTGCTCCACCTCCGGACTATGTTATTCTCTTCTTTTTTCTCCTTCGTTGTTGTGTCGCTCGACTGCATCTTTATTAGTTCAAACTCATGCTTGTTTCAGCTAGGATGAATTAAGGAATGGTTGCCATTTCATGGTACAGCTGAGCTGACGTTGAGTATATGTGTGTCTGTAGCGGTTCATTTCCTCCCTTTTCTTTCTGCAACATTTATCACTTGCTTATAGAAAGATTCATCACATAGGCCTTTAGCTTGATTTTTCCGCATACCATGAGAACCAGCATGACGTTGGATATATGTTTCTGCAGGTTTCAAAATGTATCCAAGATTGCAGGAAGTTAATTACACCATCAGTGGAAGATGGACATAGCCCCTCAGGTAATTTCACTTTGTCCTGGATTAATAACAGATTACTGCATCTATTTATTTAAATGGGGCAGGTTATTTATGGAAGTATTTTCTATGCAGAATTGGTTAGCATTAACTATATACCATTTACTATTGGCTGGGTAATTTACATGTTGGCAAGGACTTATTGCTGCTTGGCCAATTTCCCAACCCAAATCCAGAACCGCTTCATCTTTAGATCCTTACGTGCTTTGATGAAATGCCTGAGTTATTAAGCTCTGCACTTTGTTTTTCTTTGTTTTGCTCACGAATTAACCGATGGCTGCAGGACCCATGGAAGCATTAGGAACTGGTCCGCAACGTCTTCCAGTGTACGCGTACACACAATTCGCTTTCCTTTTCTTTTCAAACTTTTTATAGATGATGTGGTTGAGTTACTAAGCCTCTTCTTGCTGTGTCGTCTGTGAGGCCGAAGGGTGTGAGCAATTTAACTGAGGCTGATGCAATCTTTGGACCAGTAGTGACGCCAGTGCCTGTATATCCCATGACTGGTTCTTTCAGCTCAGTATCCATACACTACTTGTTTGTATTCTGTATTCCAGTGCAAATTATGATTGTTGCTGAACACTTCTGCATGTAAGTGCACTACTCTCTGTACTAAAAAAATGTCACTTCACTACCACAATGCTAGCATGTATTCTTTTTTACAATTTTTCATCTTCTTTCTCCTTTGTTCGTCACTAAGATTCATCTGTGACCACCTCTTTGAGGAGATCAACTAATCTTGTTGCAGTTTTTGTTGAAACATTGATTAGGTGCTCCAAGAATATATGTGAGCTTGACATTGTATTTAACTTCATCAAGGTACAATGATACATTATCCACTGATTGTTGTAGTGAAATGTCGCTGTAGCTATTAATTTGCAGAATCTTGCATGACAAACTATAGGCATGTGATCTCTATGGTGTTCCAGTAAATAAAGAAAACTAGAATATGTGCCTTCAATTTTTTTTATTTATATACAAAAACCATGCATTGGTACATATGAACCATATGAATAGGACTGAAGATCTATTTTTCTGTCATGTTTGTGAGTTTTCTGTTATTTCCTCTCAGTGTGAATAGGACTAAAGAAGATGGACATAGCCCTTTAGGTAATTTCACTTTTTTTGAACAGCAAACCATAGAACAATAGTTCTATGGTATATTTTCATTAAAAACAGTATGTTACAAAGGGAAAGGAGAAAATAGAAACAAAAGAAAAAAGATCTAAGCTAATGGGGCAGTGCCCTTATCCAATTTATGTTTTGGGCAACATGAGAATCATTTAAAAATTGATCTGGTAGCCTGCTTGAACAAGGTGGAATGCTCGTCTTTGATCTTGTGTTGAAGTAGTTGAAGATCCTTTTTTAATTCAAGCCTCTAATTTGAGACTGTCGGCTGGATGTTTCTGAAGACCTTGCCATCTCACTTTGTCCTGGATTAATAAAAGATTACAAATTTATTTGTCTAAATAGGACAGGTTATTTACGAAGGTATACCATTTCTATTGACGGGATAATTTACATGTTGGCAAGGACTTATTGGTGCAGCCTGGTCATAATTGCTCGGCCAATTTCCCAACCCAAATCCAGAACCACTTCATCTTTAGATCTTTACATGATTGATGAAATGCCTTAGACACTAAGATCTGCACTTTGTTTTTCTCCGTTCTCCTACTCATAGATTAACCGATGGCTGTAAGACCTAGAGAAGCATTAGGAACTGGTCTGTAGTGTCTTCCAGTGTATGCGTACACACAATTCACTTTCCTTTTCTTTTTGCCCTTTGTATAGATGATGTGGTTGAGTTACGAAGCCTCTTATTGCAGTGTTGTCTGCAAGGCCGAAGGGAAGTTATTAATGCATTTGAGCTGCTCTATCTGATTGCTCATCTCCTGAACCTGTTTTAGTTGATATAAAAGTGTTCTCTATTTCAGAAAGCCAGAACACGAGATTGTGCCCCCTCTTGCTCCAGGTGCATGTTCCTACCCTCCTTTCCCCTCTGTTTTGACTTGCTTTACCTTGTGTGAAGTTTTATACTTTCAACTTTACAAAGCTATATCAAGTTTGCTTTCAACTGTACTTGGCTACACCTGTAACATGATGCATTTCTCTTTCAGTTTATTGAATACATTTTGAAGAAGTGAATGATGTATCTGGTACTGTCCTTTGACTCATTTAATAGTCCGTCAATTTGCTCACAAACCTCCTCATGTATAGCATACAATGAGTATTCTGTCACATATCACACAACATCTTGATCTTTCAGCTAATAATATGCTGTAATTTTTTAGGCTATCATTGTTTGCAGCTTTTGGGTTCCTTCTATGTGTTGGGAGATAATTCTCTTAATAAACTTTAGCTTTCTGCAATGCTAGGCTGGACAAATTCAGTACTGAAAATCTAGCCTGTTCTTTCCACTCTGTAACAACTTCTATGCTTGCGCCACCATGATATCACTACAACATTTCCCTGGAAAATTTTATTAGTTGCATGTAAACTGAATTGATTTACCACTAAAAACCTGGACAACTCATTTCAGTCGCTAACAACAATTGTGGCATTACCAGGATATGTCATGTATGTGCTCTGAATCGTAGTAGGATGCAAAAAGTACAATAAGAGATAGAATGTATGCACTATGGGCTAGCAGTAACATTTTATTGACTTGTGCAGTATTTGATACTATCTATTTCTGTAGGCTATTCCTCATGTTGCAACCTTTTCCCATATAATTGAAAGGAAGATGGAAGAAATTGCAGGAGGTAAACTTTGTGTTCCATTAGTCTTACTGCCACATTTCCATGTTCAGTTATTCACACTATATTATTGCTCAATATCTATAGCTTGCTATTATTTGAGCAGGAATGGTGTTTCCAGCATGACATTCAAAACCAGTCAAGACTATAAAGGGGCTGTGAAGGACGAAATGCTATGGATCCAGAGTGGGAGGGGAGAGTTACCAACAATGTATCAAGGATAAACCGTGACATGTATTCCTAAGTTCCAACTTACATAGCAAAATTATATAGGGAGAATGCCTACATTTTGAAAACTCTATTACATAGTTTGAAGGTATGTTTCTTTCAATTTTCATTATTAAAAGGATCCTTATTATTGCTAATTTGTCAAGCATCTATTGTCGAATAACTCTTTGCTTCAAATGAGACCTGTGGCGCAAGGGGTAAATTTATTATACATCTTATTGTACACAGCAAGCGTCTTCTTTTTTTATTAAGAGGGGTTAAATTTGTTACCATATGTGCTTGCTCACAACTAAACCAACTAAACCATGAATTTTCTTTTCGATATGTTTTTTTTCAAACTTAGATATCTAATCATTATAACCATATTTTCAACTAAAACAATGCTTCCTTAGCTGGTTTGTACATGTTACACAATTTTTTTTTCAAACTTGGATTTCGCACTGTGATAACCACATTTTCAATATAACATCGTTTAACACATGAGCTTTGTACTACCAATATTGAATAGGTTCTTGTAGAATGAAACTATTTTCATCGACAACATGGCTTTAGCGGGTCTCTGCGCCATTTGGCGCAACGGGTCAACTAGTTTGAATAAGAGATCATGACATTGGAAACCCGAACATAACTAGTTTCAATAAGAGATCATGATGTTGGAAACCCGAACATAACTGAGATATGCGCGGTATGGTTTGGAAATGAGCATGTTGTACTGTATACACATTGAATAAGGTCAGACTGATTTGAATTTGAGATACTGATGGCAGACATCGTTTGGACACATTGCATCTGTGCATGGACACACTATTCTAATTGGAGATGATGGATGGCTTTTGCATTACATATCTATATCTATACCCCTATATATTATATTTTATATTTTTTATATAGTGTGCGGATAACTATAACTTTGAAAGATGGTTGTTGGATGAAGATAATCTGATGGTGCAGAGATGGCAAATTCGAGCACTACTGGCCATTTGATATCATCTAGATTCCACTAGATTTTGCCACATGTACAATCTAGAAGACTCCATGGTTGAACTTAAGCATAATGCACAAACCTCAAATCACAAGCACTTTTTCTTTGTTCTAGAATCTTCCGTATCAGAATTGCCCAAATGTTTTTCTACATGATTTGCATTATTTGTTTTTACTTTATGCTTTACAACGCATAATCCATGAATCTTAAAATAGATTAGTTTTTTTTATAAAAAACTAGATGATTTTGAATGAAATGAACTATAAGAATTAAACGAACATCTACATCATGCATATATGAATTCTTTTATGTATGATTGGTTTGGCCTAGATTGGTTTTTCTTGCCATGGGAGAAATGTTTAGCTTTGGATTCGATCTTGCGGTGTCCTTTCCCAGTGACAGAAGGGGCAGCAAGGCACGTATTGCATTGTTGCCATAGAGGATAACAAGATGGGGTTTATTTCATATTGCATGAATTTATCTCTCTACATCATGTCATCTTGCTTAAAGTGTTACTCTGTTTTTAACTTAATACTCTAGATGCATGCTGGATAGCGGTCGATGAATGGAGTAATAGTAGTAGATGCAGAATCGTTTCGGTCTACTTGTCATGGACGTGATGCCTATATACATGATCATGCCTAGATATTCTCATAACTATGCTCAATTCTGTCAATTGCTCAACAGTAATTTGTTCACCCACCGTAGAATACTTATGCTCTTGAGAGAAGCCACTAGTGAAACCTATGGCCCCCGGGTCTATTCTCATCATATCAATATCCATCACTTTAATCTTGCTTTGCTTTTTTACTTTACCTTTTACTTTTCACTTTGCATCTCTATACCAAAAATACCAAAAATATTATATCTATCAGATGTCACTCTCGTAAGTGACCGTGAAGGGATTAACAACCCCTAATCGTGTTGGTTGCGAGTAGCTATCGTTTTGTGCAGGTACGAGGGACTTGAGCGTGGCCTCCTACTAGATTGATACCTTGGTTCTCAAAAACTGAGGGAAATACTTACGCTACTCTGCTACATCATCCTTTCCTCTTCGGGGAAATCCAACGCAAGCTCAAGAGGTAGCAAGGCCAGGTTCCACGCCGTTCTGGAGGAGATGGCGACGACCTTCAGGGAACCTCCTGAGCCCCCAGAGCCTCCCGAGGCTTAGGGTCCTGATGGCTCATGAGGAGTCATTCCTTCGACGCGTGGCTTCAGCTGCACCAGATCTACTTCATCTACAGACCCAGGTGACATCTTCCAAGTTCATTTAAGCTGGGAGCGCCCCTCGGGCTGCGCTATTCCTAGGCCGCGTGGGTCCGTCCCTGTGGCATGTATCCCTTTTACTTATGTCTTTAGCTTACCTTGCTGGGGGCGCCCCTCGGGCTGCATCATCCCCGCACCGCTCGGGCCGGACCCGGTGGCATGTATCTTCCTGCATTCATCCATGTCAATCTGCTCTTCGTGCTTAACATGTCGACTGCTATCACCTGTTTTATCACCGCCCGCCACGGGTCCTTTCACCCCATGCAATTTGCTTGCACGTTAAAAGGGGGGCTCCTGAGCATTGCGAATCAGAAGCTCTTACTGGCTCTCCAGTCCTCACCCCATGGCCTTGACCACGGCATTGTGACCTGGCATATCAGCGGCGGCGGCTGAGCTCGCTCGAGGGCCGGGACTTGAGGACATAGAGTGCTTGCATCTAACCGCCTCGCAGGGACATACAGTCATCAAGACTCAAGACCAGGCGCAACCCGCCTTGAGGTAGGGCCTTGTGAGTCCCGTGCTGGCTCACGAGTGCCCAGATACACCTCGCAGCCCTGCCGTGCAAGCCACCTGTCAGGGCGGGGTTGTACACGCCCCGGGGGCTCCTCCCGGAGGGGAGCCCCCATCCCACGCCCAAGTGGAAGCTCCATGCTCCGCGCTGGCCGTCGACACTGCCGAGGAGCGGCTATGCCCGTGCACAAGCAGAAGCACTACGCTCTGCGCTGGTGATAAACAACTAAGGGCGACCGCACGGTCGTACCAACCTCAGGGAGCCTAGAGCTCAACGCCCAGCCTCACCACGACGCCTCCCCTCGGGAGAGTCGCATGAGGGGCCTGGGCATGGGGGCTGCGCTCGGGTCACGCCCAAGCGCACGCCACCCAACCAGGTCTCCCGGACCTGGGCGTCGCACGCCCCTCCAGAGGCCTCGACGAGGGCAGGTATGGAAATTGTTTGAACGTCAAGGGGGACTCATGAGCATCGCGAGTCAGGAGCCTAACTGGTCACGTAGTCCCTCACTCCTTGGTCCGTCCTGGTCTCCGGTCGGCCCAACAGTGGTTGAGGTATGCGCGGGGCCGGGCTCTGCCGACGTAGAACATTAATCTATCCTCACGAACTCTCCATATATGTTGTTCGCACGTCAAGGGGGACTCCTGAGCATCGCGACTCAGGAGCCTAACTGGTCACGTAGCCCCTCACTCCTTGGACCGTCCTAGTCTCCGATCGGCCCAACGGCGGTTGAGCTATGCGCGGGGCCGGGCTCTGCCGACGCAGAACAAGGCAAATAAGGAAGGAAATCATAGAATCTCAAAGCAAATATTACAAGCATACTGTTCTCACAATATCAAATGAAAATTCTAAACGCCTTCACGAGGCCTGATGTATGTCCCAGGAATAAAACAAGGAGAATAGCCGCGGGTCACCCCTGGATGTCGCTGTCACCCACGGAAGGAGCTCCCCTATGGGCGACGATGTCTTCACCTTCGCCACCAGTCGCAGGATCCGCGGCATCACCAGACAGAGGATCAGAGACAAAGCCGTGAAACTTCCCCAGCAAAGCCTCCACTTGACCTTGAACGGCTGCGGCGGCGGTCTCGTAGAGGTCTTCAGCCACAGGCTCCAGCAGCTCGTCAAACTGGACATTGGGGTCGCGGAGGTGCAGATGGCTGAGGACGCGGGTAAGAGCGGCTAAAGACAGAACGCAAGCTTCCGCCTCCGCCATGGGACCGAGGCTTTCAATGACCTCCTCAAGCGCCTTCACCACGAGAGGAAGCAGCTGGGCGGGGCCGTCCTCGGTGGTATCCAGCGGCTTCTCCATGCCACGCTCGTAGAGCATCTTCAGCGCCTTTCGAGATCTCTTCTCGAGATCAGCGAAGGCCACACGGTCTTCGGCCAAGACCCGCGCCCTGACATTGAGATCGGCATCCTTCGCACCCATCTTCTGCTCCAGCTCTTCCAACCGGTTGCGCTCGGCAACCTACCTCTTCCCCAGCTCTGCCAGCTCAGCATCGTGATTCTTGACGGCTTCCTCCTGGGCCTTCATGTCCTTCTCCTCTGCTTTGCGGCGGCGCACCTCTTCAGCGTGCTTATCTGGAGGATCTGCAACTCGCCCTCCAGCGCCTGGCAGCGGTCTCGGGCGGCCTTGGTTTCTTTCAGCGCCGCCTCACGATCGGCTGCAGCAATGATGGCTCCTTGCTTCTCTCTGTCAGAAGCCGCAACAGCCTGGCTCAGCGCTGCGCTTACTGCCAGGTCAGAATGAAGCCAGCCGGAGGCCAACTCCAGACGCCCGGCCACGAGGCGCGAGTCAGCACTCAGGAGATCCGCCTGCAGTTGGGTCATCTCTGAAAAGGCACACTCCAAGACGACATCAAGAGCAGAGGAACCAAAGAGTGGAGGTGCAGCAGTAGGAGGAAGTGGCACCGTCACCAGGGCTTGGGAGACCGTGGGCTCCGGAGCAGCTGGGACCTCATCAGCCATGCCAAGTACCGGCACCTCCGGAGCCAGCGGGGCCATGGGGGCTGACTCCATGTGACGGGGCTCCTCTTGGCCCCGCGAAGATGGCCGAGCTAGGGAGGTACGGGCGGTGTTGCCTCCTTGCTCTGCGGCGGGAGGTACAGCTGCCTTACCATCCTTCCTCTTCATCGCCGAAGATGTCGGTCTGATCAACCAAAGGTGAGCGTCAGGAAAAAACAGGCACCTGCACGGACCAAGCGAAGTTCTAAACACATACCGATCAACCGCAAGGTACTCCACCCTTCGCTTGTGAAGCTTGAGGCCCGACAGCATCGGGACCTGAGGAGCAGGCGCTCGGGCTCCAGTGGCGCCGTGCGGTGCGGAGGCAGAACCGGATCCAGCCCCAGGAGGTGTTGGAGTGGAGGCGGCACCGCAATCCACCAGCGATGATCTGCCCTTCGTCGGGACGAGGGGTCGCTCCTTCCCTCCTTGGTAGGCGTCGGCCTTAGCATCATCAGGAAGAGCGCGGAGAATCTCGGCCTTGCTTGGAAGAGAGGTCTCCTCCACCTCTTCTGGGGTCTCCTCAGAATCCTCCTCCTCCTCCCCCTCTCCGCGGGACTCGCCAGAAGACACCTCCACCGGCTTTGGCGCCGGAGGAGCTCTCGAAAGCACCAGCGGCACCAGCCCACGCGCATCAAAAGTTGGCCTGGAGGCGACGAATTCCTCCCGGTCCCTGCGTTGGAACATGGGAATGAAGGCGCTAGGCGGGTACTCCTGGTTGTCTCCAACTATGAGGCGCAGGACGACATCCAGTTCGTCGTCAGGCAGGTCCCCCAGCCTCAGGCGGGCCTTGTTTTCCCCTCCTTCATGCTACCAGAAGGGGCGCACGCGCGCCTGGAGTGGGGTGACCCGCAGCGTCAAGAACTCCCTCAGGAGCATCGCTCCCGTTATTTTGGCCGCCCTCGCATTGCCCGGCTTCAGGTCAGCCATCATCTGCTCCAACACTGACGATGCCCGCTCATCGACAAGCTCCGCCCTAGGTCACTCCTTGCCTTGCCGAGGCGCCTTCGTTGGCAACATCAGGCGCGGATGGCCGAGCTTGGCGTCCACCATGACCCACTTGGATCGAATATTGTCGGCCCTCTTCCCGGTGCTCGAGATCGAGTTGGCCTTGCCGGATGCGATGAAGTTAGCGCATCCAGAGATGTGGCCCTCGCTGACGCGGAGGAAGAAGAAATGGCGCAGGAGCGCCACGGACGGCATCACGCCCTAGTACGCCTCACAGTAGTAGGCAAAGATGGAAAGGAGGAGGACAGAGTTGGGATGGAGGTGCAACGCTTGCAACCCATAGTGGTCGAGGACTTCATAAAAGAAATCAGAGAAGGGAGGAACCAACCTGACAGCAACGCCGCTCGAAAAGAAGGGGAAGAAGGATCCCCTCAGGCTCCGGCTCGACGGAGGCAAGCCGGAGCTCCGTCTTCCCCCACTCGTTGCTCTCTCCCGCCGTCAGCAGGTGCACCGAGGCAAGGCTCTTCTCCATGACAGTGGGCGCCTCAAGAGCGGGCTCATACCAAGACGGGGACGAGGAAGCCTTGACCTTGCGCGGCGCCATGAGCGGTAGATGCAGAACGAGGCCGGAGCAGATCTGTAGGTAGCGGCGGCAAAGAGCAAGAAAGGGTATCTGGAGCGAGGCAACGAAGAAGCAATGAAGGCAAGTGCCCCCCGCGCTAGCCTTTTGTCAAGTCAAGCAGTTGCCAAAACAGCGTGGGGAAGCGGAGACGCCCACGTCCAATCAACCGTCGCGCGTCAACCAAGGCCGCATGCTTTGGGGGCCCGCGGCGCTTCGAGCTTAACCCTTGGCTTCGCAGTGAAACCAAGCCCGCGTGCACCTTGGGCCCGGGGGCTACTGTCGGCGTTCTGGGAACGGGGGTCCCCAGACTTGCCTGCCTGCGGCCCGCCGCGTGGCTAAGCCAGCAGGCCGCACGACCCATCCTCACCAACGAAGCGCCCAAGACCTTCGCGAGGGGCCAAGCCTCGCGAGGCGGACGACGCAAGACCTCCTCTGGAGTGGCCTAGTCAGGCAGGCTCACGAGGAGCGGAGATATCAAGGCAAGGCGAACCTCACGAGGTTCTCGTGATGAGATCCGCGACGATCGACACCAGGCGGGCGCCAGGCGAGCGCCAGCATGCACAACGTCCTTGTTTCTGCTTTGGTGGAAAGGTTGCCATTTCGGTGCAACAAGACCAAGACCAAGTACTGCAAGACGGAGGTCATCGTGGAGCCCAGAACAGCGTCACCTCCAGAACTTTGTGCACGCGAAGACTACTTTTGTCAGGATAGCTTGTACTAGCTGTCCCCCTTCAAATTAGCCTGCCATTGTTGGCTCCCTTCCCGCTCGATATTTAGGAAGAGAACCAGGGCCTCTATAAATAGGACTAGCCACCACAGTGGAGGGCGGGATCTCAGCTCGAGAGAGACCACCTCACACACAAGTTCATACGCACAAGAACAGCTCAACCTCAGGAGGCAGTTCTTCCCTTGTACTGTTCATCATCAGCCCAAGAGGCAATCCACCACCACCACACTGGAGTTGGGTATTACACCACAACAGTGGCCCAAACCAGTATAAACCCTGTGTCCTTCTGTGTTGTGGGTTCGTCGAGTTCGTTCGCGAGATCCTAGCAAGCTAGAGCGTAGATCGGTTGGAGGGGAAGACTTCGCGTGCACCCCAGTGTTCGAACCTTAAGGGTTTGCCGGGACCCCAAACCCCGACAGTAGACATCTTGATCTATTATAGCCGGTTGGGCCTTTTTTATTTTTGGCCATGTGTGGCATTTGTTTCTTCATGATCTTTTGAGACCAGTTGAGGAGACTTTTGGACCTCTTTTCTTAATAAAATGGTTGTGTGCATCGAATGATGCAGAGGCCGGGGGTTAACCTCCTTTTCTGAAAAAATACTGCTGTTACAGATATGTGTCAAACAAAACCTTGTGTGGTTTGTCCTACTCCCGATGCGCTGTGTTCCACCCTAGCTCAGCTGCTCCAACGATGGTAGGGTTCACCACAGCAGGGATCCGCTCTCCAGACTGTCTTTCGCCGCATCAGTTCTTCTTCCCCACTGCCGGCAGCCACGACAACTGCATTACCATCATCAACTGAGAAGATGACCTTGAGGACTACACAGGTCTGCAAGAGAGTTCGCACTCTTCCTGTCTGCTTACGTTAGGCATCACTTAATATGATGACATGCTACTTTATCGTCATGTTCACCTATTAGACTCCAAGTCAGGTCCAATCTAATGCTGAAACTTGAGTTTTAAATGGTTGTGGGCTACATATTGGGGAGGCAATCAGTACTATCTGTCTACTATCTGGTTAATCTCGGGTGTCTACTATGAGTTTCATGTTGGGTGCAAACAAACATTAAAGGAGCCATTATCTATATTTTTAACTAAAGCTATTATCTACCTGCTATCATTGGTTTTGGGTCTATCCACAGTTTGCTACCACCACTCTGGATTTGTGCATGCACTCCTTACATAATCTCACTATGTTTTACTCATATGCATGTCAGTTATTGTACACAATGGAACTGAACATGTAGAGCAAAAGAGACGAGCCTTGCATGGCAATAAAATTTCATGCAGACGTCGCTCCATGGTGGGCGCAAAGGCAACCCCCTCCACCCATTTCGGATTGTAATCAAGAAGAAGATAACTGTTTTGAGTGGGATTCAGAAGGAGAAGACCACTCATATTTACCCCCTGAGGTCTTCTCTCTAACTTGGCACGCTGATGTTGGTAATATCATGCATATGGTGCCTTGCATTGCTTACTTTATACATAAAATATGTCATCTACTTAGTTTAGACATGCTTTGTGTGAATGCCATTTGTTTAGTTTATTTATCGTATATGTGAATCATGTAATGCCATGTTATTTAGCCAGGCATCACATATGTGAATTTTGCAATGCCACCCTGATTAGCCAGTCATCTTATATATGAATTATATCATGTCATCTTTTATATTATGTGTTAAATTTGTCAACAGTTTTAGTACATTCAATTACTCTTCATGTGCATCAGCCATTCGGCACGGATATGGAAAAATCTGGAGTGGAAACAAGGTCTTCAGAGCGGACAATGCTGCCTAATGAAGCGCATGTCTTGTTGGTTACGGATAGCTCCTCAAAGGAGGATTCAGAGACAGATGACCAGTCCTACCCCCCCCCCACGAGGTGCATGCTCCAACTTGGTAGGGTTATGTTGCTCATTTCGTGTGTATGGTGTCTTGCATTGCTATGTCATTTGCTTAGTTTATACATGCTTTGTGTGAATGCCACCTATTTAGTGTCTAATTACTATATATGTGAATTATGCAATGCCATCTTGTTGCAAGACATTATATATGTGAATTATGCAACGCCATGCTGTTTAGCCAATCGTCATATATGTGAATTATATCATGTCATCCTTTTTTGTATTTCTCATTGCATTTGTCGACAATTTTTGTATATTCAACTGCTCTTCCTATGCATCAGTCATTTGAATTGGTGATGAAGAAATCTGGAGTGAAAACAATGTCTTCAGAGAAGATATCTTGCTGGTTACAGATAGCTCTTCAAAGTAGTATTCAGAGGTAGATGACCAGTCCTATCATCCCCCTAAGGTGTATGCTCAAACTTGGCAGGGTTATATTACTCATATCATGCATATGTTGTATTGCAATGCTTAGTTTTTACATCATATACACAATATTGAGTGCCATCTCCTTAGTTGACACATCATATATGCGATTGCTCTCTGCTCACTTGATTAGTATATAAATCATATATTTGAATTATATCATGCCATGATGTTTACATAGACAGCATGTATCTGAGTCATGGCAGGCCAACCCATTTTATTAAGACATAATATAGTAATATCATCTCATCCTATTTACATAGTCATCATATTTTGAATTATATCATTCTATCCGTGAATTATATCATGCCATCATGTTTCCATCGACGGTATGTTTGTGATTTGTGGCATGCCAACCACTTTAATAGACACATCGTATAGTTACATCATGTCATCCTGTTTACATAGTCATCATATTTTGAAGTATGTCATTCTATCATGTTTAGTTAGCCATCATACATGTGAAATTCTGTCATGCTATCTTGTTCAATTAGCCATCATATATGAGAAATTATGTCCTGCTATTCTGTTTGGTTAGACAACATAAATGTGAATTCTTTCATGCCCCGTTTTCTTCCGTACTATCAGTGCACCTGTCTATCTTACAATGTATGTACATTCAATTACATTTCTTGTTTATTAGCCATTTCAATTGGAGGGGGTGATGACAGTATCTGTGGGAGTAAAAACACAGTCTTTAGAAAAAATCATGCTACCTGTCGATGCAGATAGAACCATGGTTTTACTTTCCCAAGAACCAGCCCGGCCCACCACAGATAACCCAGACTCACGCAGATTATACCCCAACCCAGTTGGACAGAGAACCAGCTACACCCCTTCTAACCCCAACCCCAGCAGATAGTAACCCAGTTCTAGTTGACACAACACCGTCTCCCCCATAGAGCACCCAAACACGAGCAATTAGTAAGGCAATTGCAGTTCCCAAATCACGAGGACCACCACTCTGAACCCCGAGTCAACGCTTAATGCAAAAGAAGAATTGTTCTTAGGTCAGGTTAATACTACTTTGCTCTTGCATCACTGTATTTACTCATACCAACTAATTTCAAATTTGAAGGATGCAATTGAAACTTCAATGGAGCAACAGGTATGTTTTAAACTTGTTTCTTTAACGTGTTTGCTATTGTAACTTGCTCTATATTGATTTCAGTTTCAATTGAATAAACAGTTATGTTCTCATGCCATGCACATTACAAGTGTTGTTATTGTTGTGTAGCTTCCCACACTTATACTATGTCTATGCTGCTTTGTCTGAAATAGATATGATTCGAATTGTCTCTATCTTGATTTGGCAACATAAACTCGAATGATATAGACCATACACTGACCATACTACATAGATATATATTTGTTTCATGCTGTTATCCTGTCCACCTTACTACTGAACTGGTTTACCAAAATGAGTTTCATATACAACATGGTAAACATGTGATGTCTTTGTTTGTTTCTCTTTTAGAACGCGGATAAAATATTGGAGAAGAGTAACCTATTATGCCATGGTAAAAGAAGTAATGCAGATAAGGTTCAAGATAGTGAGACATCCCCGTTGGTCTCCAAGAAAGCTGATAAAAACTATATTGAAGACACTGAGACAACCCCAAAGTCCTATCTTGATGTAGTGCTCGAGTTACTGGCTACTACTGCTGGCACCAGCTCTTCAAACTTGCTGCTTGAATCAGTTCGGCTTCTTGAGTCTCAACTTCAAGTTGAAAGACATCGATTAGATATTATGTGGCAGGAAGCCGAAGGACTGAGGAAGTCCCTGCAGAATTCAGATGCATACTTTCTAGTGCAACATCAAGTGCTGGAGGATTTAAGCGCCAAACAAGAGAAAGCTAATAAGCTTGCTAAGCATCTTGCCAGAATTATGGGTACCCAGGATATTGTTTCTTGAGCTCTTCTGAAGTGGTTCAATTCTGTACTTGTTTTGCTGCGGTGTTTATTTGCACTGGTTGCCAACTTTGACAATAAGTGTATATGATATGCGGCTTTGTTCCCGATATTTGCACTAGTGGTGAACTTTGATGCCCAGTGGATGTAATATGTGTAATAGTCGTGATAGCCTAGCATAAGTTGCTTGCTTATTTATTTCCTTGATATCTTGTTAATTTGTTTGCTTGTAGTCAGTGCAGTTCTTTTTCCGCGGTTTGCTCATGGCTGCAATAACCTATTTTTTAAAACTAGGCCACAATAACCATGGGCTACATATTTACTGTAGTTACCATGGGCTTCCTACGGGCCGTAGAAACAATGGGCCTTCTAAGGGTCGTAGAAACAATGGGCCTTCTACGGGCCGTAGCATCAATGGGCCTTCTACAGGCAGTATGATCGATCGGCCAAACATGGGCCAATAACAGACCGCATTATGGGCCATAAACGGGCTAGATTTGGAATTGTTCGTTCATGGGCCGACCATAATGGGTCGTCGTTAATTGGCCGTATTTGATGACGCAACAAAAATGGCCCAAAGGATTAATGGGCCGCAAACAGGCCAACTGTAACCATGGGCTGAATTTGGCCCACAAGGAGAAAAGGCTAGTAACGGGTCATAAGTAACCGAATGCTGGAAATAAGCCCAAGAATAAATGGGCCCTCAGAAGGCCGAAAGATAACACGGGTTGGAATTGCCCAATGGAATAATGGGCCGCTAATGGGTATAAAGCGGTACACTATTCATTGCGGGCCAGATTCACCACGGGCCGTTAATGGGCCAAGAGTTACAAATGGCCTCGTATGGGCCGAAAGACATTGTGGGCCTTACATGGGACAGAAGTTACAATGGGGTGGAATCATATTGGACGGCCCAGATCAAGCTACTAGGCTTAATTTCGATAAGCCATAACGGGCCGTGAGTTAGCGGGCCATAAATGGGCTATATACGAACAAGCCATTAATAGGATTTCCATGGGCCGGCCCGTTACCTTTTGACCAAGTCAAACGGGCCAGCCTTTTCACCGGAGTGGGCCTTTGTTGGGTCGTGCCACATGTCGACGTATCATAGGCATCTCCTGTCCAATGAATGGATGACATCTGTCCCAACGGTGAGGCAACACGTGTTTCCTCCAACCAATGACAATTTTACACGTGGAAAATCCTCATTGGTCGGGGCTGTAAACGGGTTATCGAATCCAAAACTGGACCCGATAGCTTAACGGCGACCCGTTACGGTGGATGCCACGTGTCGGTCACCCTTGATGAAAGCACTTCTATGACGCGCGATTTATCGTCATGGAAGTGGACACTTCCGTGATGATAATTTTGGTAATGTCATGGAACACTTCTCCGACAACACAGGTATGACTATCTTGATTTTGTCATAAAATCATCATGGATGTACATGCATCACAGAAAATATGACCTACTGTGACAAACACATATCATCACGGAAGTGCCGTTTTTTTGTAGTGTATGTGTCGTCGTGGGTGTGCTTACTATGTCGTGTGACGCGAGAGATGAAGGTAAATGTCCGCAGGAATAAATGGGGGCCACGCGGCCTGGATTCTCCGCGCGTCCGTATGGTGGGTAACTCCATTGTCGCGTCGCGCCCGGCGCAACTGCATGCACACGAACGTGCGTGATCATGTGCTGGCCCCAAACACTAGCAGCGCGCGTGGAGGGATGAGGGTAGAGAACCCAGGGGGACGCAAGGGCAGAGCGCACGCAGCGGGACGCGAGCAGAGCACGCTGCGACCGCCTGAACCGCAAGCAACCACACACATAGAGCAGTTGAACACGCAGGAAATGGTCGCCTACAAGCCGGCCGACAGTTGCATCGCTGTGTAGAGAGCGGCAGTCTGCTACTACCTCCGTCTAGTCTATAGTCCCCTTTATATTTTGTGCCATACTTTCCCCAAAAATTTAACCAACAAAATGTTAATGCATGTTATAAAAATTTATATAATTGGAAACTATGTTTAAATACGAATCCAACTATATAATCTTTGGTGACATGCATTCATATTTTATTAGTTAATTCTTACTTATAAACCAGGATGAGGTTATAGTAGGTAATTAAATCACAAACATTTTTAATAAACCATATGTGTATGTGGCCTTTCGTCCTCCTCTCGCACGTCTTGTCACCCCGCTGCCGCAGACGGCTTAGAACGCAAGCTTTAACAGCGTGTGGGGTGCTACCTCTTGAGCATCCGTTTGTTTTCCCTAGAAGAGGAAAGGGTGATGCACCAAAGCAGCGTAAGTATTTCCCTCAGTTTTTGAGAACCAAGGTATAAATCCAGTAGGAGACCACGCGCGAGTAACCTCGTACCTACACAAAAAAATAAGAACCTCGCAACCAACGCGATAAAGGGGTTGTCAATCCCTTCACGACCACTTGCAAGAGTGAGATCTGATAGAGATGATAATAATAAGATAAATAGTTTTGGTATTTTTATGATATAAACTGAAAGTAAAGATTGCAAAATAAAGTAGATTGGAAACTTATATGATGGAGAATAGACCCTGGGGCCATAGGTTTCACTAGTGGCTTGTCTCAAGATAACATAAGTATTACGGTGGGTAAACAAATTACTGTCGAGCAATTGATAGAATTGAGCATAGTTATGATAATATCTAGGTATGATCATGTATATAGGCATCACGTCTGTGACAAGTAGACCGACTCCTGCCTGCATCTATTACTATTACACCACACATCGACCGCTATCCAGCATGCATCTAGAGTATTAAGTTCATAAGAACGGGCGAACGCTTTAAGCAAGATGACATGATGTAGAGGGATAAACTCATGCAATATGATATAAACCTCATCCTTTTATCCTCGATAGCAACAAAACAGTACGTGTCGTTTCCCCTACTGTCACTGGGATCGAGCACCGCAAGATTGAACCCAAAGCTAAGCGCTTCTCCCATTGCAAGAATGATCAATCTAGTAGGCCAAATCAAACTGAAAATTCAAAGAGAATTGCAAAGATAACCAATCATACATCAAATAATTAATAGAAGGTTCAAATATTGTTCATAGATAATCTTGATCATAAACCCACAATTCATCGGATCTCGACAAACACACCGCAAAAGAAGATTACATCGAATAGATCTCCAAGAGAATCGAGGAGAACTTTGTATTGAGATCCAAAGAGAGAGAAGAAGCCACGTAGCTAATAACTATGGACCCGAAGTTCTGAGGTAAACTACTCACACATGATCGGAGATGACATGGAGTTGATGTAGAGGTAAACTACTCCCTCTATGCCTATAAATAGGCCCCCCTTGAAATATCCCGGGTCTCCCTCCCCGAAACCCTAATCTCTTTCGTCTCGCGCGCCGCCGGACAAAAATTCCGCCGCCGGACGTGTCCGCTCAGCGCCGCCGCCGCCACGTGGCATCTCCCCACTCGCTGCCGCCTCCACCTACCGCGCCGGCCCGGAGGGCCCGCGCTCAGCCCTCCCAGCCCGGGTCGCCACCCGCCGCCGCCCGGGGCTCCCTCTGCCCGCGCGCCGCCCGGGAGCCTCGCCGCCGCCGCCGCACGCCATCGCCGCCGCCACCACGCGCCATCGCCGGCGCCGCCGGATCCACGCGCCGCCGCCGCCGCCGCGGCTCCGCCGCCCGCTAACGCCGCCCTCCGCCGCCGTCTCGCCGTCCTCTCCCTCCTCCGGCCATCTCCCCCTCGGCTCCGGCCTTCTCCGGCAAGTCCGGCGACGAAGCTGGCCAACATCTGGAACCGCGCCACCGCTACAGTGCTCGGGCTGGATCTAGATCCGGAGTGACTCGGGTTGACTTTTTTTGCCCAAACCCTAGCTCATGTGCTCATCTTCATCATGTCGTATCTCCTCATCCATAGCTCCGTTTTTGGCATATAGCATATCAAAATGTTCATCTCAGAGAGTACATCATTCCGTTCCATTGCATCATTTTCATTTGAGTTCATGTTGATGCCCGAAATGCTGTTAGAAGAGGGCTACTTGAGTTAATTGTCAGATCTGCTACTCCGTTTAGCTCTTTTGTCATTTTTGCCATGATTATTGTGTGCATGATATGCCCGTGAGTTCTACATATGTTTTGTTAAGGGGTTTGTCATCTCTCCAGAGGTGCAACCCATGTATTTTTAGGATGTGTGTGGTGACTTGTGCAAGCTTTCAAAGTGGTGCACTTGCTAATTCTGTTTTCACGGACTTAGTAATTTCACTAAGTCCTGGGGCTGTTCATCTCATGATGCCATATGTTCGTGTTGTTTCCTAGTGATCTGTGCCTCTTTTGAGGATGATAAGTAAGGATGTTTTGTTAACCTTGTAGTGCTCTATCCATCCATGGCTTTGTTTGAAATTATCGAGCACCCTAGCTTGAGTCAATCGAGCTCTACTTTTGCTACTTTGTGAATCTGGGCAGATTGTCAACTTGTTTGCAATTTTGCCGGTGATGTTGTAGTTGATCTGTGCATGCTATGCTATTATTCTTGCCATGTCTCGCTTGCATTTTGTGCCTTCTTGATGGGTGTATGCTTGTCTTGCCATGACTTGCACTGTAGTGAGTGCATCGAGCTCGTAAACATGCCTACTTGGGTTATATTTCAGCATGTGCTAGTTTTCACTAAGTCTGAAAACTGATTATGTTTTTGCTATGTTCACTTGCTTGCAATTGTATTTTCTGATCCCTTTTGGCTCAAGGTCACTAAGGGACTTTTGTTAAGCTCTTTGAGTAGCTCCATGCCATGCTTTACTTTGCTTTGTTCACATCCTGTAGCATGTAGTTTTGTTGCTCCGAAGAGAGCTACCTGATCTGAAATTCCAGACAAGTGTTAATTTCACTAAGTCT
The DNA here is from genome assembly GCF_002162155.2 of Triticum dicoccoides. NCBI lineage: Eukaryota > Viridiplantae > Streptophyta > Magnoliopsida > Poales > Poaceae > Triticum > Triticum dicoccoides. The sequence continues at coordinate 290,675,838 of NC_041384.1, forward strand.
GAGATCTGTTTGTCATTTGCATTTTTGCCATGCTTTTTTGAACCTGTTAATGGATGAATTGGCAGTAGCTCAGTGCTAGACTTTTGTTAAGCATCTTGTGTGCATACCTGCCATGTATTTTGTTGTCATGTTTGGTTGCTGTAGCATGTTCATTTCATTGCATTTAGATGCCTACTTGCTGTAAATCGCAGACCGGTGTCATTTTTGGATCGCTTGCCATTTCCAAACCGTATCTCCGATTCCGGCGTTCTTTATATTGTTTTCAAGCGATTTCATCTCATCTTTCCATTGGCACACTTGGATTTCCATGTTGAGGCCAGGTTCATGCATTCCCTGTCATATCTTGCATTTTGCATCCCGCATCGCATCCCGCATAGCATATCATCATTGCATCATATTGCTTGGCCTTGCACGTGGTTGATTGTATCCTTGTTGCTTGTTTGTCTTGTTTGGGTAGAGCCGGGAGTCGAGTTCGCTAATGAGGAGCCCGTTGAGTTTGCTTTCGAGGATCCAGTCAATTCTGACAACTATGCAGGAAAGATGATCATACCCTCGAAATCACTACTATCTTTGCTATGCTAGTTTGCTCGCTCTTTTGCTATGCCAATGCTACGATGCCTACCATTTGCTTGCAAGCCTCCCAAATTGCCATGTCAAACCTCTAACCCACCATTGTCCTAGCAAACCGTTGATTGGCTATGTTACCGCTTTGCTCAGCCCCTCTTATAGCGTTACTAGTTGCAGGTGAAGATCGGAGGCCGTTCCTTATTGGAATATTTATTTTCTTGTTGGGATACCATCATATTATCTTGTTATCTTAATGCATCTATATACTTGGTAAAGGGTGGAAGGCTCGTCCTCTCGCCTAGTGTTTTGTTCCACTCTTGCCGCCCTAGTTTCCGTCATATCGGTGTTATGTTCCCGGATTTTGCGTTCCTTACGGGGTTGGGTTATAATGGGAACCCCTTGATAGTTCGCCTTGATTAAAGCTTTTCCAGCAATGCCCAACCTTGGTCTTACCATTTGCCACCTAGCCTCTTTTCCCTCGGGTTTCCGGAGCCCGCGGGTCATCTTATTTTAAACCCCCCCGGGCCAGTGCTCCTCTGAGTGTTGGTCCAAACTAGAGTCCTGTGCAGCGCCCCCTCGGGGAGACTCGAGGTTTTGTTTTAGTTGTATGGAGCACTCATCTGAGTGTGCCCTGAGAAAGAGATATGTGCAGCTCCTATCGGGATTTGTCGGCACATTCGGGCGGTGTTGCTGGTCTTGTTTTAACCTGTCGAAGTGTCTTGAGTTATCGAGATACCGAGTCTGATCGGAACGTCTTGGGAGGAGGTCTATTCCTTCGTTGACCGTAAGAGCTTGTCATGGGCTAAGTTGGGACTCCCCTGCAGGGATTAAACTTTCGAAAGTCATGCCCGCGGTTATGGGCAGATGGGAATTTGTTAATGTCCGGTTGTAGATAACTTGAACCTTAATTTAATTAAAATGAATCAACTGAGTGTGTTACCGTGATGGCCTCTTCTCGGCGGAGTCCAGGAAGGGGACACGGTGTTGGAGTAATGTTTGCGCAGGATGCTCTCTAGTTTCTCGCTCGTGCTTTGCCTTCTCTTCTCGCTCTCTTTTGCGAATAAGTTAGCCACCATACTTGCTAGTCGCTTGCTGCAGCTCCACCTATATTTACCTTGCCTTACCTATAAGCTTAAATAGTCTTGATCGCGAGGGTGCGAGATTGCTGAGTCCCTGTGGCTCACAGATTACTATTACACCAGATGCAGGGCCTGATGATTCCGCTCCAGGAGACGCGTATGAGCTCAAGTGGGAGTTCGACGAAGACTCTCAACGTTACTATGTTTCCTTTCCCGATGATCAGTAGTGGTGCCCAGTTGGGGGTGAACGGGACCGTTGTCGCATGTTGGGTTCTCTTTTATTTTGGCGCTGTAGTCGGGCCATGAGTGTTTGGATGATGTAATGTTATTTATGTACTTGTTTGACATGGCGAGTGTAAGCCAACTATGTTATCTCCCCTTTATTATTTATATTACATGGGATGTTGTGAAGATTGCCTAACTTGCGACATATGCCTTCAATGCGATTATGTCTCTAAGTCGTGCCTCGACACGTGGGAGCTATAGTCGCATCAAGGGTGTAACAAGTTTGTATCAGAGCCTTCCCCGACCTTAGGAGCCCCATTGCTTGATCGTTTTTAGCGGCCGAGTTGTGTCTAGAAAAATGTTTGGAGTCATTTAGGAATTATATATCGGAGAGTTTAGGAATTCTTTTTACTTCCCAGTCTCCTCATCGCTCTGGTAAGGCATCCTGACGTAGAGTTTTGACTTTTCTCTTCTCAAATTTCACTAATTTTTTTTCTTTAGGATCACGCGGGTATCTTGGAATCGTTCCGATGGTTTTATGATGAGAACATTGTCTTGGTGCCTCCTGTCAGGGGTTTAGTGGAAGTGTCCCGGGGAGTTGAGCTCTGAGGTGTTGTCATCATAATTTTATCGTTTCAGTTCTGGAATACCTGAGTTTAGTACGCCGACATAGAAAATCTCTTTTATGCAGTTCGTTGGTGAGATAACCTCGACGCCACCCAGTACTGGGGCGGGAGTTCGGGAGTATCGCCATAACTTGTATAACGGATGCTTTTCGAAGGATGAGGTAGATGATTTCCGAAGGTTTCTTGGTTATGTGTTGAAGGACGGATACAGCTGGATGTAGGATTTGCTAGTTTGGGTGAGATATTATGCTTCCCCTGTATCCCCAACACCTGATTGCATAACCGGAAAGTTTTGGGAGTTTCATAGGTGGGAGTTCAAGTAGCTCTTAGGATATCTTTCCGACAGATGTATGATATGAAATTAGGGTTCGACGTCTAGTGGTCCGCCTATTCACGGTCGGTTTTATAGTGGTCTTGTTGTGTCTTAAAGAGTCCTTGGCTATGCCGACTCGGGGACGCTTCGTATGTCATGTGCACTGCCTTGTACATGATGGTGCTGTACGATCGAGCCCATGTAGGCCCCACCACGAAAACATCGGACAAAATCTCTATCATATGTTTGTTCCGGCTTATTTTGCAAGCCAATCCTTTGTTTTGTTTTGAGTTGTGGTATTCGAGTTGCTTCGAAGTCAAATATTGATTCCATACCTTCCCCAAATGGTGTTCTCATGTGAATACTAATCCTTCATGATAATCGAGATTGTCATGTGAGACCTTTTCAACCGATGTGTCTCTCCTCAAGTGGATCTGATCATTTCAACATCTGCAGGATCAAGTATCAGCTCTCTCAACGGTGTTCGTTTCATCCATCTCCAAGTTGTCTTTCTTTTTCCCACCCTCCCTCCCTTTTTGTTTCTTCGAGGACCCAGATTTCTTCATCGGGTATCCATTCAATTCATGTGAAGTCACTCTGTTCTTTTTCATCAATATTCTTACCCGGTGGTTCTCAAGGAGATGTTCTACTAGTTCGTCATTCTTCATTCTTTTCTTCTCCGGTGGAACCAATTCAAGCTTTTGGTGTTGATCATATCCTTTTTCCTTGTTTCAAATATCTTCTCAACCGGTGCAACCTCTCTTTAAAATCATTTCAGCGGTGCTTCTCTTGAGTGGGCCCTAACCCACAGGTTTTTTCCCAGGATCTTACCTGACTCTTCTATTTTCCCGAAGTTCCAGCCTTTTTCAATTACTTCATCACGGAGATCCATCTAAATCATTACAAGGTTTCACTTTGTGTTTTCAACTTCTTTTTCTTTTCGTTTGATACTCCTTCTCGAAGTGTTCATCGAGATTCTTTTCTAAGGAGCTCAAGCATTCTTCATCTTGCAATCCGGAGTTCAATTCTTTCTACCGTATCATTTGAGGTGGTATTATGTCATTCTTGATGATTTCCCTATGTGGTTCATGATTCACATGTTGTCAAGATTGAGATATCTTAAATCCATCAAGCTCGTCATGGGAGTTATCTTGGGTTATATTTCACCTAAAGCCTTCCCTAAGGATTGTTGCTATCTATGGTGCAAATAAATGATCCAAGCTCTTCTTTATCCTCCCGGTGAAATACTTTCTCGTCTCCTTGTTCAAATAAATACAATTCTTTCCGTGAGTGGCAGATTGTCACCTCATAATTTTGAGATGTATTTCATAAGACCATATCAAGAGTATTCTTTTCGTTGTTGGTTTTCAACAACTCCATTCTAGCATTTGTTGTAACCGTGCTCTCTCAAGATCTTGTTTCCGTTCGTTTTGGAGTCCTTGTGATGTTGCTCTTTTCAACTTATCATCTCGTTTGTCAAAGATCATGTTCAATTTCTTCCATTTACAGTCGAAGTGCTGTCCAAATTATATCAGTCTTATTCCTTCTCTATCTTGTTTAACCGGAGTGTCGTGTCCTCTGCTCAAGTTCTTTTCACCGTATCAAGTCTTGCATAACTTCTCAACCGGAGTGCTGCTCGAAGTTGTTCTTCCTTGTCCCTCTTTTCTAATGGAGTGTTTTCAACTTCGTTCATCTCCGTTGTATTCTTTGTTTCTTTCAATTTGTTCAACTTTTCAAGGTTTCTCGGTTTCACTCGTTTGTCAAAGAAGCAACTTAGTTTTACCTCTTCTCTTTCTCTTTCGTTTTCCCTCCGGTGCCATTCTAGATCTCGGGACGAGATCCTCTCGTAGTGGTGGAGTGTTGTAACACCCCGGATGTAACTTTCCCTATTTGTACTCCAACTCTTGCTGTTTCCGGCGTTAAGTTATTTTATTTTCTCGGGTTCGGGTTTTTTGTCTCCGTGTGTTGTTGTCATTGTCATGCATTTCTTATCATGTCATCATGTGCATTGCATTTGCATACGTGTTCGTCTCAGGCATTCGAACATTTTCCCCGTTGTCCGTTTTGCATTCCGGTGCTTTGTTCTCCTCCGATGGTCATTTCTAGCTTTCTTTCGTGTGTGGGTATTAAACATTTCCGGATTGGACCGAGACTTGCCAAGCGGCCTTGGTTTACTACCGGTAGACTGCCTGTCAAGTTTCGTATCAGTTGGACTTCGTTTGATACTCCAACGGTTAACCGAGGGACCGAAAAGGCCTCGTGTGTGTTGCATCCCAACACCCCTCCAATTTGGCCCAAAACCCACCTAAGTCTTCTCCATAATCTAGAGAGTTCGATCACGATTGCGTGGCCGAAAACCGCACCTCATTTGGACTCTCCTAGCTCCCTCTATGCCTATAAATAGGTCCCCCTCGAAATATCCCGGGTCTCCCTCCCCGAAACCCTAGTCTCTTTCGTCTCGCGCGCCGCGGGACAAAAATTCCGCCGCCGGACGTGTCCACCCAGCGCCGCCGCCGCCACGTGACATCTCCCCCACTCGCCGCCGCCTCCACCTACCGCGCCGGCCCGGAGGGCCCGCGCTCGGCCCTCCCAGCCCGGGTCGCCACCAGCCGCTGCCCGGGGCTCCCTCTGCATGCGCGCCGCCCGGGAGCCTCGCCGCCGCTGCCGCACGCCATCGCCGCCGCCACCACGCGCCATCGCCGGCGCCGCCGGATCCACGCGCCGCCGCCGCTGCCGCGGCTCCGCCGCCCTCCGCCGCCGTCTCGCCGTCCTCTCCCTCCTCCGGCCATCTCCCCCTAGGCTCCGGCCTTCTCCGGCAAGTCCGGCGACGAAGCCGGCCAACATCGGGAACCCCGCCGCCGCTACAGTGCTCATGCTGGAACTAGATCCGGAGTGACTCGGGTTGACTTTTTTTGCCCAAACCTAGCTCATGTGCTCATCTTCATCATGTCGTATCTCCTCATCCGTAGCTCCGTTTTTCGCATATAGCATATCAAAATGTTCATCCCAGAGAGTACATCATTTCGTTCCATTGCATCATTTTCATTTGATTTCATCTTGATGCCCGAAATGCTGTTAGAAGAGGGCTACTTGAGTTAATTGTCAGATCTGCTACTCCGTTTAGCTCTTTTGTCATTTTTGCCATGATTATTGTGTGCATGATATGCCCGTGAGTTCTACATATATTTTGTTAAGGGTTTTGTCATCTCTCCAGAGGTGCAACCCATGTATTTTTAGGATGTGTGTGGTGACTTGTGCAAGCTTGCAAAGTGGTACACTTGCTAATTCTGTTTTCAGGGACTTAGTAATTTCACTAAGTCCTGGAGCTGTTCATCTCATGATGCCATATGTTCGTGTTGTTTCCTAGTGATCCGTGCCTCTTTTGAGGATGATAAGTAAGGATGTTTTGTTAAACTTGTAGTGCTCTATCCATCCATGCCTTTGTTTGCAATTATGGAGAATCCTAGCTTGAGTCAATCGAGCTCTACTTTTGCTACTTTGTGAATCTGGGCAGATTGTCAACATGTTTGCAATTTTGCCGGTGATGTTGTAGTTGATCCGTGCATGCTATGCTATTGTTCTTGCCATGTCTAGCTTGCATTTTGTGCCTTCTTGATGGGTGTATGCTTGTCTTGCCATGACTTGCACTATAGTGAGTGCATCGAGCTCGTAAACATGCATACTTGGGTTATATTTCAGCATGTGCCAGTTTTCACTAAGTCTGAAAACTGATTATGTTTTTGCTATGTTCACTTGCTTGCAATTGTATTTTCTGATCTCTTCTGGCTCAAGGTCACTAAGGGACTTTTGTTAAGCTCTTTGAGTAGCTCCATGCCATGCTTTACTTTGCTTTGTTCACATCTTGTAGCATGTAGTTTTGTTGCTCCGAAGGGAGCTACCTGATCTGAAATTCCAGACAAGTGTTAATTTCACTAAGTTTGAGATCTGTTTGTCATTTGCATTTTTGCCATGCTTTTTTGAACCTGTTAATGGATGAATTGGCAGTAGCTGAGTGCTAGACTTTTGTTAAGCATCTTGTGTGCATACCTGCCATGTATTTTGTTGTCATGTTTGGTTGTTGTAGCATGTTCATTTCATTGCATTTAGATGCCTACTTGCTGTAAATCGCAGACCGATGTCATTTTTGGATCGCTTGCCATTTCCAAACCGTATCTCCGATTCCGGCGTTCTTTATATTGTTTTCAAGCGATTTCATCTCATCTTTCCATTGGCACACTTGGATTTCCATGTTGAGGCCAGGTTCATGCATTTCCTATCATATCTTGCATTTTGCATCCCGCATCGCATCCCGCATAGCATATCATCATTGCATCATATTGCTTGGCCTTGCACGTGGTTGATTGTATCCTTGTTGCTTGTTTGTCTTTTTTGGGTAGAGCCGGGAGTCGAGTTCGCTAACGAGGAGCCCGTTGATTTTGCTTTCGAGGATCCAGTCAATTCTGACAACTGTGCAGGCAAGATGATCATACCCTCGAAATCACTACTATCTTTGCTATGCTAGTTTGCTCGCTCTTTTGCTATGCCAATGCTACGATGCCTACCATTTGCTTGCAAGCCTCCCAAATTGCCATGTCAAACCTCTAACCCACCATTGTCCTAGCAAACCATTGATTGACTATGTTACCGCTTTGCTCAGCCCCTCTTATAGTGTTACTAGTTGCACGTGAAGATCGGAGGCCGTTCCTTATTGGAATATTTATTTTCTTGTTGGTATACCATCATATTATCTTGTTATCTTAATGCATCTATATACTTGGTAAAGGGTGGAAGGCTCGGCCTCTCGCCTAGTGTTTTGTTCCACTCTTGCCGCCCTAGTTTCCGTCATATCGGTGTTATGTTCCCAGATTTTGCGTCCCTTACGCGGTTGGGTTATAATGGGAACCCCTTGATAGTTCGCCTTGATTAAAGCTTTTCCAGCAATGCCCAACCTTGGTCTTACCATTTGCCACCTAGCCTCTTTTCCCTCGGGTTTCCGGAGCCCGCGGGTCATCTTATTTTAAACCCCCCCCCC